>NW_004443955.1:24783573-24930797 GCF_000243295.1 Trichechus manatus latirostris
GGTAGCTGGGCACCATCTAGTTCTTCTGGTCTCAGGCTGATGAAGTCTCTGGTTTATGTGGCCCTTTCTGTCTCTTGGGCTAATACTTTCCTTGTTTCCATGGTGTTCTTCATTCTCTTTTACTCCAGGTGATTGGAACCAATTGATGCATCTTAGATGGCTGCTTGATAGCTTTTAAGATGCCAGATGCCACTCACTGAAGTGGGATGCAGAACATTTTCTTAAAAAAGTTTGTTATGCCAGTTGACCTAGATGTCTCCTGAAACCATGGTCCCCAGACTCCTACCCCTGCTACTCTGTCCCTCGAAGTGTTTGGTCGTATTCAGGAAACTTCTTAGCTTTGGTTTAGTCCGGTTGTGCTGACTTCCCCTGAAGTGTGAGCTGTCTTCCCCTTCACGTAAGATAATTCTTGTCTACTTTCTAGTTAGTGACTACCCCTCTTCCTCCCTCCCCACCCTCGTAACCATCAAAGAATGTTGTCTTCTGTGTTTAAACCTTTTCTTGAGTTCTTATAATAGTGGTCTCATACAATATTTGTCCTTATGCGACTAAGTTCACCCATCATAATACCTTCCAGATTCCTCCATGTTATAAGATGTTTCACAGCTTCATCGTTGTTCTTTATCGTTGCGTAGTATTCCATTGTGTGACTATACCATAAATTGTTTATCCATTCATGACTGAGGGAATTTGACAATGCATTCCTCATTCATTCATTCCTTAAGTATTTCAGAATTCCTCCTAGGTTCCAGGCACTGTTCTAGGAACTGGGGATTGAAAAGCAAACAAGACAGTCAAAGTGTCTGCCTTCAGAGAGCTTATATTCTAGCACATGAGGCAGATAACAAACAACCAAAATAGAGTGATATTAAGAGTAACTACTTTAGATTGGATGGACAGAAAAGTTTTCCCAGAGGAGGTGACATTTGGCTGAGATAGGAATTACTTTAACATATTAAACAATTTGATTAGTCCTATGGTAAATTATATTTGATGGCACTTTTTTTTTTTTTTTTAACCACAGGACCCTTGGCTATGGAATTATGGGTAAAAATGGTTTTCTTCATAATTTTATGTAATTTCTAAATTTTCTATAATGATTATCATAACCATTATTATTTCTTAAAGATGCTTTTTATGGAGCTGACAGCTGCCTTTCAGTTATTTCTGCACATTATCCCTAATTCTTTCTTCCAGAGGATCACAAGAAAGGTCAACTATCTCTTTCATTTGATGAATATTATGTCCTCATTTAATCTACTCTTTCCCTCAGGCTTTCCAAACATCATTTTTAGTAACATGATTTCTATGCTGTCACCATTTTGATTGGCATCTCGGGAATACTCCAATTTGTTAATATCTTTCTAGAGAGATTTCATTCTTTGGGGTGTTCTGAGCTTCAAGATGGCGAGGGAATTTGAAATCATTTTATATGAGCAACTGGGAGAGTTTGGTCAGGAGAGGAGAGGATTTAGGGGGACATGATAAGTCACCAAAGAATATAAAAATAGATGGCTTTTGGAAGAAGAATTAGACTTGATTTGTATGGTCCCAAAGCGTGAAACCAGAATTGGTGGTTGTAAATTTTAGCAAAGTAACTTTAACTTAATACAAAACCTAACTATTTAATAATTAGATTTATCAAAAAACAATAATAGACTAATGAATACAGAGGTGAGATCCCTTTGACTGGAGAGTTTAAGCACAGGCTTAATGGTTACTTAGTAGCAAGAGTCTCTGGGGGAAGCAAATGGTTAAGGCACTTGCCTGCTGACTGAAAGGTTGGAGGTTCAAGTTCCCCAGAGGTGCCTTGAAAGAAAGACCTGGTGATCTACTTCTGAAAAATCAACCATTGAAAACCCTATGGAGCACAGTTCTATTCTGCAACACATAGGACTGCCAACAGTTCAAACTGACTTGCCAGCAAGAAGAGACTATTGACTGTCAATATTTTTAACTGAAATGAGTTTAGGATATACCTTCCTATTCATTTGCCTTGGCTTTTCCTGGTCCCAAATATCCTCAGCAATTAATTAACAATTGACTGTACACAATCCTCTTCTTCAATCTGCTATTGATATATGGTGTATTCATGAACCTGAGTGTCACCTCATGGCAAGAACTATCCCTTTCCCACCTCCCCTCAGTCTACGGGGCCCATTTTTATTTTCAGAGGAAGATGTTGAACTACTGCAGCAGGAATCTGTTTCTGCTCAATTCCTATGCCACTTTTGCAGTGCCCTAGAGCAATGGAGGCTGTATCAGGAGAACTTGGTTAAGAAGGCAAAGTCCCACCAACCAGAATCTCAGAGTCCTGGAGTACTGTGGGTAAACGATTCCAGGTGATAATCAGTACTCAAGATTTCTTTTCCACACTAACACCAGGGAGATCTTAACTTCCTACCTGTTATGGGTTGAATTGTGTTCCCCAAAAAATATGTATTGAAATCTTGGCCCCCTATACCTGTAAATGGAGCCCTGGTGGTGCAATGATTAAGTGTTTGGCTGCTAACAAAAGGGACGGCAGTTCAAATCCACCAGTCACTCCTTGGAAACTCTATGGGGCAGCTCTACTCTGTCCTGTAGGGTTGCTATAAGTCAGAATTGATTCAATGGCAACGGGTTTGTTTTTTTCTTATACCTGTAAATATGATTTTGTTTGGAAGTAGAGTTTTCTTTGCTATGCTAATTAGATCATACCTAAGGTTCTCCTGACCCAAGCCATGGTATTTTCAATCGCATCATATGCATGCGAAAGCTGGATAATGAATAAGGAAGACCGAAGAAGAATTGACGCCTTTGAATTGTGGTGTTGGTGAAGAATATTGACTATACCATGGACTGCCAAAGGTATGAACAAATCTGTCTTGGAAGAAGTACAACCAGAATGCCCCTTAGAAGGAAGGATGGTGAGATTACGTCTCACATACTTTGGACATGTTTTTAGGAGGGATCAGTCCCTGGAGAAGGACATCATGCTTGGTAAAGTACAGGGTCAGGGAAAAAGAGGAAGACCCTCAACAAGATGGATTGACACAGGGGCTGCAACAATGAGTTCAAGCGTAACAAACGATTCTGAGCATGACACAGGACTGGGCAGTGTTTCATTCTGTGGTGCGTAGGGTTGCTATGAGTCAGAACCGACTTGATGGCACCTAACAACAACAACAAGTAGGATGAGTTCTAAATCTCATTACTCCTAAGTTATAAAAAGAACAGAATGGACACAGGTACACACAGGGAGAAGAGGAAGACAGACACATTCACAAGGATTGCTTGCAGCTATTAGAAGCTGAAATAGAAAAGCAAGGACCTTGCCTTCGAGCCACACCTGGAATTTGGACTTCTAGCCTCCTGAACTGTGAGAAACTAAATTTATGTTAAGGCCGCTCGTTTGTGGTATTTGTGTAACAACAGCACCAGGTAACTAAGGCACCACCCATTCAGCTGGGAATAAACTCACATTTTAGCTATGCTTCCTTATTATTTGTATTTTTTTGGTGGAAGCCAGAATGCTCCTCAGAAGTAAGGATGGCAAGACTTTGTCTCATGTACTTTGAACATGTTGTCAGGAGGGACCAATCCCTGGAGAAGGACATCATGTTTGGTAAAGTAGAGGGTCAGCGAAAAAGAGGAAGACCCTCAATGAGATGGATTGACACAGTGGCTGCAGCAATGGGCTCAAGCATAGCAACGATTGTGAGGATGGCACAGGGCTGGGCAGTGTCTCATTCTGTCGTACATAGGGTGGCTATGAGTCAGAACCAATTTGACGGCACCTAACAACAACATGTTTTAAGTTAATAGTTTAGTAAATGGTGTCATATTCATTTTGTCTTATTAAAAGCATCCTTTTGAATATTGCTAAGAGAAGGTACTTAAATTGAGAGACCTTCCCTTTGTGGTCACCACCCTGGTTCCTGGAGTGGGCAAAGCAGGGAAGCATTCACTTTGCGGAGTGATAACTCTTCAATCCTCTGAATATTCCAGTTTATCCTCCACCCCCATCTCTCTACCAAAACAATTACTGCTGAGGTCAGCTGAGTGCCACCTGATGTCCCAGTTCATCGCTTTCCTACCTTCCCTACCATCTGCCTCTTCCTTTACCTCTTACTAGCATTTGATGTTCTTAAAGCACCTGCTTCCTTTATCTTCTGTGACACTCTTGTCTCCTACCTCTCTATCCTCCCTCTCTGTTCCAGGCTTATTCTCCTCTAAACCTGTTGCTGTTGAGTTGACTCTGACTCATGGTGATGCCATGTGTGTCAGAGCAGAACTGTGATCCATAGGGTTTTCAATGGCTGATTTTTCAGAAGTGGATTGCCAGGACTTTCTTCCAAGGTGACTCTGGGTAGACTCAAACCTCCAACCTTTTGGTTTAGCAGTTGAGCATGTTAACTGTCTGCACCACCCAAGGACTCCCATCCTACTCTACTGGGCTGTTAAATTGTTAGGATGAAGAACAGGCATTGTTTTCTGCAGTTTTTATTCATGTCAACTGCAGTGTTGTGATTTGGTGGATATGCTGTGTTTAAAGAGTTAGTGACGGGGCAGCCATTGAGAATATTCCTGAGTCCTTAGATGAGGTGCACCATTTGTGCTGAACCACAACGAGGTTGATATTGCTCCGACCCTGGGATTATGGGATGCATTCCTGAAACTCAAATTCTTGTAAACTGCTATCTTGCCTGTTCCTGGAGGAAGAAGGATCCCGAAGTTCATATTGATACAGAATACCATAGCAAACTTAGGTACAGTGCAGCCATACCAGGGGTTGGAAAAAATCCAGTAGGTCACGTGCTGGAGATCATTCAGAAAGATGACGTGACAAAATCATCAATTATTCTTGCTGCTATTCCAGATACCCCTTCCAATGTTGCTTGCTCGGTGACTTCATTAGAAGATCACTGCAGAGCACCAATTATTACTTGGACTATTTTTACAATGAATGGGTACGTAGTTTGATTTTGTTTTACCAGGCTGGAGAGTCAGGCAAGAAATTCGGTTGCTTGAAATTCCAAGCTCTCCACCCTGAATGTTTTGTGATGCTAAATAAAAGTTGCCTTCACTGCTTACTGCAGAATATAACCAAGGGTCAGCCATCTTAGCGAAGAGGCATCGTTTGATTTAATAGCAAATTAAAAAAACATAAACCACCTTAAACATGGAGTTGATGCTGCATCATATCAATACAATAATCGCACCAGGGCAATTGAGAGGCACGCTGAGTTTCCGTACCTTGCATACTAAAAGAAGCCAGTCACCAGGAGAGCTGGCAAGCTCTATTGAGTGGTGGGCAATCATGGTAAATTGCACTGACTGGCTCTTTTCTTTGAGGGTGGAGCAGGCAGGCTGACTTCTTCATTGTCTGTGGTGATAGAAAGGAAGTGGCTTTGTCCTTGAAAAGTAGTTAATAGTTCTTTTTGTGTGTTGGCCTGGGGATGTCCTTGTGGTTTCACAGTCAGGGGAAGAAAGGGCTGTTCCTGGACCTACTTGCAAGGCCTTGTGTTAAGTGCTGATTCTTCTGGTATCCAGCAATTATTTCTTTACAAACTTGGCAAATTGTGGCGGCTAAATTATGCCAGTGGAATGTGTCTGATTGCCAGCCCCAAGTCAATTGTGCTTTGTTAAGCCATTCAGGCGACACTGGTCTTTGTTTAGCCCCAGAGCCTAGAGCAGGTACTGGCAGCTGCACTCCAAGTGGGTTTTTATTCCCTTCCAGTGGTCCTCAGTCTTATTCCAGGGATGACCTAGGATGAAAGGTGGGTGAGTTGTCATGGGATTTGAAAGGTAGAGGGAAGGCCTCCAGCCCCAAATAGCTCTCCTCTCTCATCCTGTCACAGTCCTGAAATAATTTCCCGTAGACATGCATTACTTGGAGTGTCTGAAGTGCCAGTTAAAATGCAATTGCTCCTGGGAAGGATGAACGAATTAAACAATTAACAGCTATTAATACCGCAGTGTCAAGTTGATTCAAGAGGAAACATCCTTTATGCCCCCACTGGGTGTTCATGAAATAATACCTGATAGTTTGTCTTGATTAGTTTATCAAATTAGCCAGGCACCTCACAGGAACTGGAGGGAACGGGACACCACATGGGTGGGCTTGATCAACGTGGAGGAAGAGGATGGGAAGAGCGCATGGATGGGGTGGTGCCTCAGTTTCTTTCCTGGCCTTGGAGGGAGGAATGGATAAGGGACACTCTCTACAGCCTTGTCCTCTAAGGTGTGTGTGTGTGTGCATGCATGTGTGCGTGTGTGGTGTGGCCATATTCATGTGTATGTGTATTGGTGTTAGTGTGTGTGTGGTATGCTGTATGTGTGTACATGTATATGTGGTGTGCGTGTGTGCGTATGTGCGTGGGATGTGAGTGTGTGTGTATATTTATGTATGTGTGTATGTGCGGGGTGTGTGTGTGTGTGTGTGTGTGTGTGTGTGTGTGTGTGGAGGGCCTCCATGACCAGAGCCTTAGCCACCTTCCCTAGACCCCTCTACCACGAAGTGCCCTGATGTGAGCTGGGCTTCTCCATTTCTCCATCTCTCTCTCTCTCCCATTCCCTCCCAGAGACCCAACTCTGCTCTCAGCTCCCTTGGCTGCGCCAATAACCCCCCAAGCAGCTTTTGCCGCTTTCTCATCTTGAGGATCAGACCCTGCTCCTCTTATCCCCAGCTCTGCTTGGAGTCTGAGCCCTAAACGAAGAGCTTTCTGCCTGACTGCACACCACACCATCAGCTCGTCCACCTGTCTGCTTCCACGCTTCCTCCTCCACCAGGTCAGAACTCATCCTTGATTTCAGCATTAGTCTAGGTGGAGTCTAACTGCTCACAAACTTTAAAACCTGTTATTATTAAAAAAATTAATTCATTTGCTGAATAGATAATTTGTATCGATAGCATATAATTCGAAAAGCACAGAGGGCTGTGCAGTGAAAAGTATATCTCCCTTTGTCCTCTGCCCCTGTTGCCCAATTTCTTTAGCTGAGGCAGCCACTATTATTCATTTTTCGTATATCCTTCTGGAAGTATTACATACATTTATATATACATGTATATACAGATATACATACAGATATACATGTGTGTACTTTCTCTACTCCCCACCCTGGTAATTATAGAAGAATAGTACTCTGAACCCTGCTTTTTCACTTAAAATTAGATCTTGGAAATCGTTCCATATCAGTACACAGGGAGCTGCCTCATAATTTTTTAATGACTGCATAATATTCCATTACATAAAGTGCAGGCTGTTTTCAATCTGTTGCTTTGACAAACAATGCTGTGGTAAGTACCCTTTTCACACATCGTTTGGTGCATAGACCAAATGTCTAGGATGAGTATCTAGAAGTGGAATTGCTGTCCAAAGAGCATATGCATTTTAAATTGTAATGGAAATATTGTCAAGTTGCTCTCTGAATCTCATGATTTTCGGTGCTGTGCGTGCCAAGCCCGTCCCATTCCCAGACCAGGTTCACGTCCAGGGCATGGCCCCTCTCCCCTCCCGTTTCCTTTTTGGCTGTGATTGCATTGTGCCTATGGCTGGTACTGAATAGAGAGTGAAAGTCTCCCTGAAGCAGGAAAGAGAGGGGTCTGAAGGGAAGTGGAAAGTCATGAAGGGAGAGGAAAGGGGGAGCCGATCGCACCGAACATCAGCTGGGAGCTGGGAGCTTTCCCTGTGGATCTCGTTGAAGCTCCACAGCAGCCATGTTATGAATTCAACTGTGTCTCCCCAAAATGTGTGCTGGAATCCTAACCTCTGTGTCTGTGGATGTGATCTAATCTAATGCAATGTAATTACCACCCATAACGCAATGTAATATAATGTGATCAGTCAGTTGAGGTCATACCAGTACAGGATGGATCCTAAACCTAATTACTTCTGACTTAATAAAGAGCAACATAGACACAGAGATATGTGCCTACGTACAGAAAGACAGATGTCATGTGAGTGAGGATTGTCTACAAGCCAAGGGGCCAGGAATGAGATGGCCGAGATCTTGATTTGGACTTTTAGCCTCCAGGACTGTAAGAAAATAAATTTCTGTTCTTTAAAGCCACCCATGTGTGATATTATGTTACAGCAGCACTAGGTAACTAAGACAAGCTGTATGAAGTAGTTCACAGTTCTGTACCCTTCAGGTGAGGATACTGAGCCTCAGAGAGTTAACTACGTTTATGAAAGTCACTCACCTAGCAAGCAGCAAAGCCAGAGATCCCACCTCAGACCGTCTGAACTTAAACCCCAAGGTCACTCAACTCTGCCACTGGGTGGCTCCTGCCCACCTCAATCAACTCAGAGCTCAAGGTCCTCCTCACAGCAATGCCCTTCAGTTGGAGATGACTGGGAGGTGGGTGAAGTGGCTGGAAGCTGAAGTCTGGGCTCTGGGCATTTGAACACCCCTCGGCCTCATGGCAGGCATATGCCATATGAGCCCCAGAGCAGAGGGAAGCAACACTGCTTCAAATTCCCTTGTGGTCAGGGCACTACTGGCTACAAATTCATCTGCTATGTGACAGCGTCAGGATTATTGGACCTAATCCAGGCGTGTCTAATGTGATTTGAGAGGAACGAATGGGCCCGGATTCCCACCGCCTGTCCATGAAGGGTAGGCGGTGTCCTTTGCAGGCAGCTTTCGAGACTGATGAAGGTATTTTGTTCCTGTTTATGGGGTTGCCTGTGGAAGAAAACAACCAAGGACGTCTCCCTGTTTCCGTGGCAACAGGGAGGACGTGGTTTGATTTCTAGGGTGTCCTTCCCATTGCACAGAGAGGTTGTTGGCACATCCCCGTCCCTGGCTGCAAGGTCAGTGAGGGGTCTTGGCTGAGCAGCAGAAGGACCACTGTCCCAGGAGAGGCTCCCAGAGGAGGCAAGGATGGGAGCAGACAGAGAAGATCAAACAAACTGGCTTCGGAGGTCCTCCCTCCTTATTCCAGCTCCCATTTAGCTAACTGGCAAGTCAGAGACAGCCCCCAACATTTGAAGGAAGAGAAAGTGGCCTGAAAGATCAGGACTGGAGCCACTTAGAGAGTGCTTGTAAGACGTCCACTGGGTTCAAGAAGAAAATAATAGAACCTCTAATCGTTGTTGTTGTAAGGTGCCATTAAGCCGGTTCCCACCTCACAGCAACTCATAACAGAATAAAACATTGTCTGGGCCTGTGCCATCCTCACGATCTTTGCTATGTTTAAGCCCATTGTTGCAGCCACTGTGTCAATCCACTGGGTCAATCCCATCTGTTGGAATAAACTCCATGGCAAAGGGTTTTTTTTTTTGGTTTGGGTGGTGCAAACAGTTAAACTGCTCTGCTGTTAGCCAAAAGGCCAGAGGTTCAAGTCCATCCAGAGGTGCCTCGGAAGAAAGGCCTGGCAATTTACTTCCAAAAAATCAACCATTGAGAACTCTATGGAGCACAGTTCTACTCTGACATGTATGGGGTTGCCATGAGTTGGAGACGGCTCAATGGCAACTAGTTATCTATGTTCTAGCATTTGTTGTTGTTGTGTGCCATTGGGTCGATTTTGACTCATAGTGACCCTATAGGACAGAGTAGAACGTTGCTCCATAGAGTTTCCTAGGCTGTAATCTTTATGGGAGCAAATCGCCAGGTTTTTTCTACCATAGAGCGGTTGGTGGGTTTGAACCACTGACCTTTCGGTTAGCAGTCGAGTACTTAACCATTGTTCCACCAGGGCTCCTTATTTTAGCATTTACCAATCTGTAATTGTCTGAGTGGCTCTCCAACCAGTCTGTAAGACCCTTGAGGGCAGGACTATGTCTTGTTCTTTCAAGAAGTGTTTTCCTGACCAGATTCTTCCCTTTCCTCCCTGTACTCCCTGTCTGATCGGATGGCTCTTCTCTGAGCAGACTTTTCCCCTAACTCTATCTGACTATGGACCATGATCATCGGTTTCTCTCCTTGCTCTCTTTCTACCTGATCAGCTCACGCCCCAGTGCTTGGAATGTTGTAGGTAGGTGACTGACCTGTTCTGGTGTTGCCTAGAAGTTTCCTGGTTTTAAAATAGAAAATCTTGCACCCTGGGAAACCCCTCATTCCTGGGCAAACCGGAATGGCTGGTGTCTTAGTTTCCTGGGGTTGTCACAACAAATTATCACAAACCGAGTGAGCAACAGAACAACAGAAATTTATTCTCTCACAGTTGTGGAGTCCAGAAGTCCAAAGTCAACTTGTTGAAGGTTCTAGGGGAGGATCCTTCCTTGCCTCTTCCCAGTGTCTGCTGATTGCAGCAATCCTTGGTGGTCCTTGGCTTGTAGATTATCACTCCAATCTTGACTTCCATCTTCACATGGCACTGTCTGTGTCTCTGTGTCGTTCCTTTTTTTATAAGGACACCAGTCATTGGATTAGAGCCCATCCTAATCCAGTATGATGTCTTCTTAACTTAACAAATTACATCTACAAAGACACCATTTCCAAATAAAGTCATAATGTGAGATTCTGGGTAGACATGAATTTTTTGGGGACGCTACTCAACCCATGGCCTCTGGTTGGTGCAAATGGTTTGTGCTAGACTACTAACCTCAATGTTGGTGGTTGGAACTCACCCAGGGATACTGTGGAAGAAAGCCTGGTAATCTGCTTCCATAAAGATTCCAGCCAAGAAAACCCTATGGAACAGTTCTACTTTGTAACACATGGGGTTGCCATGAGTCAGAACTGACTTGATGGCAACGAGTTTGGTTTTTGATTTATTCAACCCACTACACCATGAGAGGAGGTTTAGGTATAACGGAAACGACTTTCTGGAACTAAAAAAGTATAGTTTGCTAACTAAAAAGTTCAATACAGGGAGTGAAGGAGAGGGTGAGACCTGAGTTAGTGGTCTGGAAGACCAAGAATTAAAATAACTCAGAGCAGAAATGCAAAGCGAAGGAACTTCTGTGGGACAAGATAAAAGACTTAAAGCATGGATGTAGGTGCCTTAACTCTATCTCGTTCCAAAAAAAGGACTGGAAGGAGGAGAGTTATAAATTAAACTAATAATAGAAAAATTAAAACATTTCTTGAGTAGAAGAAAACTCTCTAAATCTTCACACTGAGAGGATTCACAAAGCTCCAGACAGGATTGCAGGACTGAGACATATTTCAGCATAATCTGGTGAAATTCCTGGTAAACAGCAAGGATAAAGAAAACCCCACAAGCTAACAGGCACAAGCATCCACTTCAAGGACTGTTTCCTCATGCATTTTCTATTTCTCTGTTGGCTAGCTTGTTAAACTACTTGTTGTTATTTAACTTCCCATGCTTGCCTGACAAGTTTGAAAATCCTTGACAGTTGGGATGATGTATTATTCATATTTCTATCTGCCCTAACATCTGGCTATCCAAAAAAATTGATGCACAAGACAGGAGAATTAGGATACCCTAAAATTCAATTTATAATCATCTAAGAGGCACATCCACCACCTGTCAGTTTGTCATACTTCGGTGGCTTGTGTGTTGCTGTGATGCTGGAAGCTATGCCACTGGTATTTCAAATGTCAGCAGGGTCAACCATGGTAAACAGATTTCAACAAAGCTTCTAGCCTAAGACAGACTAGGAAGAAAGGCCTGTAGACCTACTTCCTAAAATAAACCAATGAAAACCTTATGGATTCCAACAGAACGTTATCTAACTTGCTTGCTTTGGATATGTCATTAAGAGGGAGCAGTTGCTGGAGGAAGACACCATGTACAGTGAAGTAGAGGGCCAGCAAGAGCAAAGAAGACAGGTGGTGAGATGGATTGGCACACTAACTGCAACAATGGACTTGAAAATATTAGCGATCATGAAGATGGTGCAGGACTGGGCAGCATTTCATTCTGTTGTATATAAGGTCGCCATGAGTCAGAGTTGACTTGAGAGCATCTACCTACCTACCTACCTACATACCTACTTACCTACCTATCTACCTATCAACCTACCTACCTATCTTCCTAGCTACCTATCCACCTACCTACTTATCAACCTACCTATGTACCTACCTACCTCTCTCTCTCTCTCTACCTACCTACCTATCTATTTATCTGCACATAGTCATCATTCAGAAATATTTTCGATAACAGATGGGGCTAGTGGGAGAGAGCTCTGGCAATGGCCTAAAAAGAGTTTCAAGTATGGTTGGGGAAGCCCTGGGGCTTGGTTGGAATCTTAGGGTCTGAATGGGGATAAATGGGAAGAAATCCTGTACAGCAGAGCTGGGCCTGAGGTAATTGACCTGCCATCCTCCAGTCTACTCAAGACTGACTTGGGAGGTGAACCTGAGCCTTTAGATACAGTGTCACCCTCAGGCTTAACTCTGAAAGGCAAGGCCTGTGGGGTACAGGTCCAGCTTCCCAGCTCCTAGGAGAAGGGTTTTTTCAAGAGCTAGGCAGGGATACTCAGATTTTTAGCTCAAGGTATGGCCCCAGATGCTTGTGTGTACATGAGCTAATCAGAATAACAAGCATAAGCTCAAGCACATGGTTGGGGCAGAAAGGGGATAAATATGGCAGGAGTTAGAAAAGGCTGCCACTCAGTTGGCAAAACAGAGGTTCAAGGTCATCTTAGTTTTATGTCAGAGTTTTAGGAGCTAGACAGGCCTGCGTTTGACCCCTAGTTGTTCAAACCAGCTGGGCAACGCTGGACAAGCGCTTACGTTCTCTAAGTCTCCTCTCCTAGAATTGTTGTGAAGATGAAAAGATTCCTAAGGAAACAATTAAAAAAAAAATCAGGACTTCATTTCTGTTTATGGCAGAGCAATATCTCCTGATGCATGCTACAACATAGATGAACCTTGAAAATAGTATGTTGAGTGAAATAAATCTATCACAAAAGGATAAGTATTGTATAATCCCACTTATATGAAATATCTAGAATAAACAAACTTATCTCCATTAATGGTTACCAGGGGTAGGAGGGAGAGAAAAAGAGGGAATCATGGCTTAGGGGGCACTGAGTTTCTGTTAAGGGTGACAGAAGATTTGGAAACAGATAGTGGTGATGGTTGCACAACATGATGGATGTAATGAATGCACTGGATTGTATATGCAAAAAGCGTTGAAATGGCAAATGTTTGGATATATATATATATATATACACATATATACGTACACACTTATCACAATAAAAAATAAATCAAAGTGCTGGTGCAGTTGTAGGTACAAAGCAAGTACTCACTACATGGTAATTGTTTATTATTAGTTCGTTCGTTCTCTCTTCGCTCCCTCTCTCCATACCTCCTTTTTTCTTTCTTCCTTTCCTTTCCTTTCTTTCTTCCATGCATCCTCTGTTCAGGTTGGGCTGAGTCAGGAACTGGGTGGGTGGGGCTGAAGTTTAGGTGGACCTCAGTGGTTCCCATCAGGTTGGAGAGAGGAGTCAGTGGGACTGAGGAGGGCGCGTTACTCTGAAGCCACCATCCTTTATACACACCAGAGATCAAGATATACATGGACGTCAAGGCTCTGATCCAGGACAGAAAACGTGGAACCACCAGTCTTCATTTCTGGCTCTTCATTTTGACATCATAACACTTGTCATCATCTTCTCCAAAACTGATTTCCTGAAGCCCTTTGCAAACAATTCTCTTACCATCTCTCCTTTCCAAGGGAGCTGGGGCTCACAATTGACAAGCTGAATGTGCATGTATTTCCCCTGCAAAAAGCTAAGAACATCAGACACCACTGTCATTTTTTAAAAATCCATGTATTCATTCAATAAATGCTGAGTTTTTGCCCAGTGAAATATACTGAAGTTAGTTTTGTGGGAGACCCAGAAATAAGTAAGATAAGATCTTTACTCTCAAGATATTCACTGGCTACTAGGGGGAGAAAAGAAATATAGAGAAAGATAGAAAGTGATACAGGCTATGAGAAGTACAAATACATTGCTAAGGGAGGCCCAGAGTGGGAGCAGGCCCTTCCAGTGGAGCAGAACCAGAAGCTGAGTATAATAATAACACCTGCCATATCGTTGTTGGGCCAGAGGCTGGGCTATGGCTTTTGTATATATTATTCCTTTATCTGGAGCCCAGGTGGCGCAGTGGTTAAGAGCTTGGCTGCTGATCAAAAGGTCGGCAGTTCAAATCTACCAACTGCTCTTTGGAAACCATATGGGGCAGTTCTACTCTGTCCTACAGAGTTGCTATGGGTCGGAATCGACTCTATGGCAACGAGTTTGGTATTCTTTTATTTATCATAACAGACCAATGGAGGTAGGTCCTATTTTATAGTTGGAGAAAAAAAGGCTTGAAGAGTTTGAGGGTCTTTGGTAGTTCAGTGGTGGAATTGTAGCTTTCCATGATAGAAAATTGGGTTTGATTCCCGGCCAGTGCACCTCATGCACAGCCACCACTCGTCTGTCAGTAGAGGCTTGCTTGTTGTTATGATGCTGAACAGGTTTCAGCAGAACTTCCAGACTAGGGTAGACTAGGAAGAAAGGTCTGGTGATCTACTTCCAAAAATCAGCCAGTGAAAACCTTATGGATAACAACAGTTGGATCTGCAGCTGATCATGGAGGTGGTGCAGGACCGGGCGGCATTTTCTTCTGTTGTGCATGGAATTGCCATGAGTTGGGGGCCGACTCGACCGTAGCTAACAACAACAACAGAGTGGTTAAGTAACCTGCCCAAGGACCCAGGACTAGTAAGAGGCTGATGTAGGATTCTCACCCTCGGTCATGTCATTTCTTTTCTTAAAATCCTCTAACGGCGTCCCTTCACGCTCAAAATAGAATCAAAATTCTTTTCCCTGGCCTACAAGGCCCCTGCCTGCCTCTCAAACCTCGTGCACACTATTTCTCTCTTGCTGGGCCTGCTCTAGCCACTCTCCCCTTCTTGTCGTTTCTCAACACCCCACAAGCCTGTCCATGCCCTAAGCCTTTGCATCAGATGGTTTCCTCTGCTTGCAGTGCTTTTTCTTCAGCTCAGCACGAGGTTGACCTCTAGTAGGTCTCCCTTTAAAGTCCCCCCTCTGGGAAGGCCTTTCTGGACCACCTGGGCTCTCAGGCTACACTCTGTCACCTAGACTGTGTTTTACTTTCTTCCAGCCCATATCATTTCCACAGATTTCCTTTCATTACCTCCTGGTAAGAATGAGTGCCCCATGTTCTGTCTTATACACCATAGTTAAGACAGTCCCAGCTCATAGGTGGTTCTCCGTAAATACGTAGCAATTGAATGAAAAGTATCAAGTCCTAGAATTGGGTGTGGAGGGCATTTTAGAGCATAAAGCAAAGACAGAGAGAGAGAGAGGCAGTGAAGAAGGAGAGAGAAGAAGAGTGAGAGAGAGAGAAAAGCGTACAATTTATATAAAGATCCAATCTGGCTACAGTGCAAGACGGATATTGTGGGCATCAGAGCTCAAAAGACATGTTTGGAATAGAGGGTCATTTCTATTTCTCTTGCAACCTTAGCTTCAAAGGTCAGGCTAAAGAGTTTGAACTTGATTTTCTAAAGTGCAATTTTGGCATAGAATTTAAGTCTGTGAGAGTAAAGTTTATATCATTTTGGCATGGGGTTAATTGCTACCCATGTTTAAAAGTATCTTACAAAATGAATTTTGATTGGATTCGTTTTTAGATATTTTCATTGGTCATGCACACTTCGCTTCTCCCAGTGGGAGAAGCAGGGCAAGGGGCAAGCCAAGCCTGTCTGTGCCACAGGACAGAGGACCATGTGTGATGGGGCAGAGTACCTCCTACCCGCAGCGCCCCGGCCAGGATTCAAACATGGAAGCCATGCTTCAGAGAGGCAAATCAAGTTTGACCTGGCTATCCAAACCAGGGAGGGGAGACCCAGAGCTGAACGCGCGGGATTAAAGAATGGACAAGCCAACAGAGAGGAACATTTAGATCTGCCATGAGAAGATGACAGCATTACTCTTGGGGTCCTGGGACCACAGTGAAATTGTATTGACTCCAGGTCACACGCCAGCTAAGCTAAAGATGCCAGTGTGTGGGGGAAAGCACCCAATTCCCTCAGAGGGGAGAGGGCGTTCTCATGATTGCTGCTGACAGAACCTCTGGAACGTCTTTCTTTGCACCATGACTTGTACACAGCTCTTCCATGTTGCCGGAAAAAGATGCTGGCTCTGGCCTTAGAGTTTTTTTTCAGTGCTCCTCAGACTTTTCCATCAAAAATACCAACCATTGAGAAGAAAGCAATGCAGTTTGTTCCAAGTTTGTAATTTCATGGCTCTTGAATTCTGTTCATCTGGGAGTAGTCACCAAGGTGACTTTATATGGGGAAGTCTTAGACTATTTCAATGTTTTATTTTAAAATACGCAGATTTCATATTTTATATCTTTATAAATGTCAAACAATGTCTTAAACTATCACCATCAGGTAAGAAATATTATAATTATTGTTGTTCTTATTTTTTTAAAACCAAATCTATGAATAAAATGGATTTTTTCCAGAAAATATGCTCTATGTAGCCTGTGGCTTTGTATGCCCCCATGTTCCTCTGGGAAGAGTTGGGGTGGGGCAGCAAAAAGAATGACTCGAAGCAGCTATTGGCTCTGGATGTCCAAGGAGCTGGGTGATTTCATGCTGCCGGGACTTGGCCACTGTGTCTACTAACTACAGGAACTACTTCCAGATTGACAGGGCTCATTTCCTGGGAGTTGAGAGCCATCAAATGGCAATGGGACAAACATTTGACTAGGTTGACTCTCATCAGTATCTTTGTTTATGAGTCTAGATGTGACTGGTGGATGCTTCGCTTTAGCATTATTTAGACATTAAGAGATTCTAATTGGAAACTAACATGTGTCCTCATCACAGTTGACCTTATTTATGGAGTGGCTGACATCTGAATGTCAAATTGGCATCAGTGAATTCTCTCCTCTACTAACCACTTTGATATGTAAATAACTGATTTGCAACAGGGAAGAAATACCTGATATTCTTATGATTGCTTTGAAGACGTGGCTTCCGTCCGTACACAGAGACTGGAGGGTTGGTAGATTCTTCCTTTAAATTATTAGATATTGGCTAAAAGATTGAGCCAGAAAAAAAGGACACACTTTTCCGCAGATCTGCAGATATGGATAGTTACTACTTTGTTGACATAAGTACTGGGGGAGACCAAGGTGAGGGATGGCTCTGCCCCCAGAAAACTTACAGCTGTTATAAGGTGGAATAAGAAGCATATATGAATCAGTATATTTTCACAGCATTATATGACAAAACTATACGGAGAGGTAAAAGCAACAATATTTTGGGGTTCTCTCATTTAGGAGGCACTTGAAACGTGTATTGATTAAGGATATGATTAGCACTAAGGTCCAGAAAGACCTATGACTGTGGCTTAAACAGACAGTCCTGAAGTGTCTGACAATAAGAAATTTTGGGTAGTTAGTTTAGGTCAGGGCCCCAGGAACCCAGGCTCTTTCTAACTTTTCCACTCCACCTCCCTTAGCCTGAAGGCCTTAGTCTTATGCTTGTTGCCTCATGGTTGCAAGATGGCTGCTTCATCTCCAGGCTTCATATCCATATTACAGGCAGGAAGAAGGAGTAAGAGGATGTCTTAGTTATTAGTGCTGCTATAACAGAAATACCGCAAATGAGTGGCTTTAACAAAGAAAAATTTATTCTGTCACAGTTTAGGAGGGTACAAGTCTGAATTTAGGGTGCCAGCTCCAAGGGAAGGCTTTCTTTCTTAGTTGGCTCTGTGGAAAGGTCCTTGTCATCAATCTTCCCTTGGTCTTGGAGCTTCTTAGTGCAGGGACTGCAGGTCTAAAGGATGTGCTCTGCTCCGTGTTCTTGGTGGTAGGAGACCCCTTGTCTCTCTGCTCCCTTCTCTCTTTCATATCTTAAAAGAGCTTGACTCAAGACACAACCTAGTCTTGTAGATTAAGCCTTGCCTCATTAACATAACTGCCTCTAATCCTGCCTCATTAAAATCATTGAGGTTATGATTTACAACACATAGGACAATCGCCTTAGATCACAAAATGTGGACAACTACACAATACTGGGAATCATGGCCTAGCAAAGTTGACAGATATCTTAAGGGTACACAATTCAATCCATGACAGAGGGGATGGTGAAGGGCAAAAAGCCCTTCTCTTCAAAAGATTTTTTTTTTTTTTTTGAATTTTGGAAGAGAAGCCCTGTTCAGCAGACTTTTGACTATGTGTTGTTGGCCAGAACTGTGTCACAGGCAAAATTCTTCTCTGGTTGGAAGGTACCCAAGAAGGAGGAGATGTGGGTGGGTGTTGGGATAATTGAATAGTGGTGCTTGCCACAGGTGCATTGGAAAAGACAGGCAATGATGATATGGTACAGGTAAAGATTTTGACAGGTAGGTACGTGTGTGTGTCAGAGAGAGAGAGACAGTGAGAGATGGGGAGTATCAGGAAAGAAAAGAGTCAACTTGAGAAATAATTACAGTTGGGGAAGAATAAAAGGGAATGAATCAGATGGCAGAGCAGATAACTTGCAATGCACTTTTGTGGAAGAATGGGAAGCAGAGGCAAGGCACCACAGGGTTGCACTCCACTGTTGTTGATGCCGGGCAGAGGGCTCTGGCTTACTCTAACCTGAACCCATCATAGGCAGTGCTGGGCTTCTAGAAACTCTCTGTTGAGTAGATGATTGAGATTGCTTAGCCTGTGTGCCTGGTAGCTGGATTCCCCCAGAACTGCCACACTGAGTAGAGGGATAAAGTTAACACTGTTTTCCATTTTAAACGTCTACATTACCAGAGAAATGCAGCAGAACTGAACAAGCAGTATTAAGATAATAACTCATAAATCATGTTGTTAATTAGAGCAAGTTGACTGTTAGCATATTCATTTATTTGGTGAACAAAATTTCTCTGTTGCCTGCTGTATGCATGGCACCGGGCTTGGTGCTAAATAAGTGCAATGGGTCTCTGCCTGCCAGGTGCTGTCATACTGATAGGGGAGACAAGACAGAATTAGTAACCATGCCAGGCAGCATAGGATGATATCCCCAAATAAGTGGTTCAGGCAGAATGTGTATACACAGGAGTTCAGAAAATTCGGTTGCCGTGTCAGCAAGAAAGGCCTCACAGAGGAAGTGGCACTTGATTTGTGAATCCTGAAAAGCTGATAGAGTTTGCATAAACAGTGGGGAGAAGGGGGAATTCTGGGTCAGGGAAAAGAGTGAGAAAGGAGGAAATGGAGGGCAAGACCCTCACCCACACAGGGGTGGCAGAGCGATTTGTCCAACTGAGTGTTGGGGAGGGACAGAAGATCAAGTGGGTGAAGGGTGCTGAGTCAGGTCTTGAGGGGCAGGAGGGAAGGGGAAAGGGGAGGTTATTGCTTATGGAGCACTGAGTTTGGTCTATGGTGATAGAAAAATTGCATTGACTAAGGGTAAGTGTTGCACAGATGATTAGTGTAATTGATGTCAATAAATTGTACACTTGTAAAAAGTTGAATTGGCAAATGTGTGAAAGATATATTTACAACAATGACAGAAAAAGATAGAGAGAAGAAGAGTAGCTGCTGAGACTGCTGAAGTACAACAAAACATCTCATGGGGTTTGGTTTCTTGGTTTGGAGGTTTAAGCTTATGGTTTCATGGAAATCCAGTTAATTGGCTTAATATCATGCGTAGTTCTACCTTATTGTTCATTGCATAGTGACTGGGGTCTTAAAAGGTTTGCAAGCAACCATCCAAGGTACGATAATTTGTCTTTATTTGCCTGTGGCAACAGAGGAAGGAGAGTCAGGAATAGGAGAATGAAATGGAGTGTGTGGCTCATTGCCTCCATGAACAACTGCCTCCTTTACCATGAGACCAGAAGAACTGGATGGTGCTTGGCTACCACTACTGAACATTGCGATCAAAGATTCTATAGAAGATTTATGATCAAAAGGGGGAAAATGCAGAATAGAATTTCAAATTCTCATGGACTCCAGGCTTTCTGGAGTCATGGAGGCTGGAAGAACCCTTGAAACTATTGCTCTGAGATAATCTTTTAGTTTTAATCCAAAAATATCCCCTGAAGTCTTCATTAAACCAAGCAATAGTTTGGCTTAATTAGTAAAGAATGTTTGCCTTGAGCATTGTGCTCTTTTAAGAACTACCTATATGGAATCAAACTGACAACAGCAACCAGAAAGATTAGATAGGAAACTTAGGGGGCAGTGAGTATATGTTACTTTGGGAGGAACAATTCTGAAAAGGAAGGTGGGAATGGTTGTACAACTTGAAGAATGTAATCAATGTCTCTGAATTGTACATGTAGAAATTGTTGAATTGGTGAATGTTCTGTATATTCTCAACAACAAGAAAATAAAATAAATTAAAAAACAAACGAAAAACAACTTCATCTGTCAGTAAAGAGCAGAGTGAAGTGGAGGCCCTCGCTACACTAACCACTTGTGAGAGCTTGAAAAAATAGCTCAGCTTCTCCAAAGTTCAGCAGTATCTGCAAAATAGAAGCAATAATACTGATCTAGAGAGTAGAGGTATGGTAAATCATGGCAGTACTTTAAAATAAGAGCTTATGTTCTGCGTTTTATTCTAGATAGTTGTGTGACCTTGGGCAAGTGACCTAATTTCTCTGAGGCTTTGTGTCCTCATTTATAAAAGGGGAATATTATATTATATAATAATTGCACTTACAAATCTGCCAGGGTTCTTAGAGTTCTTGAGAATCACAGAAATTTATTCTAGATAGTTTAAACGTAATTAAAACAAAACAAAAAACCTGTTGCTGTCAAGTGGATTTCAATTCATGGCGACCCCATGTGTGTCCGAGTAGAACTACGCTCCTTAAGGATTTTAATAGCTAATTTTTAGGAAGTAGATTACCAGACTTTTCTTCTGAGGCGCTTCTGGGTGGAGTCAAACCACTAACCTTTTGGTTAATAGTTGGATGCATTAACTGCCCCACCCATGAACTTCTTTAAAACTAATAGGAGTTTATTAAATGGAATTCAGAAGTGTATGGCTGTCTCAGAAGGATCAGAAAACAAGATTTGGAAGGCATAAGGCTGCAACAAGGCCCGTGTTGCACCTCAGGACTGCCCCAGTGGAGACGTACCTGCCATTATCGCTGGGCTGGGCACTGCAGCTTGCCCAACCAGGTTGGTACTGGGCGCCGTAGGCTGCCTCCCTGCACGTGGTTATCCCCAGTGCCATCCTTGCCACAGTGCCTGCTTCTTTGCGCCGCCAGTTTCCCAAAGGAAATCTTTTGGGTGCCTATGTTTGGTGGAGACTGGGTCACGTGCTTGTGCTGTAGCTGCTAGGGAGACTAGGAAAGTGAGTTCCAGCATTCTACCTTGGGGAGGAGAGTTCCTAAAATGTAGGGAAGTCACTGAGTAAAGGAATGGTGTTCAAAGGTGTTGGGTACCAAAAGCATGATCAGTATCACTACAAGGTAGCTTACAAGGTTCTTGTGAGGATTAAATGATATAATGTATATCTAGCACTTAGCACAGCGCCTGGCACAGTAAGCAAGCAGTAAATACTAACCATTACTATTATTAATTATTAATAATAAATGTGGAAATGCCTAGGAGAAGAGGCATATGATGAGGTGTGATTATAAGAGCAGAGGCTGACTGTTGACAGAAGAATCTCCTAGGGAGAGTTCAGCATAACCCATGACCTGATTCTTGGTATATAGGTTCCGAAAGTTGACTCAACGGCATGTGGAGGCTGCATTTGTCTCAGGAACACCCCCATTCATTAATTTAAATTTATTAAATTACAGTGAGAAATGTAACCATCCTGTCAGTGCAACCCCTGATGGTCCTGTCCATGACATGGATCTATCCCAATATGAAAGAACCAGAAGAAGCCATTTGGATAAAAAGTTTGCTTGGTGAGCATGAACTTAGAACCTGGAATTCGAGCACAGAGGTTAGAAGACTAAGAGTTGTTTGGCTCATCCAATTCCACAGCAGGAAATTAGGGGTAGTGTGGAGCTGGAGAAAGGAGAAAGACGTGGCAGTCTGCCTCCTTAAAAAGATTTACAGCCTTGGAAACCCTATGGGGCAGTTCTTCTCTGTCCTATAGAGTTGCAGTGAGTTGGAATTGACTTGACAGCAATGGTTTTTTGGTTTTTTTTTTTTTGGTGGAGTTGGACAGACCTGTCACTGGACTGCCCTGTCTCTGGACCAACGAAACCCCTGGACCAATGGTGTGCTGGTAAATGATTAACAGTGAGCTCCTTGTGGGGAAAGGGAGGCCCCAGTTTGAAGCATTTGTCAATTTCTGTGGTGTAATTACTCCCACTATAGCCAGTTTCAAACTACCAACATAATGTGATGTCCCTGAATATAGAGTTAGGAAAAGATGTGCCCAGTTGGCTCTTGGGAGCAGATACAAGTTCAAGCACATCACTCCCTTGGACTGAGTTGAGACGGATTCCACTGAGGGTAGTCTCTTGAACTTTCACTTTTTCATCTTTTTAAATTGTACTATTTCCTCCTCAGTGCAAAAGCCCTATTGTAGAACATTGGATTATAGGGAGAAGTAAAAAAGAAAAATAAAAGTCACTAGAGTAAACCACAGTTTAATGTTTTGGTATTTTTTGTTTATAGCATTTTTTTGTCTTCTTTGCCTTGCACAATATGAAATTGAAGATTGTCGACCACTTTGACCTATAAAAAAAGGCAATTTTATATATGGTTAGACATAATACATTTCACGTTGTATATAAAGTTTTATGTTCTACTCTGCATATACTGTTATACCACAAACATTTCCCCATGTCATTAAATTTTCTTTGAAGGTGTGGTTTTTAATGGCGCTCTTCTAGTAAATTGCATGTGGGTCCATAATTTATAGCCATACTTTACTGTAAGATATTTGAATTGGCTTTCTTTCTTTCATTCCTTCTTTCTCTCTCCTTATTCTCTTCTTTTGCTATTACAAATACTTAATTGTAACATTAATTTTTGTGCTTATCTCTGATTATTTTCCTAGGATACAAACGTAGAAGAGGAATTACTGGGTCAAAGGGTTTAAGCAATTAGAAAGCTCTGGATACATAATGCTGACAAGCTTTCCCCAAATAATACTAATTTATCCTCTAATTAGCAATATATGAATGTGCTGGTTTCACTGCAAATTTGTCAGCAACGAGTATTGCCTTTTATTTTATTTTTATCCTTACCAAGTGCGCTAGGAGAAAAGTGGTAGAGTTAGAGTAAGTTTGTTTCACGATTTAGAGATTTACAGTAGTGAATAGAGAGACAAGGTGGAGGGAGATTCTTTTATAAACCTCTATCCTGACCAACCAGATGACTTCAACCTTCAGGCTTATTTCAGAGAGATGGGAAAGAAGTATACTGCCACCCCTCCACCCATGACCTCCTCTTTACCCACCCACCTTCTGTGACCTGTTTCTGCCAACAGTATGTCAACGGGTGGCCCTCATGATGCGTGTGTGACCAGATGGCTGTGCATTTTTTATTTTTGCTGTGATTGAGTTGAATTACTATCATTTGGTCTAGGTGACTCAGCTAAACAATCATAACACATTGTCAGGAGCAAAAAGAACTGGTGTGGGTGGCTTGTCAGGTTTTTGGGCACAGGGCCCTGTCTTCTTGTTGCAGCTTGCTTGTTTTGATTTATTTCCAACTTCAATATATGACTTCCTGCATTGCCAAAGCTGGCCTTTAATTTCCACCTGTGTGAGTGTGGGGAAGGAGGTGGGTGAGGGGAGGAACAGCAGGCAGAACAGGAGGAATGTGACAGGAACATCCTTGCACGTTGGCAGGAACAGAGTAAGAATGTTCTTCGGGGTGGAGGGTGGAATGAGCAATGAGATGCCATTAATTCTTCCAATCGGCTCCAATTGTCAAAGCTGAAAATGCAAACTAAACAGGTGAGGGAATGGTGTTGTCTTTGTTCCACCACTGATGACGAATGTCAACCACTGATTGTGCATTGATGCCAGACAAGGGCAGGACTGTGGGCTGTTAGTGAAGAAAAGGGTCATCCAAACCAGTACTTTCCAACTATGGCTGGTCTACGGATCCATGAAAGGAATTTTTCTTTCTTGGAAGCATCCACTGCAGCCCGTGCCTTCTCTTGCCCTTGTCTTCTGCAGTGTCTGGTACAGAACAGGGCGCGTTTGGTGCTCCACTGTGTAATCTGGGCTGGGAGAGTCTGGCTTGACCTTACTGTCGTGAAATGTATACAGGCTGGCAGAGTCAGCCACACTTGGGTTACAAAAGAGGTACTGGTTGGTTAGTGCTTTAGTTTCTGGTGGTTGCCATAACAAAGTACCACAAAGTGAGTGGTTTATAAGAGCATAAATTTATTGTCTCAGTTTTGGAGGTTAGGTGTCTGAAATCAGGATATTAAACATACTGATTCCTTTTGAGGGCTCTGAGGGAAAATCTGTTTCATGCCTTTCTCCTAGTTTCTGGTAATAACTGGTGATCCTTGTCTTGTAGATCACTCCAGTCTGCCTCCTTCTTCACATGGTCATCTTCCCTCTGTATCCCTCTGTGTTTCTTCTCCTCTTTTATAAGGACACCAGTCATATAGTATTAGGACCCACTCTACTCCAGTATGACCTCAAATTAACGTAACTGATAACGTCTTCAAAGACTATTTCCAAACAAGGTTCAGGGCTTTAGGACTTCAATTTATCGTTTTGGGGGACACAATTCAGTCCATAACAATAGGCTAGCTAATATCTCTATAAAATGAGTATAGTAGTTACCTCATATGGTTTAAAACAAAATGAGACTAAAGGGGCACACCAGCCCAGGGACAAGGACTAGAAGGAAGGAAGGGACAAGAAAGCTGGTAATAGGGAACCCAAGGTCGAGAAAGGAGAGTATTGACATGTCGTGAGGCTGTTAACCAATGTCATAAAACAGTATGTCTACTGTTTAATGAGAGGCTAGTTTGTTTTGTAAACCTTCATCTAAAGTACAATAAAACAAAACAAAAAACCTTTTGGAAATAAGGTCTAAATGCATATGTTTTAGAAATGAGAGATTACTTCATGAAGTGCCTGGTCTCTGGTAGTTACCATGTAAATGTTTACACCTTTTCATTCACTCTTTCTTTAGCAATTTCCTATGTTTCCTTTTAGATGCCATGGGCCAGAAGTCTTTAGGTATCTTCAGAGAGACTGTGACAGGACAATGTCCCTGCTGGAGTCCTTTCTCTGGCACCCAGTTTCCTTCTCTGTACTTTGCTCCCAAGATCCCTGGGTGGCACAAATGGTTTGCACTCAACTACTAACCTAAAAGTTGGTGGTTCGAACTCATCCAGTGGTGCAGTGGAAGAAAGCCCTGGCGATCTGCTTCCATAAAAATTACAGCCAAGAAAACCTGATGGAGCAGTTCTAATCTGTAAACGTGAGGTCGCCATGAGTCGAAATTGACTCAATGGCAATGAGATTGGTTTTTGGTTTTCGGTACTTTGCTCCCAGTATCTAGTCTTTGTCTTTGTTTCTGGAGACTTCCTTGAACTTCCTCATCCTTACTTCTGTCACAGAGAGGAGGAGTGTTGTTTATTGGAGAGGAGGAAACCGAGCCTTAGAGAACTCTAATGAGCTGCTCGGGGTCCCAGAGTGAGTTAAAAGCAGAATCAGGACCAGACAGTCCGGTGGGTGCTGGTTTTCTCCTCCAGGCTGCCTCAGAGCAGACCTTTTCCAGCCAGCAGCCTTGCCAGAGAAGGAAGTCACCGTGGATCCTTCCAAGACCCCCTGTCTTCATCAAAATAAACCAAAATTCTTATCATAATTTCTAAGATTCTGTTTGGGGCTTCCAGCAACCTGGCAGACAATTTACCTATTACAAGACAGAGATATTCCGTACAAAATAAAACAATAAAAAATGACTGCGTTTGAAAAAAAGAAGAAGGAACCCCCTAGATGCCATAAATGCAGACAGAGGTCAAGTCAGAATGGTGAAAGAGATTTTACTGTTATGATGTCTGCCTGGGGTTTTAGACTGACTAGGCTCTGTGCCCTAGAGATTGAGATTTATAGCCAACTCAGGGATAAGAGAGCTGACAGGGCTGTGAGAAGCTGAGAGGAGAGAGCTGGAAGTGACCCGCCCTTCATAAAACCTCAGAGTGCTCCTTGATCTTGGGAACTAGGAAATCTCTGTCCAGTAGCATAAAAGTTACAGCAGGGAATTAGAACTCCAGATCTACACCAAAACTGGGTGTAGGGTCCAAATTCACTGAAAGGCAAGGGATTAAGGTAAAAGTAGTCCAGGACCATGGAAACTCCAGGATCCTAACAAAAGCAAATCCCAAACCACTCTGTAATGATGTTTTATTATCCAAAGAACATGAACATCCCATAGGATGTACAACACTTGTTGAAGGTGAGCTGATTACAACAACGACAAAAAGACAAACCATACAAGGAAACTAGCCACCAAGAGGAAGAGTCTGCTGAAACAACAAGTAGAAAAATTAGTACCCCCCAGAATAAAAATTATTAAATAATCTGAAATAAGTGTAAAGAATAAGTTTGAAATAATAAGAAAAAAATAAGTAGAAATAGCAGGAGGAACAGAATCACAATGAAAGAGAAGAACTTTCTCATCTATTTTTCCACAAGATTTTGAGCATTTTGAGACAGGATCTGTCATCTTATTTCATTTACTCTGCGCCCCCAGAACCCAGGATCCAGTAAGATTCAATAGCATTTGCCAAATGAATGGATGGCTCCTCATCACTGCCTTTAGAAGAGAATGGCTGAGCACATATGTGTCTAGATCTGGCTTCTTTTTATCCTACAAGGTAAGACTGGTAAGTGGTCTGCGGGAAGCAATTTTGGGGTCTTCTATCTGGAGACCCTTGTCTTCTTTGCCTTCAATGGTGTGCAGATATAAACCATAGAATCTGGCGTATGCCCATTCTGTAAATAGGCACAAAGGTGAAAGAAGTAAAGTGATTTTTCTATTCAGAATCACCTTTAATACCAGGAAGTCCAGTTTCTTTCCCAAAAGACTGTGATGAAGGATCCTGCACAATTGCATGTCCATATGCACACAGAGTTCCCAGCCATACACACAAACCTCTCCTTCCAGCTAATCCTGTGGGCCACCTGGTGGAGTGGGGAGACACTTGGCTTTTACCAAAAGAGTTATATCCCCAGCATCACCAGCCTGGTCCTTGTGTGAGTGTCTCAACTTCTCTGAGTTTCAGTTTATATCATTTGTTGAATGGAGTGGCTAAGACATGACCCACCAACCTCTCAAGACCACTGTGAAGATGTAATTACCGAGTGAAGACACTTTATGAACTTTAAAGTGCAATATAATACTAGAGAGCTTGCTCCCTGACACAGAGTAGAAGTGCTTAATTCTGTAGCATATAATATGTAATGGTGTAAGATTGGAGGTGAGGGGCGTTATGATTTATAGGGATGGCTCCCTTGAGGAGGTGAAATCTAAGCCGAGGTTGTAAGGAAGACTAGAATTAGCCCAGTAAATAGGGAAAGGGGAGAGGAACATTCCTGGCAGAGAGAACGGCATGTGCAAATGTCTAGAGGAGAAAGCACATGGCACTTTGGAAAGACCAGTGTGGCTGTATTGTGCTCTCAGCTTCTCCCTGTTGGCCTCCCTGAAGTTCATGCCACTGAGCTTTCTATGTGTTTTCTGTGTCAGTTGCCTTGGAGCATCCTCCCCTCCCTCATTTTCTGCTCCAGGCATCTCACACCGCTCTTTCCTCAACTTTCCTCGTGCTGAGTTCTCTTCAACCTCACTAAAGTCCTTGATCTGTCACCTTTTTCCATTACACTTGGATATGCTCAGCCCCATGGCTTTATCTCTCCCCTCCAAACCCTGCCTTCTCTCTCCTTGATGCACAGATACCCTCTATTCTTAACTCTGTTCATGATCCTCTTTCCCATTTGTTGCTCTTCTTCTTCCCAGCTGCCATTTTATTTTAAGCATGGATGAGCTGATATAAAACAAGGTTAATTTCACAGCCAATCAGCACAACACATGTGACAAACATCCTTGAAAATCAGCATCTCTGGAAAGTAAAAATGGCTCAGAAAAGGACTTCTTAATATCAGAAGAATTGGATCCGGAAGGAGACAGAGATAACAAATCAAACAAGGACAAAGGGAGAGGTCTTGAATTAGTCAACCATTCAACATGTTTTCTTACACATAAGGCATAGTGTTGGGTGTTAAAGGAAACACTAAAATGTCTAAGATGTGGTCCTTGTCAGAAGGATGTTATAATCTCATTTAGAGAGATAAGAGGAAATTAAGAAGAAAATAAAGAGTAAACGGCCAACATTTTATACAGTTAATTGAGTTTCCTCTCCTGCACTTGACTCCATGCTACAGAGGGATGATTTCCTCAATCCTGTTATTGAACATTGTTCAGGAAGTAGAGGTGACTGGTATGTCATGGGCTGTGTTTAGAGTACACACTCTGAGGTGACATTGTGTATAGTGTTCAGAATGTCAGGACAAAAAGGAGACTGCTTTGCTGTGACTGGAGAACCCTGCTTCTTTGGGATTTAGCGGAGAGGAGTCCTTAGGATTATCTGCAGGGAGATACTTGCAGTGAGAGAAACTTTGAGCTTCAAGAGCCTATGGAACCACCAGGTTTCGCCTCCTAGCTAAGGAGGGAATCCCTTCCGTGGCATCCCGGTCAGGGAAACAGTTTGATAGATGAAAAGTTGGATTTCGAAGTCACATGGATCTGTTTCAGTTCTGGGTTCTGCTACTTATAAGGTGGGCGAGCCTGGTAAATTCCGAAAATTTTTGAGCCTCGGTGTGTTCAGTTGATCAGAACTCTTGGTTGCAAGTGACAGAAAATCCCACTGGAATGGGTTTAGTCTTAACAAGGGATTGAAGGGACTATTTGGTTGGTGTAATTGAAATATCCAATTCTAGTTCTAGCCTCACACTTGGTTAGATTTGGAATTCATTTGCCTATATTTCTCAGCTCTGCTTACCTTTGTGTTGGTTGCATTCTCAGGCAGGCTGCTTGAAAGAGAAGGGAAACTGATGGCTAGTAGCGTAATGCTTGTCTTCTTAGGGCTTAGCAACCTCTACAGACAGAAAGCTTCTCTTTCTCAATAGTTTCAGGAAAAAAAATCTCAGAATTTCATTTCTTTTGTCTGGTGTTACATGTTTTCCCCTGAACTAATCATGTGGCCAGAGGGTGGAACACTTTGATTAGCCAGGCCTAAATCATGCACTAATGGGCGTGGGGATGGGGCAGCAGGGTGAACCCCACACAATCCAGCAAGAACGAAAAGTGGGGAAACAGTGATTCCCCAAAGGAAAATGGAGTTTCAAACAGGAGAAAGGGAATGGTGACCGACAGGCAAAAACAGCTATTCAGTTCCCCCCTTTTTTATAGGTTTCATGGGGATGGTCATCTCTTCTCTTCGTTCAATAGTTTTCTCCAACTTGTCTTCTACCATAACCTACATGACTAGGACCCTTCACAACATGCAGGTGGTGTGTGCTCTGAATCTTTGCCTGGGAAAATGTGGTAGAACCTCCAGAAAATGCTATGGGGAGAGGAAACCAGAGTTTAGTAGAGATCTCCTCTGGGTGAAGTTTCTCTACATTTTCTTAGACTTCAATTTACCCGTACCTCATCTCGATTACACCTTAGAGTTTATAGAGTGTAATATTCTTCTCCTGCTCATGTTATCTCACTACACTAGAAATGTGTTTCTCTTTTCAGCCCATATTTCATTTAAAAATATCAAAACACTGCCCACACATGGCCAGAACCCAGCCGAGAAGACAGTCACTTTATGAGACCTGCCAAATGGGGTTCGGTGCTTATCTGATCCTGAATCACGAATGCTTTTAGGACAGATGGTGTAATCATATCCAAGAATAATGCCCTTTTAAGAGCGATGCTAATTGGATCACATGGCATAAGAGTTTCACATCTGTTACATGGGCAATCACACATGGCAGAGACTGAGTTTCCTTAAACTTGAGTTTCTTTCCATTTCCATGAGTGTTTAGAAGCTTACTTGAGTTTGTTCAGTACAAGTTTGCAGGGTGCTAGCTTCAGAGATTCATTCATTCATCATTTATTCATCCACACATATATACTGAGATCCCTCTACATACAAGGCACTGTTCTACATATTTTTGTTCCCACAAAGATTTCCTTTTAGTTGGGGGAAGGCAAGTAATAAATAAGTAGACCTATAAATAAATAATATACATTCAGACAGTGATAAACACTATGAAGACAACCAACAAGATAATCGTGTGTGTGTGTGTGTGTGTGTGTGTGTGTATGTGTGTGTGTGTGTGTGTGTGTAAGGGTGCAGGTAGGAGATGGTGGTGGGGAAGCTAGTTGGAATTAGGTGGGCAGGGAGGGAACCTCTTAGGGGGTGGCTTACCTCTGAATGATGAGGTGGAGCCACAGTGTGAAGAGCTGGGTAGAGGCGTGCTGGGAAGAGAGATGAGCAAATGCAAAAGCCCTCAGCCTGAATTAAATGTGATTTGTTTAAAGATTAAGAAGGCCAGCATGGTTGTTACTTAGCGAGAGGGTCAAAGTGGGTTAGGATAAGGTCAATAATATAGTCAGGGGCCATGGTCAAGAGATTATATTTTATTTAATAATACCTAATATCATGAATGGAGCCCTGGTGACACAGTAGTTAGGAGCTCAGGCTGCTAACCAAAAGGTCTGCAGTTCAAATCCACCGGTGGCTCTTTGGAAACCCCATGGGGCAGTTCTACCCTGTCTTATAGGGTTGCTTTGAGTTCCAGTGGAGTCCCGGGGTGGAGCAAACAGTTAAGTGTTTGACCACTAGCTGAAAGGTTGGCAGTTTGAACCCACCCAGGGGCACCTTGGAAGAAAAGCCTGGTGATCTACTTCCAAACAATAAGCCACTGAAAACCCTATATAGCACAACTCTACTCTGACACACTTTGGGTTGTCATGAGTTGGAGCTGTCTCGACAGCAACTGGTTACTGGCCATTGGGAAATAGAGAAGTGGCATGTGTTTCAGTGACATGACTTCAGATGGACTGGATGTGTCTGGTCTGGTGAGAGGCAGAGGAGAATCAAGCATGACTTAGATTTAAGAGAAGGCAATTTAGTTTCTGTTCTCATAAAGCTTACAATCAAACAGTCCAGACAAATGCATATTTATTTCTTTTGAGGGTCTAATTTGGTGGTGTTCTTGGCCTATTCAATCATACAGTCATGGGAATGATTTTATGCCATAAAACGAGGGATACATCATAACCAAGTAGGGTTTGGGATAGAAGCACACATGTTTATTTTAGCTGATCCTCTACCCCCAAGATTCTGGATCTCCAAATTTAGAGGGCAGCCACATTTTATTTCCTCTTCTTCCACCTCAGTGACCCACAGAAAGTTCCTGAGGCTGCAGTAGAGTCTTTAGCCATGGCCCGTGTTGAGAGAAGCCAGAGGCTGGATGGCTTCATTCCCTGAAAGTCCTAAACTCCACACAGTCCTCTACACGTGCTAGGATCTCACCCTCTGGGCCCATTACATGTGCTCTTCCCTTTCACCAAAGCCGTCTCTTCTGGGTTGTCTGCCCTTATCATCCTTCAGATCTTAAGTCAGCGCCTAACTCCTCTGCAAAGCTCTCCCTCATGTTCCTCAGCAGATTATCCCTGCTCCTCTCCCGTGTTCCCATTGTACTTTGGATGTCACTCCACTCTAGCAATTATATTGGTGAATTCAGACAGGTTTGTTTTTTTTACATCTGTCTTTCTACTAGATTGTAAGCTCCACAAGGGCAGAGTGTACATTTGTGTATGTCTGTGTGCTTGTGTGTGTGTGATTCTATGTGTTTGTGTGCTTGCAAGCGCATGTGTGTGTGCTTGTGTGCATGTGTGTGTGTATTGGAACAGTGGTGGTTTAGTGGTACAATTCTTGTCTTCTATGAGGGACACCTGGGTTCTATTCTGGCCAATGCACCTCATATGCAGCCATCACCCGTCTGTCAGTGGAGGCTTGTGTGTTGCTGTGATGCTGTACAGGTTTCAATGGGGCTTCCAGTGTAGGATGGACTAGGAAGAAAGGGCTGGTTATCTACTTCTGAAACTCAGCCAGTGAAAACTCCATGGATCTCAACCATCAGATCTGCAACTGATAATGGGAATGGCACAGGACCAGACAGTGTTTTGTTCCACTGTGCATGGGATCACCATGAGTTGGGGGACCAACTCGACAGCAGCTAACAACAACAACAAATGTACGTATCTGTCTGTGTGTGTGTGCACGTGCAAGTCCTCGGTGTCTAGCAGAATATTTGTCATACAGGAGCAAGGACTGCAAAAGGAGGTTTTCCCTGTTGAACAAAGAAGCCAAGGAAGGTCAGTAAAGAATGGAGGAAGAAGGAGCCATTGAGGTAAAACTATACTTCACCCTCTATAATTGGGGATAGGGTGGCTTCATCGTGGGCAGCCTCTGGTTTGCCAAGTAGGCACAGTGCGGGAAACCAGAGTAAAGACGTTGACCTTAATGATGTGGTTCTTCCTCAGGGAAAGATTCCTTGGTACCTGACAAGTCAAGTTGTGAGGTCCTGCTTCCGTAATAGCTCTGGGTGAACAGGTTTTCCAGTTGGAATGTTCAATCATTTTGCCTGTGTCATTTTCCTTCCCCTGGGCAAATTTATCTTCACGTAATAATTACCTTATTCAGATTCCCCCAAAATGTCATTGGGTTTGATAGCTGCTCCTGTTGAATTTACACTTCCTTGTGTCGGTATCATTGAGTGCCTTCACCTGGGCAAACAGAACGACCATCACGGTATTTATCTGCCATTATACAGAGATGGGAGGACAAAGAAAAATTGGTAGGCTTGGGGGAAAGAAAAGCTGTGGTTACCTAACAATGGCAATAATTTTCAAGAAACAAAAATAAACAATAAGTCCATCAACTATGTTATTAAATACATGATAAAAGTTTGTGTTTTCAAATGCATTCCTCTTTTTAGCTTTTTGTCGTTCATTCATTTATTGGTTCATCATTTTCTTACCAGACTTTCATGGTGCATAGCTCGCATATTGCAGAAAAAAGACCACAAACTCAGAATTCAAAAACAAGACTTTGCTGTTTATAAGAACTGCGTTGCTTTAAGTACCCATCAGCCAGTTCCCTCCCACATTAAAATTTCAGGCTTTCATTTATATCTGAGTAAAATCCAAGATCCTTTTCAAGATTTGCCTTGAAACTCACCAGGGAAGAGGAGCCTCAGGAATCTCAGGTAAGGAAGACGGGGCATGAATGCACTCCTGGGATAAAGGAGGAAGACCAGAGTCACCGGGGGAAACCCCAAAGAGTTACTTGAAAGGGGGTACTGATAACATGGTGTCCCTGGGTGATGCAAATGGTTAATATGCTTGGTTGCTAACTGAAAGGTTGGAGGTTCGAGTCTACCCAGAAGCAACTCAGAAGAAAGCCCTGGTGATCTATTTCCAAAAAATCAGCCATTGAAAGGCCTATGGAGCACAGTTCTACTCTGACACACATGGAATCACCATGAGTGGGAGTCGACTAGACGATAACTGGTTTTGAACTTGTTACTGATAGCATGTATTTGAAAGAGGGCACCATATTTGTCCAGTAAAATATTTGGAATCACCAGAGGCTGCAGTGTTTGTGCAGGGGAGTAAAACGAGGAAACTCTAGAAAGAGTCACAATGTTAGCCCAGGGGAATAAAGCATTACCATGTTCAGAATACATTTGCTGGCTGAGATTTTTTTTTTTTTTTTTTTTTAACTTTTAGAATAGGTGACAAGAAGGTCTGAAGGTACAGAGAGGCTGATTTTTCTGGCCACATGGTCCAGGTGCCATGCGATCATCAAAGATGACTTAAGTGTGGTCCCTGTCCTCCAGGTGTTCCTGATCTGGTGGGTGAGACAGACAAGCAAATTGACAAATTATACGGTAGGGCGGGCAGATGTGATTGTAGTGCTATAAATCACCCTGCGGCGAGGTGCTCAGCAGGAAATAATTTGCTTTGGTGGAGGGTGTCAGGGATGTTTGCACAGAGGAGATGACATCCGAGCTGTGTGTTTTATGGATGAGTGGATATTTTTCAGGAACAACAGAAAGGATTACTAAACAGGAAGGGGCATTTCAGCGAAAGCATTAACACGTGGAAGGGCAGAGTGTCATGACCAGGGCTGGCTTCTTGGGGATCCATGAGAAGTTTAGGGGTGCTGGAGTGTAGGGGCCTGGTGAGAAGCTGTGGGAAATGGCACTGGAGAAGTGGGTGGGGAGCGCTTTGGAGGCCTAGCTGGGGCGTATGGATTTGCTCCTGCAATGGTACTAGTTAAACTGAAGATCTATTTGGTCACCCCACCCCTTTCCTGCCAAAGTAACTATGGGATTTGCTCTTTAAAGCTCAAGCCTTCTCAGCATAAAGGACCCAGGGGCGGAGAGAGAACAGAGAGATGGAAAGAATAAAGTCAAATGTGGTGTTTGGGTGTCCAACTGACCACAGAGAATTTTCTAAGACATTCTATAAAAAGCTTTGTGCTCTGTTCAATCCTTTCCTCAAATCAGACCCAGGGCCCCATGTTGCTCTAGAAACACATGTGGTTGTTTGTACATCTGTCATGGAAGCACTGTCTGGGATTAACTATGTCATACATAAAGTTGTTTCCAGATCTCTTGAGAAATGAGACAAAATGGGTATTTCTCAGTAATTCCAACAGGTAGGGTAATTAGCTAGAAAATACTGCATTGTTTTCCCTCCATTCTGTCGTCGACTTAGTCCTACGGTTGTGAACTTTCAAACATGGTGGGAAAGACAGAGGAGAGGGTCTAAGACAAGGCAGACAGGAGAAAACATTAGAGACAGTCCAGAAAGTCAGAGCAAGGGTGTTTGTGTCTTTTAAAGTTTATGTTACTTTCGGAAGAAATAGAGAGAAATTAAGCCCCAAAGCATTTCAATTCTCCAAATGCCCTAATTGTGTAAATCTCATTCTGAACACCCATAAGAAGCTCACAACCAGTAGGACAAAGAACCGCATAGTAGACTGGGCCCTGTCTCAGTGGCTGGGTCTGCAATATCCAGGTATCTGAGTATTGATTTCAGAACTCGCCTTCCTAGCCAACCTTGCAGCTAGGATGCAGGTAGGAGGGTCTCAATCCTGAAGTGAGCAATTTGAGGAAAATAAGCCTGGCCGGTGGTGCTTGCAATTGGGTCTGGAGTTTGGAGGTTGCAGCTTTGCTATCCCAGAGGCTGCAGAGTTGAGTTCCTGGCTCAGAGGTGGCTTGGGTGATCAGGGCAGCGGAGGTAGGTAGGGATGCCATACGGTCACGTTCTTGGTATGTCATTAAATTCGGTGCTCAGCAGCAGCAGCGGAGGTAGTTTTCTCATTAGGCCAAGTAGCTTATATTTTGAGTGTTGCTTCTGACACTTAGCTTGTAGTTTGTTTCTTCATCCTCCTGTGAGCTAAGCAATATGCTTTAATGATTACTTTTTCTGCTTAAACTAGCCAAAATGGACTCTGTTGCTGGCAACTAAACAACATGACTGACATGGGTTTTAATGCGCTGCTTAAAATGTTTTGTCCCCAAACAAAACAAAACTATATAGAAAAAAACAAAGGAAGGAGGAAGAAAGGAATGAAGGAAAGAAGAAGGTGGGAAGAAGGTGAAGGAAGGAAGGAAAGGTGAAGGAAGGAAGGAAAGATAGATTAAGGAGTTGTCTTGCAGGTTTTGGATTCAACACCTTTGTTTCAAGGCAGAGGGGTGGGTATAGCAGCTGGCAGCGGTGTTTGCTGTGAGAAACTTTTCCTCATTTCCAAATTCTTCTCCCAACCAGATAAAAAGGAAGGAGGAAAGGAGGAAGAGAGAGATTGATCAATGGATTGAGAGCCTGGCGGCTCTGGTTTTAGAACTGGGCAGTGACTTCGGGCAAGTTGTTTCCCATTCCCGATCTCTGGAGAATTCATAGGTATTTCGAGTTGATTTTAAGTTCCTTTTGTTTTAAACATCCTTAGAAACAATGAGATAGTTCAACGCTGTCTTAGTTATCTAGCGTTGCATAACAGAAATACCACAAGTGGATGACTTTAACAAACAGAAATTTATTTTCTCACGGTTTAGGAAGCTAGAAGTCTGAATTCAGGGCTCTGGGGGAAGGCTTTCTTTCTCTGTCAGCTCTGGGGGAATATCCTTGTCTCTTCAGCTTCTATGCCTCGGTTGCTTGGAGATCTCCATGTGGCTTGACATCTATCTTTCCCCATCTTGGCTTGTTTAATCTGCTCCTTTTATATTTTAAGATTGACTCAAGACATGCCCTGCACTAATCCTATCTCATTAACATAACAAGACAATCCGTTCCCAAATGTTAGGATTTACAACACATATTTTTGGGGGACACGATTCAATCCATAACAAATGCCTATAAGATATTTATTCTTTTGAGTTCCTATTTGTTGCCATCAAATCAGTGAAATAAGATTTATATGAGACCATAATCACTGATTTGGATCAATCTAAAAACTGGGGTAGCAGCCTCACCCCTTTGCCCATGGCAGAGGCGAAGCTCAGGGGTGGAGGGCAGGAGAGGGAGCCGGGCTGCAGCAGGAGCTTTGTGAAGGTCCCCATACCTGCAGGAAGGCTTCTATTTGGCTGGCAAGTTTTGCACCATGAAGCAGCACATTTCTGTCTTTCATAGTGTGATATAAAAGTCTAGGAAATGAAAATATAAAGCAGCCATTTATCAAGAACCTCAGCGCTGTTAAATCAGTGAACTGTGTACCAGCCCATTTGTTCTTATTAAGCGCTGAAATGGCAGAAACCAGTGTGCTGTCATTGTATCAGCCCAGTGGGCCCAGCCTCATTAAGGTGGAACTACAACTTAACTAAGTTTCCTTATAGAAGACAGCTCAGCCTGGCCCAGCTGGTGGTACAGGGTGTGCATCAAGACTCTTGCATCAGCTCCCTTCTCTCTGGATTAAGGAATTGTCTTGCAGGCCTTGAATTCAAGACCCTTGTTTCAGGGAGGGAGTTGGGCATAGGAGCTGACAGCAGTATTTGCTGTGAGAAAGTTTTCCTCATTTCCAAATTCTTCTCCCAACCAGAAGGGAAGGTAATGGTACTCTAGAGATTGGATTCCAGTCTTATTTTTTTTTCCCCCACTGATGTTGGTTTTCTCTGAATTGCCAGTTTTCCCTTCTGTTAAATGGAGATAAAATAACATCTCTGTTGAGTCCATCAGGGAGCTCTGTTGGTGAATTGGTTCGAACCCACCTGTGGCTCCATGGGGGGAAAAGACCTGGCAATTTGCTCCCATAAAGATTACAGCCTTGCAAACCCTATGGGGTAGTTCTACTCTGTCCTATAGGGTCCCTATGAGTTGGAATCAACTCGACAACACATACAACAACAACACTGAGTCCACTAAGAATTTCTGAAACTATATACTTTGTCATTCCCTGTGTTCAAATCTCTTTTCTGCCTGCACTTCAGAATCAGCTTTTGTAGTGGCTTGAATGGTGTTCCCCTTCCCCCAAAGGATATGTCCATGTCCTAAAGCCTGGGATCTGTGAATGTGACTGTTAAGGATTGAATTGTATCCCCCCTAAGAGATATATTGAAGTTCTAACCCTCCAGTGCCTGTAAATGCGACCTTATTTGGAAATAGGGTCTTTGAAGATGTTACCAGTTAGGTAAAATGAGGTTACACTGGAGTAGGGAGGGCCCTAATCTTATATGACTGGTGACCTTATAAAAAAGAAGAGATACAAAGATAGGGAGACAGAGGAGGGATGCCATATGACGCTGCAGCTGCAAGCCAAGGAATGCCTGGAACTACCAGAAGCATGAAGCAGTTTCTCTCTCAGCGCACTTAGAAGGAATCAACATGACTGATACCTTGATTTGGACTTCTAGCCTCCAGAACTGTGAAACAATAAATTTCTGTTCTTATAAGTCATTCAGTTTGTTGTATTATGTTACAACAGCCCTAGGAAACTAATGCAGTAATCTTACTTGGAAAAAAGGGATCTTTGAAGATGTAATTAAGGTAAAGATCTTGAGATGAGATTGTTCCGGATTTAGGGTGGGCCCTAAATCCAATGACAGGAACTTATAAGAGAAATGCCAAAGGAGATTGGAGATACAAATACATAGAAGAGAAGGCAACGTGAAGACAGAGGCAGAGATTGGAGTGCTGGTCTGTAAATCAAGGAACACCAAAGACTGATGGCAACCGCCTGAAGCCAGGAGAGAAGCATGGAACAGATTCTCCCTCAGAGCCTCTAAAAGCAACCAACCATGCTGACACCTTAATTTTGAACTTCTTGCCTCCAGAACTGTGAAAGAATAAATTTCCTTGTTTTAAACCACCCAGTTTGTGATAATTTATTACAACAGCCCAGGAAACTCATACGGCTTTGCAGCCTTTCAACAATGCACATGCTTGGTCTCCTCCTGAGAATCTAGGTCTACTGAAATTCTAGAGCTATTTAGGGTCAGGGCTGGGCATGCACAGTTTTTAAAATGTGGCCCAGGTAAATCTTATGTAATCCAAATTGAGAATCGATGGCTTTGTAATAGCATCCAACTTCTTTTTCTTTTTTTGTCTTTTCAAGATTTTTATTGCAGTTTGTTTGAAGATTCAAAATCTGTGAAACTATCTTTTTTTCACTTTTTTTTTAATTGTGCTTTAGGTGAAGGTTTACAGAGCAAATTAGTTTCTCATCAAACAATTAATACACATATTGTTTTGTGACATTGGTTGCCAACATTCTCCCCACTGTAGCCACTGTGTGCTGCTCTGTTGCTCACTGCTCTGGGTTTCTGGGGCCCCTGTCCATCCATCTAGTATCTCTGCTAGGATCTTGATCACATTAAATTACATTCTAAGGAAACTTCCCTACTGGGCTGCAAATTCTTCAACGTTGGGTATCCCATCTTCGTGTCTTCACTGCCCAGCACGATGCCTGACTTACAAAGCTCAATAAATTTTTGCTGAATTTAAATTAAAAAACAAGTTCCTCTTGTACCAGTTCCATGCTCACCAAGCAACCTACTGATAATTTGACTTCCCCGGTAGCTGCCACCGAGGAGCAAACACGCGTTCTGTCAGACAGATGTGAATGTCTGGGCCACAAGACAGTGGCATTTATTTCTAGCTGTAAATTAATAAATCGTAGTCCTGGTTTACACACAAAAAGTTTGTTGAATAAATGATTTGCCTATGGTCATAGCTCCATTATCCAAATACAGATGATCCTCCTAGCCTATTATTTGCAGACAATTTATTATCTTGAATTTGCTCTCCTCTTCTGCCCTGCCCTCCTCTCGTAGTGTGGATAATTCAAAGCTGGCACTCAGTGAGATCCTGTCAGAAAGATGATTTTAAAAAGCACTGGTGTTGGTCATGATTATTGTCCCTGATGGTTTTGACGACATATCTAGGGCAGAATCCATCAGACGTTGGTGCAATGGATCCCACCTCATTTCTGATTTTAGGACAGTGGCTCTGTGCACTCAGTCAGGAAGACAGGGTCCCTCTCTTCTTGATTGGAGAGTGGGTGTCTGGAGTGTGAATCAAAAACCCAAAGCCAAACCTGTTGCTGTTGAGTTGATTCCAACTCCTGGAGACTGCTATGTTACCAAGTAGCACTGCTCCATAGAGTTGTGTTGGTTGTAATCTTTATGGAAGCAGATGCCCAGGTCTTTCTTCCACGGCACTGCTATGCAGATTTGAACTGTCAACCTTTAGGCTAGTAGTTGAGCATAAACCGTTCTTGCCACCTGGAGACCTGGAGAGTCAGCCTGGCTTGTAACTAACTAGACACTGATTTTCCTGACATTTGGGTGTGAGACAGACCATCATACATATTTTGGTCTCTAAGGTAGCTCTGGCTGCTGATATTTACCTCCTAGCCCAGGTGTACAAAGCATGGTCCTTAAGCAGGCTTCTTTTGGTACCTGGAGAAGGCCACAGGCACTTGGATAGAGCACTTTTCCATGGAAGAACCTGGAGGCAGTGTGGTACAGTAGGAGCCCCCAGCTATGGATTAGCAGGCACGGGTCCTAGCCCTACCCCTGCGGCCATGTGCCCAGAGCAACACGCAATCTTCACCTCTGGCCAATTTCACTCTGGAGCTCGGATTGGCCTCATGGCCACTGTGGGCTACTCTGTGGCTGGGGATTAAGTTCTTGCCCTCCATAGGGAAGACACAGGTTCGATTCCTGGCCAGTGCACCTCATGCACGGCCACCACCCGTCAGTGGAGGCTTGTGTGTTGCCATGGTGCCCAACAAGTTTCAGCAGAACTTCCAGACTAAGACAGACTAGGAAGAAAGGCTTGGCGATCTATTTCCAAAAAGTCAGCCAATGAAAACCTTATGGATCACATCAGTCCGACAATCTGCAGCCCCTAATGGGGATGGCACAGGATCAGACAGAGTTTCACTCCATTGTGCATGGGGTTGACGTCATTTGGGGGCCAACTCAAAGACAGGTAACAACAGCAAGAATCTGTTGAAGGAAAACAAGACAGGTTCTGCCTAAATAGGCTTGTGGTTGGCCCCTAGATCTGCCCTTCTCAAAGCTACCATCTCATTCAGTAATGTCTTTCCTCCCCCCTCGTTCCGTCCTCTGCACAGCCATAACCACCTTGGGATCCCACAGGAAACTGGAGTTCCCGGCCGCTCCTACTTCAAGTCACCTTGGAATGCTACTGAGCTTCTTCCTCCAGGCCAGAGTAGGCCAGCTCCACCAGCCTATCTTTCTCTCCCAACAGGGGGGCTTCCTGCCAGTGTCTACTCTCACCTCTGTGCTTTTGTGTGCGCTATGATCCTGCCACCCACCACTCTCACCCACAGGGTCTAACTCCATCAATGCAAACACGCTTCATGGCCATACAACATTATACCTCACTTTTTCACCTGGCTACCACCCTGAGGAGTTCCAGGTGAGGTAACTGGGGCCAGACCAGCCCTTTCAGTGGCTTGTTTGGGCCACGCAGTGATACTGGATACAGCGATCCTGGAAACTGAGAAATGCTTTTCTCCTAGTGCTCTGCTTTTTCCTTCTGAAATTTTGATTTCAGGAGGTGAGGCTGGAGTACTGATGACTGGAATGGTCCATGGTACCTTCGGAAGCTGACCCAGGAGAATGCTGCCTTCCATCGGGTGCCTGGAGAGGGAGGGCATGAGCACAGGCAAACCCCAGTTCTTGTGTAGGCAGACGGGTGGAAAGCAATCAGACAGCAGACACAACATGAAGCCTGGAAGGCAAGAGAAGACGCATGGACGTAGGCGAAGTCCAGACTGAAGAGTGAACCTGCCTTGAGCCGGGTCACAGCAGAACCAGTTTCAGGATATGTGTGGAGGGGCGGGCCCTGGTGTAGAACACAGCTGGGAAGACACTGGAGACTGTCTGTGGCCAGTGAAGGTGCCAGCTTACCTTCAGGGCTCAGCCAGGGGCCACCTCATCTATGAAGTCTTCTGGAATTCTTCTTGTCCCTCACAATCTCAATGAAAGGGAAATAACCACAGGAATCATTGAGACCATAGATTCTCAACTGAAGAGCTTTACAAAATAAAACCTGGGCCCACTTCCAGATCTATTGAACTATAATCTCCAGGGGGAGGGGCCCAGGGATATGCGTATATTTTTTTAAATTTCTAAATAATTCTAATCTATCTCCCCAAAGGGGCTTGTTGTTGTTAGCTGCCATCGAGTTGACTCCAAATCATGGCAACCTTAGGTACAACACAATGAAAAGTTACCTGTCCTGCATTAGCCTCACAATCACCAGCATGTTCAAGTCCATCATTGTGACTATTGCCCCAATCCATCTCACCGAGGGTCTCCACGCACTTGCTGGTCCTCTATTTCACCAAACATGATGTCCTCCTCTAGCGACTGACCCTCCTGATGATGTGTCCAAAGCAAGCCAGTCAGACGATGTCCTGTTGTGATCCATAAGATTTTCGTTGGCTCATTTTTTCATTGACTCATTTTAGGAAATAGATTGCTAGTCCTTTCTTCCTAGTCCATCTTAGTCTGGTGACCCTGCTGGTATTTGAAATACTGGTGGCATAGCTTCCAGCATCACAGCAACGTGCAAGTCACCACAGTACAACAAACCGACAGACAGGTGGTGGCCAAAGGGGCTTATGAGCTACTAAATGTTATAGCACTTTACAGCTTATCAAAAAGTCACCTTTTTTGTTTGTACCACACCTCCAATCACCACATAGTTTAAATAATTGCCTGGTTCTTCTGTTAGTTTGCTCTTTTCTGGAAGAGACAACCCAGCTCTGTCCTTTATTTACTTTTTGATCCCTTGCACGACTCCCTTGCACAACTCTCTTCCACAAAGAGTGCTAGAGAAAATCAAGGACTCCGTCAATACTTCATGATTGGAACAACGCTGGGGAATTGAAAGGCAGAGTAACCTCCCACATACACTGACACCAACACATCATTCGTTACGCAAGAGGGATACGTTCAGTGTAGGAAAATGTAGAAAAAAAACACAGATAAGAATAAGAAAGAAAAGGAAAGCCACCCATATTCACCCCCTACCCTCAAAAACTACCAATTCTAGACACACAAAAGCATATATGTCTGTGTGGGTATGGTTTTAGGCCAAAATGGAATCATGTTGTGTATGTTCTTCTATAAATGTTTTAAAATTTTACAGATCATAAGAAAATTAAATTCTTTTGAAAATGTTAACATAACATTAGTGCCTACACAGAGATATAACTAAGTAATCATCAGCAAAAATATCTTGGAATCCAAAAATAAAAATTTTGGCCTACCCCCTCAATTTTTGACACTGTGCACATCCTCTAAAGATATCATTATAAATTAAATATTTAATTTGAACATAGAGATTTTATGTGCTTTAATATGTTTATTTTTCCATTTTCCTGCTCAATTCTCTTTGATAATTTTCCTCTACGGGATGAAGTTCAAAAATAGTAGCTTGACAGTCACAATCCTCTGCAGCCTGGACCCAACCAACTTTCTAATTTTCATCCCATTGCTCCCCATTTAATACCTTCTACTCTTGTCATAGTGTTCTACTCATTATTTTCCAAGAGTGCTCATGACTGCTTCTATATTCACAACACTTTGCCCAGTCTGAAAGTCCTCCTTCCTCTCTGCCCATACTATGCTAACTGTACTATTTTCTGTGTCAATAAATATGACCGTTTTCAGTTACGTGCTGCTGTGTAACAAACCACTCCAGAGTTAGAGTAACAGCCATTTATCACTTTTCATGATTCTTCAGCTCAGCAATTTGGCTTGAGACCAGCTAGATGGTTCTTCTGCTGACCTCACCGGTAGGGTTGTCATATTTAGCAAATACAAATACAGGACACTGAGTTAAATTTGCATTTTAGACAAACAATGAATAATGTTTTTAGAATAACCATGTCCGTGCAATATTTGGGACATACTTAAGCTAGAAATCGACTCATCGTTTGTCTGAAATGTGAATTTAACCGGTATCCTGGGCTCTATCTGCAACCTGCTCACTTGGGATCACTCCTTCTGCAGCCCGCACACCTTGGTTCTGCTCTGTGTAACCTCCAGCCCTCTAGTAAGTTGGTTGGGGCTTCTTTACAGTGTGGTCTCAGGGCAGGATTTCAAGAGAGGAAGAGTGGAAGCTGCAAGCCTTGCCTTGGATGACATGAAATGTCACCTCATTCTTATTCTATTGGTCAAGCAAGTCACAGGGCCAGCCCACATTCAGGAGACAGAAAATAGGCTCTAGCTTTTGATGTGATGTTGAAAAGGAGCATGCATCTAGAGGAATTTCTGCAGTCATGTTTGCAAACTGAGAGTCAATATCCTTCTCTATCATTTGAAACTCTGCCTATTATTTAAGCTGAAAAGTGAGTGGTTTGAACTCACCAGGAGCTGTGCAGGAGAAAAGACCTGGAAATCTGCTTCCATAAAGATTAACGAAAAATAAAAAAACCCAACCCGTTGCCATCGAGTCGATTCCAACTCATGGCAACTCTATAGGAGGGGGTAGAACTGCCCCATAGAGTTTCCAAGGAGAGGATGGTGGATTTGAACTGCCAGCATTCTGGTTAGCAGCTATAGCTTGCCATAGCTCTTAACCACTATACCACCAGGACTCCATAAAGATTACAGCCTGGGAAACTCTATGGGGCAGTTCTTCTCTGTCCTACAGGGTTGCTGTGAGTTGCAATGGACTCAGCAACATACACAACAGCAACAGTACTCTATTGTATTATAATTTTTTAACCATTTCCCATTTTTGATCTCTATATTGTTTTCTTTTATGTTATTATACACTTTGTTACAAAAAAAAAACACCAAGGAAATTTTGTGCATTTGTCCAATTTTGTGCCCATTTTTCAGTTCAGTGTGAAAAATCCCTGCCTCATGAGTTCAGAGTCCAGCTTCATCACTTACTGACTGTGTGTCCAGAGGAAAATCACTTAGCATTTGTGTGCTTCAGTTTCCTTGTGTGTAAAATGAAGACAAAAATATGACTCCTCTTACAGCATTACTGGGAAGATTAAATAGATACTGAATATAAAAGTTTCAGTAACTGTTGACCTTTATTAAGATGAAGTCCCTGTATGGCACAAAACGTTAAGCACTCAACTACTAGCCAAAAGGTTGGTGGTTCGAACCCACCCAGAAGTGCCTCGGGAGACAAGCCTGTGATGTGCTTCTAAAAGGTCACGGCCTTGAAAACCCTATGCAGTAGTTCTACTCTGACAAGTTGGGGTCTCCATGAGTTGGAATCGACTCAACAGCAACTAACAACAACACTATTAAGATAAATTCCTGGAAGGAAAATTATTAGGTCAAAGGGGGCAGGGACATTTAAGATGTTTGCTATACATTAACAAATTGAAGGGACATGTTTCGAAGTAAGAGAAACAAATCCAAGGTCTAAAGTCAAGTGGTTAAAAACTAAGACTTTAGACCAGGAGTCAGCCAACTACCCCCCTGTGGCCTCTTTTTGTAAATAAAGTTTTACTGGAACACAGCTATGCTTCCCACCCTTTTTTTTTTTTTTTTTTGGGTGTATTGTCTAGGGCTTCTTTCTCACTATGACGGCAAAGTTGAGCAGTTGTGGCAGAGACTACATGGCCTACAGAGCTGAAAATATTTATTATCTTGCCTGTCTTAGTTATCTAGTGCTGCTGTAACAGAAATACCACAAGTGAGTGGCTTCAACAAACAGAAGTTTATTCTCTCACAGTCTCATAGGCTAGAAGTCTGAATTCAGGGTGTCAGCCCTGGACTTCTCTCTCTGTCGGATCTGGAGAAAGGTCCTTGTCATCAACCTTCACTAGTCAAGGAGCTTCTCAGTGCAGGGACTCTGGGTCCAAAAGAAGTGCTATTTTCCTGGCTCTTGTTTCTTGGTGGTATGAGGTCCCCCTGACTCTACTGGCTTCTCTCTTTTATATCTCAAAAGAGATTGGCTTAAAACACAACCTAATCTTGTAGATTGAGTCCTACCTCATTAACATAACTGCAGATAATCCCACCTCATTAATATCATAGGGTAGGATTTACAACGCATAGGAAAATCACATCAGATAACAAAATGGTGGACAATCATATAATACTGGGAATCATGAACTATCCAAGTTGACAGACATTTGTTTTTTCTTGCCCTTTACAGAAAGTCTGTTGACTTCTCATTTAGAGTAAGAAAGACCTGGGCCTGAATCCCCACTCTGCCAAGTGCCCTCTGTGCCAGTGACATAAGTGCTTGGTAAAGGATGGCACTCTTCTTCTTACTGTCTCTTTACTTGCCTACTATCTTGGTGGATACTGGGAAAGGAGGCAATCAAAATAGCCAATCTGTATGCTGAGCAAATAATCCAAGAAACTGGATTATATGAAGAAGAATGTGGCCTCAGGATTGGAGGAAGACTCATTAACAACCTGCGTTATACAGATGACATAACCTTGCTTGCTAAAAGTGAAGATTCATGATGAAGATTAAAAACCACAGCCTTCAACATGAATTATACTTCAACATAAAGGAAACATAAATCCTCCCTATTGGACCAATAAGCAACATCATGATAAATGGAGGGAAGATTGAAGTTGTCAAGGATTTCATTTTGCTTGGATCCACAATCAATGCCCATGGAAACAGCAATCAAGAAATCAGATGATGCATTGCATTGGGCAAATCTCTGCAAGAGATCTCTTTAAAATGTTAAAAAGCAAAGATGTCACTTTAAGGACCAAGGTGTGCCTGACCCAAGCCATGGTCTTTTCAATTGCTTCATGTGCATGCGAAAGCTGGACAATGAATAAGGAAGACCAAAGAAGAATTGATGCCTTTGAAATATGGTGCTGGCGAAGAATATTGAATATACCATGGACTGCCAGAAGAATGAACAGCCAGAACAGAAGGAGTACAGCCGGAATGATCATTAGAAGCAAAGATGGCAAGACTTTGTTTCACATACTTAGGACATGTTATCAGGAGGGACCAGTCCCTGACTGTTGCTGAGCAATGATGACAGGTGACCAAAGAAGCAGTGTAACACCTAACTGTGGGAAATGTGTAAAGAAGTTGGTCATTGGTAGGAGCCTTTTCAAGGTGCCTACTCACCCACCAACAAGTGACACGGGCCCTCCCTTCATGACCCTGACCCTTGCCAGGAATGAGGCCCTTCCTTTCTCTCTCCCACTCCTGATGCTGGAACGTGGCTTCCCTCTGCCACTGCCCACACAGCCTCGGTGAAATCTTGTCTCCTTCACTCTGGTGACCGGAGCTCCATCAAGTGATCTCAGTCCACAGACTGCAGCGAGGTACTTGCTAGGTTCTGAGCACCATACTTTAAGTTGGATGTGGGTAGACTTAGAGACGTGATGTGTGCTATCTCCTTTCATTCTGACACCAATGCTGTGAAGTAGGTATTATCCTCACTTTATAGAGTTGGAAAATGAGACTCAGCAAGGTCAAGTAATTTTCTCAAAGACACATAGCCAGATAAGGGTTGGAGCTGGGATTTATGGTCTGTGTGACTTCAAAACTTTACTCTTTCTACTGCATTTGAGAATCAATTGTCTAGCAGAAAAAATGCCATGTACAAACCATTAGAATTAAAATCAGGATGAGGTACATTCCATATAAGAGGCATATACATGCTGAAAGAGTTCAGAAGAAGAAATGAAAATCTTATATAGCTGATGGCATTTGAAATTAATCTTAATTTCATGTGACTAAGAGAAGAAGGATATGCTTTTCTTTAAAATCTGGAATCCTAGGTAAAATTAAACCTGTTGCCGTTGAGTCCATTCTGACTCATAGCAACCCTACAGAACAGAGTAGAACTGCGCCATAGGGTTTCCAAGGAGCAGTGGCAGATTCAAACTGCAGACCTTTTGGTCAGTAGCCATAGCTCTTATCCACTGAGCCACGAAGGCTCCAAGTGAAGGTAAAATTAGGCAGGAAAAAAAGAAAAGACATCAAACCAGACTATACTGGGTCAGAACTGGGGAAGTAAATAACAATCGTTACTTAAGAAGTTAACTTTGGGCCATGTAAAGGGCAGGCCAAGCACAGCTTTTGCTGCAGGCTACTCCTCTGGAGGAACGCAAATGTTACTGTTTTAGTTGGTGACCATAGGGATGGGTCCATCATGGGCCTAAGAAAATGTTTAAGGCAGATCTGTTATCACCTCAGTCGGGTTCTTTCTCTTGACCAGTATAATCACCCAGTTTCTGCTGTATTTACAGACAAAAAGCCAGACGGAGAGCCAATGCTGGGTCTTAGGTGCCCCTTGCTTCCCAATATGTATGCCGTGCAATCCTTCAGCGAGGTCCTGAGAACCGAGGAAAACAAGTCAACAGAGCTGGTAAAACCAGTTGCTGTAGAGTCAATGCTGACTCATGGTCATCCCACGTGTGTCAGAGTAGAACGGTACTCCTTAGGGTTTTAGTGGCTGATTTACAGGAAGTACATGGCCAGGCCTTTCTTCCGAGGTGCCTTTTAGTGGACTTGAACTGCCAACCTTTTGGTTGGTAGCTAAGCACATGAACCGCTTGCACCACCCAGGGGCTCACAAGTCAACAGAGTTGATAGACGCCGACAATTTATCTGTGGACGTCAGTTCTCAATCTCCACACCTGCTAACTGAGACCTCCATGCACGTCTTCTCTGGTCTAAACTAGAGCTAGCAATACCTTTCATGAATGAGGCCATGAGGCACACGGTGGGACCCATCGCTGGTATGTAGATGAGCTCAGGAAAAGTCTGTCGAATGGAGGGAAGAGTGAATGTGTGAATGTAAGCTGAATGTCTCTTTCATTAGCTGTGGAGCTCGCTGCTGGGTGGACTTTAAGCATTTTATTTGCAAAATAAGACTCTCTGCTTGCATGTTCAAGCTGGTGCTAGATGAGATTAAAGATCATTCAACTCAGCCCCAAATAGCGTGATTTAATTGGTCTGTAAAGGAGCCTGGCAATGGTATTGTTTTAAAACTCCCCTTAATGATTCTGATATGCTGTCAGAGCTGAGAATCACTTGGATATCATCTAACCTGAATTCTCTCTCTTTACAGATGGGGAAACTGAGGCCCAGAGAGATGCCATAGCTTGGAAGCTATCTGTCATGAGATGTAATATGGAAAATCTGCTTGACTATTTGGGTGCTTCTTTCATATTTTGCTCCTGGTCCTCCTTTCTCCAGTGCATGGAAATAGATGAAATTGAACTTGGACGTGCTATTGGGACCAAACATCTGCCCCTAAACTGACTCCTTCCTTCCCTGGGTCCTTTGGGATCCTGTAACCACCCCTTGCCCACTTTTTTGTTTCCCAAGTGAGTTGGGGTCAAATTTTGTTTTAATTGATAAAATGTTCCTTCTGGAATGTCATGTCTGTTTTTCCTGCTCTTTCTCCTGGAAGCAAATGGGAGAGATTTATGGCTCCTTGTAAAACCCTAGCCTTGTTTAGAAATTGCTTGTGATTGATTAAGTAATAAAAGTGCTTTTAGGACAGGGAAGTATATCTCCCTGCTAATTGCTCTGTGCTTTACATTAGAACCTTGTTACAATGCCGGATGCCTTCTCCAGGGCTGGACAACTTTGTAATCTCCATCATCCTGAAAAGTCACATTGGAATCATTGCAGCTTTTTTCCAGGACTAAGACTGTTAAAAGACACAGAGAGATAATTAACGGACCAATGAACACAAGCAGCAAAGCATTTGAAACAAGAGAGCAAATCCTTTCTTCCCTCCAAGTGTGAGTTCCGGAGCTGATCTGGTGTGAGAATGGGTGCCAAGTCCATGGGAGGGTGGTCCAGATGGGATATGGAAGGAGTTTCTCAGCCTCCATCCACCCTCCCCCTTTCGAGCACAATGGTCTGGGTACCCTAAAAGATGGATAGATTATGAGTCAGGCTCATTGGCCTGGACCCAGAAGGGAACGGAACCCAGTGGGACAGACACATTCTTGGATGGGGATACAGGGCACAGAGAGTGTCCGGTGGTTGGGTCTACTGAGCCTGGATTAGATGGTTGGCTGAGCCCTGAAGGTATATAATGATGCAACATCACCAAACTGATTCTCAGTCTCCGTCAATGAAGTCGTCATACATTTATGCAATCTTCTGCAGTTTTCAAAAGTTTCCAAGCCCACAAGTAAGTGGGCATGAAAGAGTTAAACAGCTCCCCTTCCTCCTTCCCTGACAACTGGTTCCACTCCCCAAGGAAACAGGAAGTGGGCAGTTTCAATCAGTATAGTTGGCCAGGGAAATGTTCCATAGTGGAAGGCAGGAAAGAGACCCCTAGGGAAAGGTTTCTAAGTGTTAGGGCAGAACTATCCAAGTGGCACTTGACCTAGGAGAAACTACTTGTCTTACCTAGGGCCAAGGTCTTCTGACTGCCCCCACCTATCACCCTTTTGTAATGGCAACATTTGTGAGGCATGCTGGCTTTGGGGGAGATCTTATTATCCAGAATATTCTGCCTGGCATAGAAGTTAGTGATTGAAAAAAAATTTCAAGAACAGAAATTCATAATTGGTTCACAGACGATCTCAGAAGATCCCTGAGCACGCTAAAATTACTTGGAAAATTATGTGTGGTTATTAGCATTTTTCTTGGGAGAGAGACTACCTCCTTCATCAAAGATTAAAGGGATCCATAATCCAAGACGGTTTTTAAAAAACACCTAATTTGCATTAAAACTGTTACAAAAGTGGCAGGAGAAATAACCCTGTCTTAGAGGGTCAGGGAGGGCTTCACAGAGAAGTCGACATTCGGGCTCTGCCTTGAAGGAGAGAACCAGTTCTCCAGGAGGAGAAGGAGCAGAGGATCATTCTAACAGAGGGGTCTCATGTGCAAAGGCTCAGCATTCTGGAAAAGCATGACTTACTGCAGAATGCAGAGAGAAGGGTCACTGGAGCAAAGTAAACTGAGGAGAATGTATCTGGAAAGGTAGACTGGGGAACTATCATTGCGGGATGTCCTTGTTTGCAGGCAAATGACTTTGGGCTTTAACCTCAAGTCAAGTGTCCAGACATCAATTCCCTCTTGCATCAGAGTTCTGTTTGGAGCAATGTCATGACCAGCTTAGAAGGGGAACGTGCAATATTCAGTTGAGTCCAGTTATCAGGGAATGCAACTTGGTGGACAATGGAATCTGGGGAATTGGGTGTGATAAGCAAGAGACCCCTCACACCAGGATTAATTTAGCCCACCTCAAATATATGACTAGGCTAGCTAGTCTCAAACTTACTCAGGATCTAGGACTTCCCTAGGACTTACTGTCCCTCAGCCTCTCTGGACCACTTTCCATGGAAAATGATCCTGCCCTAGAAGGTACTGTGGAATGATTTGTTTCCCAGGGAAGGGTTTCAGGTTTGGACTGTGGCCAACCGGGAAATTTTGTTTGTTTGTTTATTGCTGTAGTTTAAGTGAAAGTTTACATTTCAAGTTAGTCTCCCATACAAATATTTATACATACATTGTTATGTGACTCTAATTGCTCTACCTATACTGTGACAGCACACTCCTCCTTTCCACTTCTGATTTCCCATGTCCATTTAACCAGCTCCTAACCCTCTCTGCCTTCTCATCTCAATTCTGAACAGAAGCTGCCCATTTAATCTCATGTATGTACTTGAGCTAAGTACACTCTTCATGAGTATCGTTTCTTGTCCCACAGTCCAGTCCAATCTTTGTCTGAAGAGTTGGCCTCTGAAATTGTTTTAGTTCTGGGCTGACAGAGAGTCCGGGGCCATGCTTTCCAGGGTTCTTCCAGTCTCAGTCAGACCATCAAGTCTGGTCTTTTTACTAGAATTTGAGTTCTGCACCCAACCTTTCTTCTGCTCCATCAGGGACTTTCTGCTGTGTTCCTGTAAAGGTGGTCACTGGTGGTAGCTGGGCACCATCTAGTTCTGGTCTCAGGCTGATGAAATCTCTGGTTTATGTGACCCTTTCTGTCTCTTGGGCTAACGCTTTCATTGTGTCTTTGGTGTTCTTCATTCTCCTTTACTCCAGGTGGTTGGGACCAATTGATGCATATTAGATGGCCTCCTGCAAGCTCTTAAGACTCCCAGCTGGGAACTTTTAACTTTTCTTAATGTAGTATGCAGGAGCCTGGGTGACACAATCAGTTTGTGATTGGCTGTTAACCCAAAGGTTTACGGTTTGAGCCCACCCAGCGGCACTACAGAAGAAAGTCTTGGCGAACTGCTTCCGCAAGGATTGCAGCCAAGAAAACCCTATGGAGCAGTTGCATTCTGTAATAGATGGGGTCACCTTGAGTCAGAATTGGCTTGATGCAACTAACAACAAAGTAGACTACGAAGAGCCAATGATAGGGACAGATCATAGGTATAAAGATTTCATTATAATTTCAACAACTCAACAACAAAAAGACAAACGATCCAATAAAAAAACAAACGACATAAACAGACACTTCACCAAAGAGGACATTCAGGCGGCCAACAAATACAGGAAAAAATGCTTGTGATCATTAGCCATTAGAGAGACACAAATCAAAACTACAGTGAGATACCATCTTATCCTGCAAAAATGGTGATGATCAAAACAAATAAACAAACAGAAAAAAATAAATGCTGGTGAGTGAGGTTGTGGGGAGATTGGAACTCTTACACATTGCTGGTGGGTTTTTAAAATGGTACAACCGCTATGGAAACCAGTATGGCACTTCCTCAAAAAGCTAGAGATAGAAATACTTTATGATCCAGCAATCCCACTCCTAAGTATATATTCAAGAGATATGAGAACAGTGACACAAATGGACATATGCACATCTATGTTCATTTCAGCATTATTCATAGTAGCAAAAGATGGAAACAACCTAAGTGCCCATCAGTGGATGAATGGATAAATGAATTATGGTACATGCATACAATGGAATATTATGCAACTATAAAGAATAATGAGGAGTACAAGAAACATCTTATAACAAGGATGAATCTGGAGGACATTATGTTGAGTGAAATAAGTCAATCATAAAGGGACAAATATTGTATGGTCCCACTATTATAAAAAGTCAAGAATAGATATCCACACAGAAAGTAACGCTCTTTGTTGGTTACCAAGGATAGTAGGGAGAGGGAGGGGGAGTCGCTTCCGAGAGAGTAGATAGTTGTTATTTTTGGTGGTGGGAAAGACAATACCAAATATGGGTGAAGTCAGCACAATACGACCAAGGTAAATAAAGACACTAAGAAGTACACAAGAAAAAGGGACAATTTTGGTAAATGCTATAACATATACAATTTTACAACAACAGTAACAACAACCAAAAAATATATGTGTGGTTACGTAGGTAGCCATGTATGTACATATGTATGTAAGAAGGCATATGTGAGTAAATGCACATGCACGTATAGGTGTATATGTAGGCACATGCATATACACGTTTGTACGTGATACGTATATATCCATATATATGTAAAACAAAGTATATAGAAGAAACAGTTACGGATGCTTCCTAGACATATCCAGACAACTCGAGGGATAGATTTACTGGGTTAAAAAGCTTAGGACCATAGTCTCCGGGTACAACTTAGTCAATTGGCATAATATAGTTCATAAAGGTAATGGTCCACATCCTAGTTTCATGAGACGCATCTGGGGTCTTAAAAGCTTACAAGAGGCCATCTGAGATACAACTATCTGTCTCTACTCGTAAAGAGCAAAAGAGAATGAAGGAAATCAAAAGCTCAGAGAAGAAACTAGTCCACAGGCCTAACAGCCCACACAAACCATAGCCTCTTCTAACCTGAGACCAGAAGAACTAGATGATGCCTGGCTACCACTACCGACCATTCTGACCAGGGACACAATAGAAGGTCCCGCATAGAATGGGAGAAAAATATAAAACAAAATTCAAATTCCTAAAAAAGTCCAGATCTACCGGACCTATAGAGACTAGAGGAACCCCTGAGACTATTGCCCTAAGATAATCATTGAACTTGGAACTGAAGCTATTTCTGGAGGTCACCTTTGGGCCAAATAATAGATTGACATAAAATAAACAATATCACCCACAAGTAATGTACTCCCTTAAACAATCAGCTATATGAGACCAAATGGTCAACATTTACCCAAAAGCAAAGATGAGAAGGCAAAGAGGGAAAGGGAAGCTAGATCAATGGAAACAGAACAAACAGAATGGAAATAATGAGAATGCTGACACATTGTGAAAATTGTAACCAATGTTATGGAACAACATGTATAAAAATTGTTAAATAGGAATCTAATTTGCTGTGTTAACTTTGACCTAAAACACAACAAAATATTATTATTTTTTCTCATACAAAAATTTATACATACATTGTTATTTGACTCTAATTGCTCTCCCCATACTGTGCCAGCACACTCCTTTCCACCCCTGATTCCCCATGTCCATTCAACCAGCTCCTAATCCTCTCTGCCTTTCCATCTCACCTCCGGACAGAAGCTGCCCATTTAGTCTCTTGTATCTACTTGAGCTAAGACGTACACTTCTCACGAGTATCACTTTATGTCCCATAGTCCAGTCCAATCCCTGTCTGAAGAGTTGGCCTCAGAAATTGTTCTAGTTCTGGGCTGATAGAGAATTCAGGCACCATGCTTTCCGGGGTTCCTCCAGTCTCAGTCAGACCATTAAGTCTGGTCTTCTTACTAGAATTTGAGTTCTGCATCCCACCTTTCTCCTGCTCCATCTGGGACTCTTGTTGTTCCCTGTCAGGGCGGTCATTGGTGGTAGCCAGGCACCATCTAGTTCTTCTGGTCTCAGGCTGATGAAATCTCTGGTTTATGTGGCCCTTTCTGTCTCTTGGGCTAATACTTTCCTTGTGTCTTTGGTGTTCTTCATTATCCTTTACTCCAGGTAGTTGGGACCAATTGATACATCTTAGATGGCCGCTTGCAAGCTTTTAAGACCCCAGACGCCACTCACCAAAGTAGGATGAAGAACATTTTCTTAATAAGCTTTGTTATGCCAATTGACCTAGATGTCCCCAGAAAGCATGGTCCCCAGATCTCTACCCCTGCTACTCTCTTCCTCAAAGTGTTTGCTTGTATTCAGGAAACTTCTTAGCTTTGGTTTCGTCCAGTTTTGCTGACTTCCCAGTGTGAGCTGTCTTTCCCTTCACCTAAGATAATTCTTATCTACTATCTAGTTAGTAAATAACCCGCACCCTCCCTCCCCACCCTCGTAACCATTAAAGAATGTTTTCTTCTGTGTTTAAACCTTTTCTTGAGTTGTTATAATAGTGGTCTTGTACAATATTTGTCCTTCTGTGACTGACTAAACTCACTCAGTGTAATGACCTCCAGCTTCCTCCATATTATGTTTCACAGCTTCATCATTGTTCTTTATCGTTGTGTAGTATTCCACTGTGTGGATATACCATAACTTGTTTACCCATTCGTCCATTGATGGACACCTAGGTTGTTTCCATCTTTTTGCTGTTGTGAACAGTGCTGCAATGAACATGGGTATGCGTATATCTATTTGTGTGATGGTTTTTATTTCTCTAGGATATATTTCAAGGAGTAGGATAGCTGGATCATATGGTACTTCTATTTCTAGCTTTTTAAGGAAGCGCCAAATTGATTTCCAAAGTGGTTGTACCATTTTAGATTCTCACCTACAGTGTATAAGTGTCCCAGTATCTCCACAACCTCTCTAGCATTTATTATTTTGTTTAAAACACAATAAAATATTATTTTTAAAAATTTCATTATATCCTTGTCACAGCATTATTTAGCTATTCCATTTTGTGATGCCTAAGAGATCCCCCAACTTTAAATTCCAGATAAGAGCTATTAGTTTTGGAGAGGAGTCTTCATCCAATACCAGGCTTCTTTAGCATCCTTGAGAAGGAGACGTCAAAAGGCCATAGCTCCTGGGCCCCTCAGTGTGACAATAGGATAATGATGAGAATACTTATTCAAGGTTAAGTTCTGGTTTCAGAAGTGCTTCCCCTTAGGTCAGCATGCCATGGAGAAACTCTGCTCAGATTTGGTCTTGGGATGAAAGAGAGAACTTTGAAGCTTAAATGAAAATTACAAACAGTCAAGGAACTTCCTACCACCTCCCACCCACTCCTTCCAACCCTTCCTGCTGTTCTCTCCTGAGGTCTTAGGATGGGGCTTTCAATTCTTACCTGTTAGTGGGTCAAGTTGTCACCACTCAGTTTTCCCATGGAAGATAGAAATTAGGGGGAGCTAAAAAGGTACCCAGGGCTTAGATGCCCATATTACCAAACTCCTCAGAGTGTGGAATTCTAGTCTAATAATAAAAATAGCTAACAATTATTAAGCACATACCAGGGGCCAGACACTATGCTAAGTGTCTGGATTATTAGCTGGATCATCTTACTGAATCCTCTCAACAGCCATATGGACTAAGTACTTTAAGTGTCCTCAATTCACTGATGAGAAAATTGAAGATTGGAGAGGAAGAGAATTAATTTTTCCAAGGTTCCACAGCCATCAAATAGTGGACTCATGATCCAAACCTTCCACCTGACTTCAGAGGGCACACTCTTAACCACTGTGCATTTACTGCTGCCATGATCCATTGCAGGCTGTCTGTGGTCTCCTACGCATTTTGGACATAGAACATGGTACAGTGGGAAGGCTTCTAGGCAACTGTAGTTCCAGATAAAAGGTGAGTGTAGAAAATGTGCACCTGAGAGGTCCAAGTTGGTGCAAGGGATACTGGAAGCAGATTCCAACCCATGGAGGGAGGGACTAGAGAGAAACCAGCTAAAGGATGGGACCCTTGTCCATGTGGCCTGAAGTGACAAGGCTTCCCAGCGGACAAAGCCCAGATCTTGTTCCCTGGTAGAGAGGAAACATCCAATTGGAGACCCAAATCTGGTGGACTGGGAAGAGAGAGGAAGTGGTTGCTTCCCCTGGGGTGAACAATACTTTTGAGAGCAGAGCTGGACTTTGTTTAGGCTGTCTATATCGGGAGGGTAACTACTTTGTCTATTTAATCACTTTTCTAGAGTGCCTAGTAGAAGGCAGTGCCACATAGATACGTAACAGCAACAACAATCATCACCATAACAAGGAACTTAAACAGCTTTCATTTGTTGGCTTGAGTGGGCTTGGGTGAGCTCCTCTTTCCTCTCTGTGCATATGTGGTCTGGGCAGCAGAGTTGTGGCACGGAATGAAGGTGGTCCAATGGCGTGTAAACTTACATCATTATCCTATTATCACACTGAGGGGTCCAGGAACTATGTGGCCTTTGGTCTCTGCTTGTGCAAAATTCCTTTGGGAGTAGTCCAAGCATTGGCTTTTCTTGGTACAGCCAAAGGCTCCCTGGGATGAACCTCGTGACGCTTCCTTCCATGGAAGTCATGTCTTCTAGGCATCTAATTGTTTATTGGAGCTACATACAGGTCTCAAAAGTGTTAACTTTCAGGAGTTTAAAAGAAAGGTCAATCCTAATGGGAAGGGGAATACATAAAAAATTTTTCCACTCCTCCTCCATGAAGTGTGCAAAAGATTGGTCCCTGAAAGTATGTACACAGACTGACTAATTTACAGCAAATATTTTTAACATTTCTTCTGGGAAACAGTGATCTATTGAAGATGTTTAAGTAGGAAATGATATGATTTGATTTGTGAGTTCTTGTTCAGCAACTAAGGGTTATAATTAGTGTTCTCTGCTTGATTGTGAAACCCTTGAGGATTCTTCTTGGCTTTTGCAGCCATAGCACCTAACAAATAGCTACTCAGTAAATCTTGAATGAATGAATATATGAGAAGGAAAGTGTCTGAAAGTGTAGGCAAGAATGGATTGGAGTTGGAGGTTGTAAGTGGGAAGCTGGAAGGGACTAGAGTCAGGGAAAGAAGTCAGAGGAACTCAAATACAAGGGCATGAAGGTGTGATTTCTAGAAAGGGGCTGTGGGAAATGAGAAAAATGGGTGGATGCAGGACATGTTGTGCAGGCAAGATGGACACTTATTTCTATGGTCTGGAAAAGGCCTATGACCTAGAGCAGTGCTGTGTGATAGAACTTTATGCAATGAAGGAAATGTTCTATATTTTTCCTACTCAATACGGTCACCATTAGCCATATGTGGTAACTGAGCACTTGAAATGTAGCTAATGTATTTGAGGAACTGAATTTTTAATTTAAACATCTTAAAAATTAATTTAAATTTAAGTAGTCATATGTGGCCAGTGGCTACCATAGTGGACAGTTCGGAATAGTCTTTCTTCTCTAAATTATAAGGACAGGATTTGTGGGTCCAGGAAAAAGATGGGGGAGAAATTGGGGGGAAGAATGTTTGATACGACAAGTGTAGTTTGAAGACAAGTATAGCAGCAGGAAATTTTATAATGAAATCTCATGTTTGGGCTGTCTGTGTAGGTGTGGAGCGCTGGCGGCATAGTGGTTAAGTGCTTGACTGCTAACCAAAAGGTCAGCAATTCAAATCCACCAGCCCCTCCTTGGAAACCCTATGGGGCAGTTCTACCCCGTCCTGTAAGGTCACTATGAGTTGAAATCAACTCGACGGCGGCAGGCTTAGTGTAAACTTGGCGGGGGAAAATTGAAATTACAGTCTGTCTCTCATATTCTTGATATTTTAGTTGACTTGCAGTTGGAGTCATATATCCATTATTTTTATGGATCAACAAATGAAATGAAATATCAGAAATGCTCTCCGTTTTCCTGGCATCCAGGTGCGGTTGCTGTTCATTTCCCCTTCCCTTCCTGTATGCAGAGGTGTCTGGATTGGATGCAGTATCACTAGGGAAGCATAATCCAAGTCAAACAAATTTAGCTGGCCTTTTCATGGGCACTTCCAGCAAATTTACCTGAATTTGCTTTGACAGGGGGAGGGTTTTATTTTTGCTGACTTCATGTACTTGCAATAAAAGTGCCCTTTGTAATAAAAATCAATGACAACTTAAAATACACAATAAATGCTGCACCATTAATAAAACATACTATGCATTAAATCCAACTTTACTATGCAATGTGCACGATTTATAGCTTGCATTTCAGGTCTGATCATGCTTCCAGTGGCGAGTGAAATGGCCTAAAACAGCTGTGAGATTGGTGTGAAATGAACATAGATACAAGGTAAATAAAATTCAAACGAACCCTGAATATCTCTAAGCAGTGAGACCAGCCCTCGGTAACCAAGGGTGGATTGTATGGCCTGTAGCCATATGCACTTTATCTGCCGTCTTCCAGCCCTCCCTCCACCTCTCCCTCCCTCTCTTTCTTCTTGCTTCCTATCATGTGCACAGAACTTGCGGGATACAAGTTCTGTATCCTTCGTTGTAGGCATTTCTTGCCTTCTAGGAGCTTGCAGTATCATTATGAAGATTAGACGTTAACTACATGTGTGTGTGAAAATAGCACAAGGACATCAGACTTCCTCATCTAACTTCACAAGGAGGGGGAGAGAGGATCAAGATCAGCATCAGCTCAAAGCTGATCCCTATGAGGTGGAGGTCAGACATACCTCCACTCTCCTCCCTTTTTACCAATTCTGACACCAGCAGTCCCTCCCATGGCACACTCTACTTCTCTGGTGGGTTTGTTAATTTATTGCAATGGCCACTCAGAACTCACAGACCATAGTCATGATTATGGGGTTTATTAGGGAAGTAACAGGTACAATTCAGGATACAGTTCTTAGATGAGGACAGCTTTTCTGGCCATGCCCGCAGGGTGGCCTCTGATGCCAAGTCCTATTTGGTCTTGGGCCCTCCAGCTCAGCCTCCAGAGAACAGGCTCCTCATGGCCCCCTCAGGACAGGCTCTTCACGGCCTCCTCAGGACAGGCCCTCTTGGCCGCCTCAGGACAGGCTTCTCTCAGCCTGGCTTCTGCCCTGCTCAGGCAAGCCTTACAAAGCTCTTTAGCGCTGCAGGTAAGTGCCCAAAGGCACCCTACTCTGGCAGGAAGCTTCCTGCCCAGAGGTGCTTACCTCTCTAGCTCTGTGTGTAGGCATGCTCACTGCAGCCGCCTTGCTCTGTGGGCTGGGAAGCGCAACACGCCGTCTTGTGGCAGTCTCCTGGTTCAGCTGCTGATGTTTCTCTGCTATGCTTGCTGCCACTCACTGTCTTGTGCCCTCTCCAGTGTTACAGCTGTCTGTCTCCTGGGTCTAGGAGGCTTTCAGAGCAGGGACCCTGGGACCAAAGGACACCCTCCGCTCCTGGCTCTTCTTGATGGTAGTGAGGTCCTGCCTCTGCTATGGGATTGCTGCTCTTTTAAACCTACTGGGATGGTAAAACTGACCAATCCCCTCATTATGGTTCCATCTTATTTGCATGGCTCGACCCCTAGAGGGGTTGCATGCACTTTATTTGCATTATTAGCAGGCTGTCCAATCCCATTGGTGAGCCACAAACACCTTATTTGCATAGTCCCACACAGTTATTTTGTGGGAGTCACAGGATCACGCATGGCTAGAAGAGCTGTATTAAGTAATTCACTGCACCGCAGTGTGATACGAGACACTGGTGGTTTGGTGGTAGAATTATCACCTTCCATGCATAAGACCTGGGTTCGAGTCTAGACCAATGTACCTCATGTGCAGCCACAACCCATCTGTAAGTGGAGGCTTGCATGTTGCTATGATGCTGAATAGGTTTCAGAGGAGCTAAGACAGACTAAGACAGACTAGGAAGAAAGGCCTGGTGATCTACTTCTGAAAAATGAACCAACGAAAACCCTATGGATTACAACAGTATGATTTGCAACCAATCATGGGGATGGTGTAGGACTGGGCAGCGTTTTGTTTTGTTGTTCATGGGGTCAGCTATGAGTCGACAGCAGCTAACAACAACAACATATATGTGATATAGTTCTTCATCGGTTCCCTGTGTTTAAAGGATATGGGCTTCTGAGCAACTGTATGAGCTATTTGCATGAATTTCCCTTCTCCACCTAGAAAACTCCTATTCATCCTTCAAGATCCAAGTCAGATATCATCTCCTCTATGAAGTCTTCCTAGGGTTCCCAGACAAAGTTCATGACTGAATCTTTTGTGCTCCTGTGATATTTTTTCATTCCCCATATACAGTGATTATTATTTCACACCTTGTAGTGAAATTCCTTGCTTTCATTTCTATGACATCCACTGTGAGAAATTCAAGGGTAGGAACTTTGATATGCAGACTTTTGCATCTTCTGTGTCTCTCACTATGCCTAGCACATGGAAAGTGTATAGTAAATACTTCTTTCAAATGAACTGGGTAGCAATGTAAGGCAAAGCCAGGGTAGTTGTACTAGGTACCACAGGAGTTGGAGGAAGTGTATGGGTCATTCTGTTTGAAGTGCTATTCAGTAAACAAAGAATCTTTAAATGTCCTTATTACTAAAGTGGTGGGTTTCTGTCAGCCAAGCTCCTTCTGTCTTGGGGCTGCATCATCTTCAGCACCCGTCTTCCAAGGTCACTGGGCTTGATTTATCTGGCAGGTGGAAAAGAGCCTGGAGGATGTTAATGGAGGGGTAAAGAGGGGAAAGGGGAGAAGATTATAAATCAGCCCTGGAGGAAGGGCACACCACTTGGCTCACATTCCATGGGCTACGACTCAGTCACATGGCCACACCTAATTGCAAGGGAGTCTGGGAAACATAGTCCAGCTATGTGTCCAGAGGAAGTACATTTGGTGCACACATAGCCAGTTTGGAGAGACAGGCAGGGCCTCAAATTCATGTCCAAACACTCTATGTCTTAATCATCATGCCCAGGCACACAGTTCTTCTTGCCTTTCTCAGTGCCAAACAAATTCTCTTTACATTTATTTGTTCTTCCCTCTTCTTGGAATCCTTTTCGCAGATATCCTTGATCTATCTCAAGTAGTTTGCATTATCTCCCCACCAGTCACTCAGTTACTCTCTAGCGCTTTACCTTGCTTTATTTCCTTTGTAGCACTTAATACTCACTGTAGTTACAGTATCATTCACTGTCACTAGGTTGCGCGTTCATGAAGACGCGCAGGAGAGTGTGGTCTTATACACCGGCACCTAGAATGGTGCCTAATATAGTAGGTGCTCTACAGAGATTTGTTGAATGAGTAAATAATCCCAATTAAAGTTCAAGTTGCAGGTCGCTTTGAGTTTGCTTCTTGAAATAAATTAATGGCCATACTTGGTTACATCTTGAGGTTCAACCCCAAGGGTCAGACAGCTAAGAAAATTCCTTTCTCCTTCCCATTGATGAATCCTAAAGAAAATTCTTGCATCTTCTACTGGTTTTTCAGAATGATTAATGTGAGGTGAGGATAAGGCAGGTGAGGTGTCTAAGAATCTGTCCTTTCCCCCATACAAACCAAAAGACACTGCAAGTTCTATAAAAACTGCCTTTAATGAGCTCTGCCCCTGAATGGTTGTGCTGAAAATTGAGATTTTAGAGCCCATTCACTTTTTAGTTAAAGTGACCTTAGGAAATTACTGAACCTCTTTGGGGCTCAGTTTTCTGTAAAATGGGTATGATAACACAGATAAGAACATATACATAAACCAGAAGGATAATCGTCGACCTGTAGTAGGAACTCAGTGTACACCCCTCCTCCACTTCCCTCTTCTTCCTCCTTTTTTCTTCCACTTTCACCTTTTTTTCCGTTTCCTTCTCTTTCTCGTTCTCATTCTCTCTCTCTTCTATTCTGATCTCTTCTCTCTTTTTTCCCTTCCTCTTCCTTGTTTTCTTTAGTGGGATCTTTCATTTGTTTCTCTCTTCCTATCAGAATTCACAGACCCTTTCTCACTTATGCCAAAACCACCAAACCGGTTGTGGTCGAGTTGATTCTGACTCATAGAGACCCTATAGCACAGACTAGAACTGCCCCATAGGGTTTCCAAGGCTGCAATTTTTATGGAATCAGACTGCCACATCTTTTTCCCACAGAACAGCTGTTGAGTTTGAATCGCTGACCTTTTGGTTAGCAGCCAAGCGCTTAACCACCGTGCCACCAGGGTCCCTTTTCCCACGCATAGGACTCTTCATACAACCCTGTTGACCTCCCTTGTGTACTATACTTCCAGTACAGACTAACTTTCCTCAGACCAACAATGTGATAGCAAATTTCTAGTACTTGCAGTTAATAGGTTAATAAGTTTCAGAGGCTCCAACTCAGCCCATATTTAGACTGTCAGAATGAATTGAGGTTTAACTGGTTTTCCCTCATTCTCAGTAGGACCTATGGTTAGAGTAACCACCAAATTCGGCTTTAGCCAAACTCACTGTGAAAGGTCCTTCTAGGACATGACACAGACCTCTGTTCTTTCCCACAAATGGGGGCATGGATGATGCAACTTCCCACCCGCCTGCTAAAGTACCAAATCCAGTCTAGTAAGAGACTCTTTCAACTGAGTCATTAACAATTGCGTTTGCTACCTTAGTTAGGCTTCGATGACAATGTGGCTCTTTTGGAAATGCAAATACTGTATCTACAGGAAGACAATTTTTTTTTTTCTTAAATCTAATTAGCTCGGTTTCCATGAATAGTAAACAGATTATTGTAGACAGTATTCTGGAGAATGGCCTTGAGGTTTTGACACTATCTGAGTTCCATTAAATTATTGAAACAGATACAAACATAAACATTACATCTTGTGTGAGCACCTTGAGGGCTGGGCTGATGTCTTCTTTTAGCTTTGCACTGATCATATAGTAGGTAGACAATGGTTGAAGGCTTCCCTGGGTGGAGTAAGTGATTACCCGCTTGACTACTAACTGAAAGATTGAAGGTTCAAACCCACCGAGAGGTGCCTTGGAAGAAAGGCCTGGTGATCTGCATTCAAAAGGTCATAGCTTTGAAGACCCTATGGGATGCAGTTGTACTTTGCACACGTGGGGCCACCATGAATCAGAATTGACTTGACAGCAACTGGATCGATATTTGCTGAAATAAACTAAAAAATTCTCAGGCCTTTAATTAAGGCTGGAAAGGGGCTGCTTGGTAGAAGGATATAGCTTGGATATTATATACTAAATATATTTTCACTACTCTTTGCCTTGGTTCATGTTGAAATCCCTCTTTATCTTTCTCTTTTTCTGTGTTGGTTGTGTCTAGATTTTATTGTTGGAATGAAATGAAGAGGGAGAAGAGAAAAGGGGAAAGAGGCTTCACTGTTTTTGAGTGCCCACTAAAAGCCAGCTGACTTTGCCAGGCAAACATTGCTCTTGTGATCCTCCTTTACAGATGCCAAAAACTAGGTCCAGAGAGGGTAAGAAGCATGTCCAAGTTCACACAACTGAGCCAGCATTTGAAACCACAGTTATCTCCTTCTAAAACTGATATTCTTAGGGGATGCCAGGAAATGAGGGTACCGCTTACTCAGATTTTGCATGCAACTGGTCCAAGGATTTTTGGAAACCCTTGTGGGACTGTCAGAAGATGAGCTATAATCTCCCGACTCTCTACCTCCTTCTGGCAGCCTTAGTGATTCACACTCTGGGTTAATCTCATGAAGTTCGCAGGTGGACTTAACTTTTTAAATCCCCGGTGAGACCTGCGAGAACATAGGTGATGATGGTCCTGGTGATTGTTTCTCTCACACTCAGAGACACAGGTCTTAGGAGGTCGGTGCTTTTCTTAATACTCGAGAGAATCTGGAGCCCTGGTGGTGCAATTGTTAAGCACTTGGCTGCTAAACGAAAGATAGGCAGTTCAAACTAACACAGCCGCTGCATGGGAGAACGACCTGGAGATCTGCTTTCATAAAGATTACAGCCAAGGAAACCCTACGGGGCCATTCTACCCTGTGACATGGGGTAGCTGTGAGTTGGAATCGGCATACAGCAACAACCGTGTAGCCTTCTGGGTCTGAAACCTGATCCTTTTAGAAGAGAGTGTGGCTTATAGGGAAGCATATTGACTCTCAAGTCAGACAGACCTGGGTTTGAAACCCGTCTGGGTCATATTTTCTAATGACACAAAATCTCAGAAACAAGCTTTCTGAATGTTGACTTCCTCATCTGAGAAACAGGGATCATGAGTTCTACCTAGCAGAATAGCAAGGTCAGATACCATGTTTGTAAAACCTGGAGGCACATGGTTGGCAACAAGCAAACAGGATAATTTCTGAAAGGCTAAAAGCCCATGCTTTGAGATCTCATGGGCCTGTTTCAAATTCTGACTGGTTTGTGGAAGCTTGATTAAGTGTCTTAACCATTCTGATTCTCAAATTTCTTACCTATACCATAAAAATGGTAATAATTATCTTTTAGAGTATTTTTTTAATATTTTATTTTTGGTGAAAATATACACAGCATTAGTCCAAAGGACTGATGGACCACAACTACCACAGCCTCCACCACTGAGTCCATTATAACTAGATGGTGCCCGGCTACCACCACTGACTGCTCTGACAAGGACTGCAACAGAGGGTCCCGGACAGAGCTGGAGAAAAATGTAGAACAAAATTCTAACTCACAAAAAAAGACCAGACTTACTGGCCTGACAGAGACTGGAGAAACCCCAAGAGTTTGGCCCCCAGACACCTTTTTAGTTCAGTAATGAAGTCACTCCCAAGGTTCACCCTTCAGCCAAAGATTAGACAGTCCCATAAAACAAAGCAGGACTAATGGGGCACGGCACAACAGTCCAGGGACAAGGACTAGAAGACAGGAGGGGACAGGAAAGCTGATAATAGGGAACCCAAGGTCGAGAAGGGAGAGTGTTGACATGTTGTGGGGTTGTTAACCAATGCCATAAAACAGTACGTGTACCAACTGTTTAATGAGAAACTATTTCTTCTGTAAACTTTTATCTAAAGTACAATTAAAAAGAAAGAAAGAAATAGCTTTTGCAACAACATTTTTATGATACATAATGCCATTTACTTCCCTTTGAAACTGCAGGAGGAAATGCAACATTTCTCCTTATTTACAGAAGTTTCTTTCACCAGCACTTACAAAGGACCATGGATTTCCAAGGGCAGAAACTAATTCCATTGGTTAGCACAAAGAGGAAAAGACCTGAGTGGTCCAAAAGATACAACTTAAAAAAAGAAAAATGCAAAAGGCAACAGGAATAAAGGCACATACTATTTTGTGCCAACAATGAAGAGGACTTTTTCTGAAATCTTAGAGGCAGAAGTTTATTTCTTTTTAAATATCTTAAAATTTGACATAGTGAATAAAGCATATAATTGTGAATCAGAGGATCTCAGAGTCTTGTCCTGGCTCTGCTATCAATTAATCAATTGATGAAGCAGGTCGTTTCTCCTTTTTGAGCCTCTGTGAAATGAGGATAGTGTTCATGGTTTCTGGAGTTTCTTCCTCATTCCTAAATCCTTTGGGGACTATGTGAGACTTAAACTCCCAATGGATTTGGGATTGAGGGAGAGGTCCTGGGGACAATGAGTGCTGCCTTCGTTTTGAGGATGTCGCACTGAGGTGCAAAGTGGAGAAATGGTTTGCTTCGTTGGTTGTCTGACTGATGCCAGAGTAAGGGCCAGACCTCCGATCCTCTAATTCACAAAGGGGCCATTGGTGGTTCAATTCTCGGCCTATGTACCTCATGCATAGCTACCACCTGTCTGCCAGTGGAGGCTTGTATATTGCTGTGATGCTGAACAGATTTCAGCAGAGCTTCCAAACTAAGGTGGACTAGGAAGAAAGTCCTGGCATTCTACTTTTGAAAATCAGTCAGTGAAAACACTACGGATCACAACGGTCCAATCTGCAGTCGATCATGGAAATGGCAGGGGACTGAGCAGCATTTTGTTTCATTGTGCACGGAGTCGCCATGAGTCAGGGCCAGTAACAACGACATACATATATGAATGACTGGATGAATGAATGAATGAATGAATCAATAAAAAATAAGGTTTGGAAAAATATATATATATATATACACAGCAAAACCCACTTCCAGTCATCTGTTTCTAGACATAATAATCAGTGACATTGGTTATATTCTGCACGTTGTATTAACATTTTCATAATTTCTGTTCTAGTTGTTTCATTTCCATTGACTGAAACTTCCTGTCCCCCACCTTTCTTGTCTATGCTTTAAAATAGCTGTTGTCCATTAGGTCTTATGATGATTTCTTGAAAAGAACACAATACTCACGGCAACAATCTTTACTTTTTGAACTAAACTGTAACTTAGTTTAAAGGTGACTTCAGAGGGTAGTTTTGATTCAAGATTTGAAGTGTAACTTAGGGCAATAGTCTCGGGGACTCCTCCTGCCTTAGCAGGTACAGTAAAACAGGATTCTCTAAGTATTAGAAGCTCTGTTCCACATTTTTATTCCTTTCTATCAGGATCCATCTTTTGGGTCCTTGGCTAGAACATTTGGTAGTAGGGGCGGGTGCCATTTAATTCTGGCCTTAAGGTGGAGGAGGTACTGGTTCGTTCTTTTACAGTCTTGGTGAAGATTAAATGAAATAATGTATGAGAGGGGTTAGCATAGTACTTGGTACATAGAAGGCAGCCAGTAATTGTACATCCATTATATATATTAAGTATCACAATAATTACTATTGCAAGTATTGTTAAGCTCATGTAGCCTATGGTGATGGATGCTGTGCTACTCTGCCCAGATCCCTCGTTCAGGACTGAGGATCTCATTCCCCAGCTGCCGGGACTGTTGGCTTCTAATGGCTGATAGTTGAGTCCTACTGCCCTCTGTTGAAAGGAGCTGCCTTATTCAAGGTTATACTCCCCTGAGGCAGTTTGCAACCAATGACTGGTCCACATGGAAATAGAAAAGCCCAGCTCCCTGGCTTCAAGTGGGACAACTTGGAAGTGTCCTCCCAGCTCCAGAGCTGCCCGTGGGATTGGCTGAGGCCTCTGTTGCAACTACGGTGTAGCTCAACTTCTCCCTCTGCCCAATCTGGCTTTCCTCACCCTCACAGGTGTTGTTCTTGAGAGCACTCCCAATAAACCCCCTGCATAAAAATCTCAGAATCTCAATGTCTTCTCTCCCCACGAAACCCAACCTAATGGAAAAATCTCATTCAATATTTGAATCTTCTTTACAACAGGGTTGCCAACCTCCAAAACCCTCATGAGACAGGAAACGCTCTACGTTCTATAATACCTAAAGTCTTCTTTCAGACAGTCTTAATATTTAGAAAGTTCTTAACATTAATAGCCAATGTTTATGTAGCTCTTTATTCTTTACAAAGTATTTCTGTATATCTTATTTCTCCCGAGCCTCATAAAGTCTTGCTAAGGCAAAACTTATTAATATCCCCATTTTATAGATGACAATTCCAGGAAAATCAAGGTAATAAAGAAATTTGCTCAAAATTACTTAAGAATTTGCAGATTAGAGGCTTACAAACCAAACTGGCTCACAGATCCATTTTGTTTGGCTAGTGCATTTTTAACAATTGAGTTTGGAAGATGTTAGTCTTCTCCTTTATGTTCCTGCTACTGCCATTTCTTAACCTTTTAATGGATCACTTCACTCATTTCCATTGCCTCTCTGGCCTCCGACAAAAACTTGAATTCGGGACATTTCACTTATAAATGGTGGGGATAGGATTCAGCCTCAGGCATTCTAACTTTGGAGCCCATGGACATTTTATTACACCATGCCGTATTTCCTACATATGTCTTATTTCTGAGTCACACGGAGAAGTACAAAATCCACCTTGCATATGACAACATTTTAGCTATTCTAAGACATCTACTTTTTGTCCCAGTTTAAGCTCTCCAGCTCCTCTATTGTTCTTTATGGGCTATGGTTAAAAGTTTCCATATTACATTGATTCCACTCACCTGAATGGACTCCAGCTTGGTATTGATGCTCTTAAAAATGGCCCTAGACAAATGATTTGTTACACATACTTACAACACACACACACACACACACACACAAAGATAGATAAGAGATATATTAAGCAATCACTGTATATGATCCCTATTTGGATCCTGATCAAACAAATGGTAAAATAAAATAAATAAATCCAATGTATAAGATAGAGAAATGGGAACACTAGCTAGACATCTGATCATATTAAAAAGTAATTGTTTGTTTGTTTTTCTGAGGTGACGAAAATGTTTCAGGTTTGACTACCGTGATGGTTGCACTTATCTGTGAGTATGCTAAAAACCATTGAATTGTAAGTTTAAATGAGTGAGTTGTATGATATGTGAATTATATCTCAATAAAGCTATTTAAAAAAAAATGCCCTAGAACTTAAGATAATTCAGATGCAGTTTGAGCAGTGCAGAGTAGTTTAACTGAAGCTCAATAACCTCCAAATCACCACAATCCAGGTTCAATGTCTGGTCATACAACTTCACAGATCTCTTAAGTGTTTAAGTATTCCGCTCAACCAGGAGAAACGACACTTATGCGAGTGTGTGTCTCTTCTTTATTATCTCTCTTAAAGTTTATGTGTTCAAATATGATCTGGTTATGAGTTGACAATACAGGAACAGTCAATACCAGACTCTAAAGCGGAGAACCACAACATGGCCATAAAAGTGAAATTAGCATCATAAAACAATTATGGATTCAGGTTTTTATTTTTCGTTTTTTGCCTTGGCCGGGGATTTGGGTATCCCTGTACTCCCAAATCAGAATTTCAGTGCTTTCGAAGTCCATGTTACTTTGTGTGTGCGTGTGTGTGTGTGTGTGTGTGTGTGCACAGAATTCTACCATTATTTGGGTCCAGCTGCACTGTGTTTTAGTTGATTCCGTTTGCTAGAAGATAATAACAAGAGCATACAATTGTTCAATACTTACCATGTATGAGCAACTGTACTAAGCACATTACAGGTATTGTCTCATTTTGTCCTCACAATGAACCTTAGGAGGAAGGCGCAGTTATAGGTAACTTACCCAAGGTCACACAGCTCTTAGGTGGCACTGCCAGGATGTGAGCCCTGACAGTGGCCTTTCTCAATAATAAGGTAGATGTTGGAGCTCCTTCTGCCTATTGGCTGTGCCTATTGCCTAATTTGTTCTGTACTTGAGCAGAGGGCAAAGATACACTTTTAAAAATCAGTTGCTGCTGAGTTGACTCTGACTCATGGAGACTGTGCTCCATAAACTTTTCGGTGGCTGATTTTTTGGAAGTAGATCACCAGGCCTTTCTTCTGAGGCACCTCTGGGTGGACTTGACCCTCCAACCTTTCTGTTAGCAGCTAAGTACATTAACTGTTGCATCACCCAGTGACTCCATATTCTTTTTTGTTGTTGTTAGCTGCCAAGTGGAATCAGCCCCTGACTCATGGCGACCCCATGCACAATGAAACATTGTGATCCACTGGGTTTTCATTGGCTGATTTTTGGAAATACATTGCCAGGTCTTTCTTCCTGGTAGTCTGTCTTAGTCTGGAAGCTCTGCTGAAACCTGTTCAGCATCATAGCAATATGCAAGCCTCCACTGAACAGATGGGTGATGGCTGCATGTGACGCGTACTGGCGGGGAATTGAACCCGGGTCTCCTGCATGGAAGGTGAGAATTCTACCACTGAACCACCACTTCCCTCCGTATTCTTTTTAGGTCCCCACAAACTCACATTCTCAGCAGAAGAGCCTGGAGGAGAGCACCAGCCCATATCTTTCTACTTCCTGTCTGAGATATATTCTGAATTCCAAACAATTATGAAACCACTTTCCACAAAGTCCCAGAATAGGATTAGTTGTGAAAATTAGATACGATTATATATGAAAAAAAAGGGGGAGGGGAGAAAAGAAGAGGAAGAGGGAGGCAAATTGAGGAAAATGTATGCAATCTGATTTTATAATAATGATTTTCGCACTTCATTTCAAAATTTCTTTTAGAGTCACAAGTTCAAGAAACCCAGGCGGAGGCTCAGTCTTTTATAAAGGACAATGGCAGCACATAGATTTTTAGTATCCTAAATATGACCTAAGTTAGGTAATGACTAATTTTGAGGATGTGGCCTGGCAGACTGCTAGTGAAATGTGAGGTGACTCTTTGTGAAGTACATTTCCAAACATTTTTTTATAAACACCTGTCATAGCGTCAATGGATTTGTCAGTTGTAAATGTTCCAATGACATCCCCTTTATACTCTCCTGTGCCCCGAATGGGGATCCATTTTGAGAGTGTCTTTCTGACACATTGACAGCTTGGCTTACAGAGGAAAGGCCAGGAATCATTTAAAGTTGTTGACATAAGTCATTTTTTGGGAATCAATAACATTTGCTCTTGAAGTGACATTCCATATGGTTTCATATATACAATAATTATACATTTGGCACCTGTACACTTGATGTGATTCCACAATGGTGCTAGGGTGAAAGTCTCCCTCATGCCTTTTCTTGGCCCCAATTATGTTTTCGGAATGTTTGGAGAGCTGTCTTCTACCTCAGTGGTCACTTTTCCTGTGAAGTGTGGGTAGGTGGATGAGGGTTTGCTTTTAACAGAGCAGAAAGGCATTCTACACCTTTGGGCTACTGGAGCTTTGTTCTCTGTGGTAATTGGTGGCTCCTTACGATAAGACAGAATATGTTCTTGTTTCCCAAGCAGATTTAGTATGAGAGGTGGAGGCAGAGGGCTCAGAATATAAAAGTTCAGGTGATAGAAATGGAAGCTTGTTCCCAAAATGCTAATTAGGTGTCATTAGGAAGCAGCAGGGAAAACTTGATACCTTGTTTCTCTACCAAGAGCCTGCTTTATCCTGCACCATCCTCTGCTTGGAAACCCTGGTGGCATACTGGTTAAGAGCTACTGCTGATAACCAGAAGGTTGGCAGTTCGAATCCACCAGGTGCTCCTTGGAAACTCTATGAGGCAGTTCTATTCTGTCCTATAGGGTTGCTATGAGTCGGAATCAGCTTGATGGCAACAGGTTTGGTTTTCTTGTTTGTTTCATCCACTGCTTATTTCTGTGGCAAAATGACTGGAGGACCTCTGGCCATGTGGATGAGATGTAGGTGCTTGATTGCTTACTCTCAGCCCAGTGAAGTGGTTATGTGCATGGACTCTGGAGCCAGATGGTTTGGGTTCAAATCCCATCTTCTACTTCATTGTTGTGGGACCTAGGGCAAATTAACCTCTCTGTGCCTCAATTTCCTCAACTGCAAAGAATAATAAGTTTAGTATTAGAAAAACCCAAGCAAGCAGTGTAGTGAAACCATGCAGACCTGAATTTGCCAGTTACTAGTTTTCTGACCACGGGTATATTAGTTTATCTGAAAAATGGGTGTACTACTGCTACTAATTTATTTTATATGACACTAGTGAGGATTGATAGAGAAAATACATGCCATCTACTTAAGACAGTGCCTAGCATATGATAAAAAACAACCAAAAACCCATTTGCTGTTGAATTGACTCCAACTCATAGCGACCCCATGTGTGTCAGTAGAACTGTGCTCCATACGAGTGTCAGTGGCTCACAAGTCCCACTATTCTTCAGGGCAGAGTTGAGGCCCAGAGTCAACCTAGATTTTGAGATGAGCATTTAGGCTGTATGGAAAGGCAGCGGTAGCTCCCATCTCAGGCTGTGGTTGGTGCTGAAGAGCCTTACCAGGGTCTGGGGACAGGGTGTATGTTGGTGTGTGTGTGAGTGTGTGTATGTATCTAAGTGTGTATGTATATGAATGTGTGTCTTTGTGTGTGTGTATGAGTGTACATGTGTGCATGTGAGTGTGTGTGCGTGTATGTGTATGCACAATGCAGATATACACCGGCTTGTCTCATATTTATAATATGGAGCTGTCTTTCCAGGGGGAATGGATTAATAATTTACATAAGGCATTTAATTAAAAATGTGTCATCACCTTATTAATGCCTTCTCTGAGGATACATCATTATTCTCTTTCACTAATGGCAGCGATGTGCGCGTGTGCCCGTGCCAGCGGGCCTGCCTGCGTGGAGTGGCAGGTGTGCGAGGAGGGTGGTGTGGGGAGGGGGGCTTCCTTCATCTTGACCTTAAAGTCCTGCTTCAATGTGCCCAGGAGCATAACCTTCCCCACTCATCTCCCGGTTCCTTGTTCTTTCTCCGCGCTCAGTCCTCCGGAGTCCGACCCTGTAGAGCCTCAGTCATAGCTGCCTCCCTAGGCGGCTGGTACTCTCTGGGCAGCTCCTCTAGAGGAAATGGAGAGGATGGGGAGACCCACAGAGTGACAGTCCCCAGCCCTACGTTTTCTTTCAAATGTAAGTAAAAGGAAGCCGAAAAGAACACAGAGGGGTCCTGGAAGAAGGGTCATGAATTATTCATCACATGGTGCTGGCTGCAGGCTCCCAGCGCCTCCTCTTTCCGTCCTGAAAGGCAGCCAATGAGAAAAGCAATTTATTCACTGGTTGGATTACTGCATGTGAATGGCTAGGGGATCCATTTCTAAAGCGCATTTAGAATTGGCCTATAATAAAAAGCGACCCAATTTGTTTCGGAAGCTACACTGGAAATGGATGAGGGCTCTTCCAGCTCTGCTGGCTATTAAAAAAGCTTCACTTCTCACAGAGTAACTATTTTAATTAAATCAATAATTATGTTTTATTGAATTCAATGCTCTCCAGCGAAAATCAGCACAGAGCCTCTCTGCCTTTTGAAAACTTAATTTAGGCCAGCAACCAGGGGTGGGAGGAAGGGGAAGCTGAGGGTGGTGGTAGTGAGGAGAATTTGGGGTGGGAAGAGGCTGTTTACCACACCTGTTAGAATGTCTCCCTCGCATCAGCTTCAGTTCCATGAGGAACATGCAGGTTTTTGTTTTGGAGGATGGAGAGCAGAAACTCTTTAAAACCAGGTTTTCCAATGGCACTTTTAATTCTGGCTCCAGGATAATTTCATTGCCTTAAGGCATGGTGGAGGTGTATTTCTCTTGCCTCTCGCTGGGCCCTCCACAAGTATATAATAGTGGCCAGAGACTTTGGTCTCTATTTTCTTAAACTACATTCTTATGGCGGGTTAGGGGTTATCGCAAAACCAAAACTAAAACACAGCAAACAAAACAAAAAACCAAACCAAACCCATTGCTGTTTAGTTGATTCCAACTCATGGCGATGCCACTTGTTACAGAGTAGAACTGAGCTCCATAGGATTTTCTTGGTTCTTGGCTCTAATCGGAATCGATTCCAAGGCACCCAACAACAACACTAATCTTTATGAAAGCAGATCATCAGAACTTTCGCTCATCATGCCAGTGGGTTGGTTCAAACTGTCCACTTTTAGGTTAGTAGCTGAGCACAAACCGTTTGCACCACCCAGGGGCTGTAGGGATTACTGCAGTAACCTCCTCTGCAGTAACGTCCTGCCTCTTCTCTGGGCTCTCTCTCTTCTTCAAACTCTCAAATGACTGTCTCACAAGCAGATCTGACCAATCAGAGTCACTCTCTTCCTCCATCTCTTTAATGGCTGCCTGTTGCTTTAGGGTCACAAACTCATTTTCTTATTTGAGGCAGGGAATGTAAATGCATGGGCAGACAGGATAGAGCCTGTGGCAAGCTGGTGGGAAGTGTGCCTTGGTCTAAGGGATGAAGCTCAGCTCCAGTTGATTGCTGCTATGTAGAAGCCAAGAACCTAGAATTCCTAACTTTTCTGTGAAATCTGTCAAGTTGCAAATATTAGCTATTTTGGTAGATAAAGAGTTCCTGGGGGTGCAAATGGCTAAAGTGCTCAGCTGCTAACTAAAAAGTTGGAGGTTTGAGTTTGCCCAGAGACACCTTGAAAGAAAGGCCTGACAATCTACTTCTGAAAAATCAGCCACTGAAAACCCTAGGGAGCACAGTTCTACTCTGACCCACGTGAGATTGCTAAGAGTCGGAGTTGACTTGATGACAACTGATGGTGGTGATAGATAAAATAATTCGTTCCAAATATCCACTATCCCTTCTTGGCAGGCCCAATTTGCTGGAGAGATTGTATTTCCCAGCCTATTGATATAGGACTTGGCCACATAACATGCTTTGGCCAATGAAATACAAGTAGAATCGATAGCTAACCATTTCTGAGCAGAAGCTTTGAGGGCCCTTGTAAAGCTCTGCCATCCTTCCTTTCCCTCTACTGCAAGAATGCACATCCCATTAGTCAGTCACAAAAGGACAAATATTGTATGAGACCACTGTTATAAGAACCCAAGAAAAGGTTTAAACACAGAAGAAAACAATCTGATGATTATGAGGGTTGGGAGGGAGGAAAGGGAAATTCATTAACTAGATAGTAGGCAAGAATCATCTTAGGTGAAGGGAAGGACAACACACAATACAGGAGAAGTCAGCACAACTGGCCTAAACCAAAAGCTAAGAAGTTTCCTGAACACAACCAAATACTTTGAGGGACAGGACCATAGTTTCAGGGGACATCTAGGTCAATTGTCATAACAAAGTTTATTAAGAAAATGTTCTGCATCCCACTTTGGTGAGTGGCGTCTGGGGTCTTAAAAGCTAGCAAGTAACCATCTAAGATGCATCAATTGGTCTCAACCCACCTGGAGCAAAGTAGAATGAAGAACACTAAAGACGCAAGGAAAATATTAGCCCAAGAGACAGAAAGGGCCACATAAACCAGAGACTCCATCAGCCTGAGACCAGAAGAACTAGATGGTGCCCGGCCAACATCAATGACCGCCCTGACAGGAAACACAACAGAGAGTCCCTGACAGAGCAGGAGAAAAGTGTGGAGCAGAACTCAAATTCATGTAAAAACACCAGACTTAATGGTCTGACTGAGACTGGAGGAACCCCCGAAGCCATGGCCCCTGGACGCTCTGTTAACACAGAACTAAAACTATTCCCAAAGCCCAATCTTCAGACAAAGATTAGACTGGACTATAAAACATAAAATAATACTTGTGAAGAGCGTGCTTCTTCATTTAAGCAGGTACACAAGACCAAATGAGCAGCTCCTATCTGGAGGCAGGATGATACTATAGGAAGGAAAAGACTCCAGGGTTCCTATACTGCAACTTATTATGAGGAAAGGGTGTTTTGGGCTAGTGGTTCCCAACACCAGGGCCTAGACATTTATTCCAGAAGGAGGGTCACTCAGGCCCAAAGCTCTTCTCAACTTAGCCACCCTGATGTGGTGATGTTTTGAGTGCAATAGCTGAACATGTGAGTGTGAATTTAAAAAGTTGTAGTCTTGGATATATAAGTCAGGGATTGTTACCGAGTCTCTGGAAGGATCCAGATCAGTAAGGCATCTTTGCAGTAGTGGATAAGACCACCTCTTCCTAGACAGAACCAGTTTTCAACAGTGACACTGTTTGGAAGCCATAGAAAAACTGACCACCCAAAACTAGCGCTTCCTAGTGGTCTGATCACTAATTATCTACTTCTTTCTGCCTGGCTTTTGGAACCAGGACTGACTCCTTCGGACTGAATAAACTCCTATTTGCTTAGATTTTTCTAAGCAGTGGGGCGGGTGTATGTTAAGAGAGAGACTGAATTTCTTATCAGTAATATTTGCCAGGCATGATTCTAGTTACATATGTCAATTTATACAATCCTCACCATGATTCTTTAAGGGAGGTACCATTGTCATCCTTATTTAACAGATGAAGAAAATGAGGCACAGAGAGGTTAAGTAACTTGCTCAAAGTCACACAGCTAACACCAGCATTCGAATCTAGGCAGACTGGAATCAGGGATTGAAGCATTAATTAGAAAAATAGAATATACCACGTTGGTACCTGAAGTTGACAAAAGGGGTTTTGTGTCGTCAAATACAATTCAATAATTCTTCTCAGTTCAATCCAATTCAGCAAAATTTTATTCAACAGCTACCCTTTTTTAGTTATTACTCTAACACTAGGGATTCAAAGAACAAAATGCACCCTTCCCTCAAGGAGCTTTTGGCCAAAAGCGATTCTGTACCATATCTCTGTTTAGACCTCAGCGACTGTGGGGAGACAGCTATTTTGAGGAAAATGGTCCTGGCTGGGGGGAAAGCAGCCTTTATGGGACGCCTACGGCTTGGGATGACAAAGAAAACCCTGCTGCTGACAGACACCTGCATCAAAGACAGGAAGCATCGGACAGGGCCAGGCCAGGCACCCCTGCAATGAAACAAGCACTCCACATGGCAACTTTAAAAACGGATTTTATTAAGGTGTTTTCAAACTGTGACCACTGGTGAGAGCTCTCCTGCAGCTCAGAAGCCTCCCCTGATGCTAAGTGGGTGCTCAGGAAACTCCAACTGATTTGCTGTTTTTATAGAGTACTCTGTGTGTGTGTGTGTGTGTGTGTGTGTGTGTGTGTGTGTGTGCTTTAGAGAGAGAAAGCTTCCTCAGGCAGCTCTCTCATCGGCAGCCAGCAAGAACTCTAGAGCTCAGCTTCCTAGAGTAGAGCCTGGCTGAGGTTGGAAGGTCCAAGTTTAGAACAAGGGTTGACCAACTTTATCTATAAAAAAAAAACAGATAATATATATTTTAGGCTTTGTAGGCCATCTGGTCTCTTTTGCAACCATTCAAGTCTGTCGCTATAATGTGAAAGCAGCCATAGACAATACGTAAACAAATGGGCATGGTTGTGTTCCAATAAAACTTTATTTACAAATACAGACTGTGGGCTGGATTTTTCCCTTGGGCCACAATTTGCTGATCCCTGCTTTGAAACTTTCAGCTCTAGGCTGGTCAGGATAGGAGAAGGGTAAGAAGGACCCTAAACCTCATGCAGAGATGACTCAAGAAGAGTCAGAGTGGGAAGGTTGGTGTGATGTAGAGGGCTGAGGTATATTTCTTGACTGCCTGGAATTAGCCAGAATCAGGAAAGTGAAGCCATCATGGGCTTTGGACAGAGTTAGGACAGAGATGGATATATAAATAAATTTTTTATTTTGAAGTAATTTTAGATTCACAGAAAAGTTGCAAAGATAGTACAGAATGTTTCCATATTATCTCTCACCCAGTTTCTCAGATTAACATCTTATATTACCATGTTACATTTGTCATATCTAAGAAACTGACATGACCACATTACTATTAACTAAACTCCAGAGTTTATTTGGATTTGACCAGTTTTTCCACTAATGTTCTCTTTCTCTTCCAGGATCTAACCTAAGGTACCACATTGCATCTAGTTGTCACGTCTTCCCAGTTCCTTCTGCTCTGTGACACCTTTTCAGTGTTTCATTATTTTCTCTCGCAATGTTGAAGCATTAGATATGTTGTAGAATGTCTTCAGTTTGGGCCTTCCTTATGCTTTTCTCTCAATTAGACTGGGGTTATGTGTTTTTGAAAAGATACCACAGAGATTAAGAGCCTGTCTTAGGCTGGGTTCTCTAGAGAAGCAAAACCAGAGAAATGTATAAATACATATATATAGAGAGAGAGATTTACAAGAAGGAAATGGCTCATGCTGTTGTAGAGGCTGGAATGTCCCAAGTCTGTGGTGCAGGATAGAGGCTTCTTCTGATTCATGTAGCCACAGGGTCTGGCGAACCCAAGATCAGTAGGTCAGAGAGTAGGGCTCTTGCTCACAGGCTACGAAGATGGACAAATCCCAAGATTGGCAGGCAAGACTGCTGGTAAGTTGCTAGCTCAAGTCCCAAGAACTGGAGGTCAGACGAACAGGAGCCAGCTACAGGATCCAGAGTGAGAAAAAGCCTAGGAGAATGTCCACTTATATTCGATGCAGCCTACACTCCCAAGGAAACTCCCTTTCAACTGATTGGCTACTCACAGCAGATCCCATCATGGAGGTGATCACATTATATCAAATCTCATCACAGAAGTGATCGCAACATCACACAACTGCCAAACCACTGAGAATCATGGCCCAGCCAAGCTGACCCACAATCTTAACCATCACAGAGCCCTTCCCATCACATCATCTCAGGGTGTATTTGATAACCACATGATATCACTACTGATCTACTTGGTTGAGGTAGTGTTTGACAGGTTTCTCCTTTGTAAAGTTACTATTTTCAGAGAGGCATTATCTTTAAAGGGCTGCTTCTTCTGTGCAATCATAAAATAATCATCAAACAGCAAGAGTTTACTGTAATATAAAAAATATGTAGTATTAACCAGAAATACATTTTGCGGTTTAGCAACTGAGATTCAGGGGGTGTTTATTACTATAGCTACACTGAGCCTACCTACTAATCTAGGATTCTAGGATAATAAGGCTCAGAGAAGTTAAACAGCTTGTTTAATCCCACACAGTTAGCAAGCAACAAAACAGGGATTTGCACCTGGTCTGTTAGACTTTAAAACCTAGCTTATTAGTCAGCCTAGGCTGGGTTATGCTGCAGTAACAAAGTAACCCCACATCTCAGAAGCTTAGCATAGTGAAGGTTTCGTTTCTTACTCATGGTAAATCCTCTGCAGTCTAGCTAACTCTCCAGGGCAGTTGTCCTTCATGTGACATCTTAGCAAGTCAGACCACTTTTATCTGTGACTTTATCATTTCAACATGAGGTCTCCATCTTCACTGTGGCAGAGGAAGAGAGAGACAAAGACTTGCAAAAAGCTTTTCACTACTAAGCCTGGAGGTACTACATGCCACGTCTACTCACATTTCCTTGTTCACAACTAGTTGCATGGCCTCACCTAACAGCAAAGGGCTGGAAAATGTGATTTCCTATATGTGCACAAGAAAGGGAGAACAGACATTGGCAAGCTTTAGGGATGTCTCCCACCCTTGACTTCTTTCCACCAGCCTATATGCCTCTGTAGAGGCGGTGGTGGTTCAGTGGTAGAATTCTTGCATTCCATGTTCCATGAGGGAGACCCAGGTTTGATTCTTGGCCAGTGCACCTCATATGCAGCCACTACCTGTCCCTCAGTGGAGGCTTTAGTGTTGATATTATGCTGAGCAGGCTTAATTGGCACTTCCAGACTAAGATGGACTAAGAAGAAAGGCCTGGGATCTACTTCTTAAAAATGGTCAGTGAAACCCTATGAATCACAATGGTCTGATCTATAACTGATCATGGGGATGGCACAGGACTGGGCAGTGTTTTATTCAGTTGTGAAGGGGTCCCATGAGCCAGGGGCCAACTCCATGGCAGCTACAACAACAACGACAACATACTGCCTCTGTTACAAGGTTCAGAACAGCCCTTAGCACAAAGGAGAGTCAGAAAGTTGGGAGGATCAGGCTTTAGTGAGAAAGAATTTTGCTTAAGATCAATTCTTTCTCTTCTCTGGTCTTTCCCCAGGACACCAAGTTTTCATGGAGACTACTGTGTAGCAGAAAACTTCAATTCCAAATTCTATTTCAGGATATCCAAGGACCTTCTTTTGTTCCTCTTCTCATTTCTACCTTTTAAAAATTTATTTGTTTATTTATATTATAAAGATATATATGACACAATATTTGCCAGTTCAAGAATTTTCACAAGTACAATTTAGTGACACTATGTCTCTACCTTTCTTCTTAGGCAAGTTTATCTGCAGAAATGTCCACCATGACTTTTTCTTGCTTTAATGTTTACAAAATGGGAATCCAAGTGTCTTAGGACTTAGCTATTTCACCTTCAAAGACACAGAGCCTAAAGAATATTTCTAATCTTCACTTGTGCCCATCTGAAGCACTGAAGGTGGTCTAAGCACATAATCCACAGCAACTCATACTGAAGTATCCCAAACATTGCTCTTCTTCACAATGCTAGAAGTCCTCTCCCATCCGTGTCCTCCTGCCTACACCACGTTGAAGGCTCTACCCTTTTCTCTGAGCACCACTCCATTGACACAATCCCATGATGCCGTGTCCTCCCTCCATGTCAAGCCCATGGGGAGATGACCCTTCTTTTGTCCTGATGGCTTTTCTTTTGAGAATTTGCCCTAAAGTCTTTGGTTTTTGTTTTGCTTCTTAAGAGAAGGGGAAGGAAGCCAAGCAGCAATGCCAAATAGTCTGTGAACAGGTTATAATGGGCAGAGGGTTACATGGTGCTATGGATTCAATTGTGTTCACCCAAAGTATGTGTTGGCATCCTAATCCCTATACTTGTGGATGTGATCTAATTGAATATAATGTAATCAGCTTCCACACTGCAATCTACGGTAAAGAAATCATTCAATCAGTTGAGGTCTTACCAGTGTAGGGTGGATCCTAAACTTAATCACTTCTGAGTTATGTAAAGAGCGGCATAGATGCAGAGACACATGCAGATGCAGGGGAAAACAGATCCATGGGAAGATTGTCAAGGAACCAAGGAAAACCGGCACTACAGCAGCTGAAAGAGACGAGGAACTCCTCCTAGAGCCGACAGAGAGTGAGCCATCTCCTAGAGCCAATGCCCTGAATTCAGACTTCTAGCCACCTGAACTGTGAGAAAATACATTTCTCTTCTTTAAAGCCAATATTTATGGCATTTGTGTTACCGCAGAACTAGGTAACTAAGACATATAGGGTGGTGTGTATTCCACATGGGGCTAGATTAACATTCCTGCCACACTCTCCTACTCTCCTTCCCCTAAACATCTTCTGCCAGCCATGACCTAGAATGGGACCCTGACCTGGGCTTCCCACTCCAAAGATCACCAGCATAGGCCTAGAAGAGCTGTTCTCAAACTGTGTTCTGTGGGAAAAATGTGTCATGAAAAAAGCATGGTCAAATACATTTGGTAAAGTTTGCGTTAAATGTAGTTGAATGGACTTCCTTACGCAGAACTCCTGAGAATTGTTAGTAAGCTAATGTTCATTGGGGAACTCCAAGAGTGGGTGCAGAAAACAGTCCCCCAAATTTGTTTGCCAACATCTGGAGGAGTGAATGTTCTGTGGAGCCCACTTTGGGAAATGTTGACCTGCCAAATATGAGGCAACAAAGGAACATTTAAAAAATTCTGCTCCTACTTTTAGTGTGGTTTAAAAAAGGTTTTCCCCCTAGAAGTAATAAATACTCTTTGCCTGCATTAGCGTTTACTAGGTTCTCGCACCTTTATTAGCTCATTAAAATGATTAACTCCTTTTTAATTAAAAAATTTAATAGGTAATACATTCACCTGGTTCAAAAACAGAAAGAATAAAAAGATATTGAGTAAACAGTTTCTCTCACCTCATCCTTGTCCTCCAAATGCTGAGATTCTGTTCTCTTTCCCCACTCCCAAGGCAGTACTGTTATTACACTATTTGGTTTCCAGGCAGACTTAGTTTATGTATATACAAGAAAATACAACATAGATTCTCAGCCCAAATTTTTTTAAATCAGAAAAGGAGAATTTTACAGTACTTTAAAAATTAAGTTTATTAAGATACCATGCACATAAAATAAAATTCACTCTTTTATAGTATATAGTTTGAAGAGATTTAACAAAGGTATACAGTTGTGTAACTACTACCACATTCATGATATTGAACAATTCCATCACTCCAGAATGTTCTCTTGTGACCCTTAACAGTCAAACCTCTCCTCCCCCCCAGGACCTGGCAACCACTGTCTTGTTTTCTCTTACAGTTTTGCCTTCTCTATACTGTCATATAAATTGAATCATATAATACACAGCCTTTTGTTGGCTTCTTTCATGTACAATGCTTTGGAGGTTAATCCATGTTGCTGGGTGTATAAGAAGTTCATTCTTTTTTATAGCTTGGTAGTATTCCATTGTATGAATGTACCACCCATTTGTTTATCCATTCGCCAACTGAGGGACATTTGTATGTTTCCAGTTATTGGTGATTATTAATAAAGCTGCTATGAACATTTCAGTATGGATCTTTGTGTGGACATGTTTTCTATATACAGTGAATGGTTGTTGGTTGCAGTCAAGTTGATTCTAACTCATGGTGATCCCATGTGTGCAGAGTAGAACTGCTCTGTATGGTTTTCAAGACTGTGATCCTTTGGAAGCAGACCATCACACCTCTCTTCTGAGGTGCCTCTGGGTGGGTTTGAACCAACAGCCTTTCAGCTAGCAGTTGATCACTTAACTGTGCCACTGAGTGACATGTTATATACATTAAGTATATCTTGCTTTTTTTCCATCTAAGCCATGTGTCTTAGATATCTTTCTATATCAGTAAATGAAGAGCTTCCTCATATTTTTTGAAGCTACATAATATTCCTTTGTGTGAGTTTGATCCTCACAACAATTCTTTAAGGAAGGTTATACTAATTCTACCTTGGTTAGAGTCGGACAATCAGAGACACACAGAGGTTAAGTGATTTTTCCAAGCTAATAAGGAGCAGAAATGAGAACTGGCTCTGTTTCTGTCCAACTCCAAGTCTTAGGTTGCCTATAAAATCAAGTCTAAAGTCCTTATTTAGGGCTTATAGCTTTGTCGTAGTTTGTCCTCACCATTTTTAACTAACCCTTCCTTCTACCAGTCCCTCAACAACAAATTCTCTACTCCATTTATTTCATTTCACATCTATAATGGTAATAGCTTATTTCAAATACTTTCATATGGATTTCCATAGTCTGCAAGTCTTGCTGCCGTAGGGCTTCCCAACTTGGAAGCAACAAATTTCAGTGCCTCCGAGTAGGGCAGATAACCCCTAGATCAGTGAGGTATCTGCTCAGCTTTGGCTGTAAAATGATATTTCTGTTTGAATTAGAATCAAGAAAATAGGGCACCACCCCAAGTATCTGCTCCTGGAAGTTTTATCAAATAAGGGCCAGTCCTGGTTTGCAATGAGTTTTATGTAAGAAGGGTCTTAGCTAGTTGGGGGAAAGAAGAGTGATGCATCTTCCTAGCAGAAAGATTGTGGGAGAAAGGGGAGAGAGCGTAGGAGAAGCAGTTCAGAGCCTGTGTTTGGATCTCCTCAGTAGGGTATGTGTTCAGATAGGAAGGGAAGTTCTGAGGGCAGGAGGTTTGTTTCACTTCATATTTGGGAACCTGGGTTCCCCTGCACATCCCTGTTGAGAATTTTCTTTAACTGCTTTGGGTTCCCATGTGCCATAGATGGAACCCAGAAATTCCCATCAGTGCTCTGAAGGGTGGAGGTTACAGAAAGTAACTGTGTTGAATCCTATCATGCGAAGAGTGAGCAGAGTCTTCTGGGAGAGAGCTTCGTGCAGGGGCAGGTGGAGGAGGCGGTAAGGAGTCAGAGGAATTATGGGAGGCATCAAGATCTGAGGGAAGGTCAATCAGACAGGGAGCATAATGGGTGCTAGAATTTTGTTCTTGCCCAAACTTTGTTACCCGGTGCATGGAGGCTCATGAAAAAAGTTCAGCTCAGTTATGCACGACATAAACCACATTTTTTTTGTCCATCTGATTTGTGTGTATACCAACCCCACATGTGGAAGCAGAGTCAATATCTGTACCACTAAATGTCACTATTCAAGGGAGCAACCCCTCTTGCCTGAGTAGAGGAGCCAATATAACTGTTTGCCTCATTGATGTAGGGTGTGGTTTTTCCGTTGATAGCTATCTCCATGTTATCCATGGGCTGTCCAACAGGACATCTGTCCATGTGTTTTTTTGCCAGGTCCCATTTGGACTTCCTTGAAGGACATACTTCCTTTTTTTACAGTGATCAAGGAAGGATTCTTGAAAGTAGCCCCCTAAGGCAGAGATGGCTAACAGTTGTTCCTGGCAGGCAGCAGTCTAGCCAGAACTACATTTCCTAGAATCACTTGCGTCCAGGTCTAGCCATGTCAGTACCAATGTTGAGGGGTAGAGTGATGTGTGTGTGTGTGTCTCACTTTTAGCAGCCATCTTCTTTCTCCTCTTACTTGCAGACTGGCTGCAGAGCACTCTGTGGGGTTGGTAGAACTTTGGTTCGTGAATCACCACATCAGGGAAAGCCAACTCTCATCAGGAACTACTGCATTGGGTTGTTACATGGAACAAGAAATAATTATCTATTGCGCTAAGCGACTCTCATTCATAGTAGCTGCTAACATTCTCTTAATGAAACCCCCCTCCTTTTTTTTAAACAGAAACAGACACTCTGAAATACAACCCTGTTACAATTACTTAATAACCTACTGTGCCCAGAACACTATTCTAAGTATTAAAAACAACAACAAAGAGAAAACAGTCACTTATATGATTACTTATGTAGCCTTCTCTTGTCTACAAAATGCTTCCTCACTTATCATTCTTGTTTGACTTGGAAAAATTTTTTATGAGGCAGCCGGAGTCAAGAGGAGTCCTTTTTAAAGATGCAGAAATTGGGGATCTAATGGAATATGTCAACAATAAAATTACACATAACTTTTCCCTTTTATTTTAACTTAAACATATAAATTTACATTCTTTTGACGATGTTTTGATGTAGTCTTTTATGTGAATGTAGACACCCTTATTGAAATTGTACATCATCCTCCTTACACAAACCTCATGAATAATGTTTCATCTACAATTCTCAAGTTTAGTTTCTTTACTGTGCAATCAAAACCTTCAAAACTTAATGATTTAGGAGTTTAGAATCCTTTAAGATATTATAATTCCCCCCAGTCGTTTACAGTGGCTTCACCTATACCTAAGTCGATAGCCATTTTTTAAAGTCATTGCTTTTATTGGGATTCTCCTGAATATTCAATTTAGTTTCCATAGAGATAAAATCCCTTTACACTCATATTTCATTGGTTTATGCAATATTTAATAAATTGCAATAATTGGCAAACCAGGTTTGAGAAGAAACGCAGCTGACGTTTGGTGAGAACACAGCACATGGGCTCTCCATCTGTGAGACTCAGCAGGACTGTGAGCTCTGTCTGCACGTTTAACAGATGATGCTGAGAACAGCACTGAGTCCAACAAGTTGATGATGCCACCCTCAGGGGTGGCTTGCCCGTAAGACACTTTTTCTGGGCAGTGCAGTCCCATAAGTGGTGGAAAGCTTGGTGAATGGCTCCTAGGCATAACTTCAGCCCCCGCTCACTTCCTCAGTGAAAAATCCTTTCGTGGAACACAACCTGAACATCCTTATGGTGGCCTAGTCTCTTGTATCAGGAAAATTTAGATATTGCACGGAGGTAAAAACAAATTAAATGACAACCCCAAATTACCAAGTTTCCAAGTGGGTGAACTGAGACTTGGACCTCAGCCTTTTACACCTAATCCAGAGTGCACTGGACCATCCCAGAGTCTCTCTAGTCTTTTTCAAGCATTTGATATTTCTACTCCTGTTTCTCTACCCATGTGATTTGAGCATCAAGCAGGACTTCACCTTCTGTGCTGTCCTTTAAAGACCTGCTCAATTCCCCCCGCCTGTACATACCCTTCCCTTCTTAGGCCTCCTATTGCTATAGTGGTTCTCAACCCTGGCTGCAAGCTTGGGATGAAATTTAAGAAAATCCCATGTTAGGGTTCTGTGCCAAACCAATTCAGTCAGGATTTCTACGGATGAGGCCCAAACATTGTATGTGTTTAAAGCTTCCAGGTGATTCTAATGTGCAGCCAAGGTTGAGAACTGACAACTTAGAAATGTATGAATCCACCTCTTGATTATGTCCTCTGGTGACTAGGTGATTAATTATTTTGTCTGTCTATATATTATCATGTCAAAAAGACAACCCAGTGATTGAAGTCAGGAGCTTACTTTTCTTGCATGTGAGAGATTCTCAATTTCTATTTATTAGGTGGTATTTAATGGGATTTGGGGAGAAGCTCTGTTCCTGGGAGGAGCTCCATTGTATACTTTCTATGAACAGAGGCTTTGACACAGCCAGGAGACTACACAGGTGACTATGGGCAGAAGAGTACAGCTCTCTGGATCCAAAGTATATGAATGTACAGCTTTGTAAAATGGTTGTAGAAGTCTATGATAGCCCGTTTAGGTGAGAGTGACGTCACTAAACACTTGGTCATTATCCACCCTTTGGCCACAATGGCATCTTGAAGTCTACAGAATGAGACTTAGATTTTTTAATCTGGTCTTTGTGATCTGGCCCCAACCTACCTACCTGTTCCAGCCTTACCTCCCCAAAGTATTACCCTATGCAACCTATGCTACAATTACCTAATGCTTCCCCTTCTCCAAATGCCTCCCTCTGCACTTTCTTTCTTTAACTCTTTTTTTTTGTTTGTTTCAGGATTCTCTCAATCTCTCCTACTGAACTGTTTGCCAAATCCTTTATGTAGTACTTCTATACCAGGGGCCCTGCCCATCTCCTCCCTCCTCCACCCTCTTCCCAGATAATAAATCTGCACACAGCACGATTTTGTCTTCATCAGAGCTCAGCTAACTGGACTGAGATGAACACTGAGGTCAGTACGATTTGCTCTTTTGAGACAGACAAAGTTAGTGGGTAGGAGAAGGAGGGAGGGTGTACAGAGAAAGAGAGGGTCTGTCTTGGTTCCTGATAGTTTTCAAGTTCTCAGTTCTAGCCATCCATCAATCCATCCATCCATCCATCCACTGAGCAAACATACACTGAAATCTTACTCTGGGCCAGGACCTGTTGTAGTCAGTGGAGATATAATAAATGAAAGAGAGAAAACTCCTCCCCTCATTGAGATTATATTTTAGTGGAGTAGATTTTTCTCCTTCTGTCTTTCTAACATACTACGTATTTTACTCATTTGTCTATATAGTTCAGTGCTGTATCCCCAGCACCTGACACAGGAAGGGCCTTCAACAAAGGCTTGTTGAATGAATGAACAAACCTGACTGTCTTCTTTCTTTTGGTGCTTCCAAGATACTACAAGATCTTCATAACAAATTTCCTTTTACTCCAGCTAGGGTGAGTGGGTTTCTATTTCTTGCAACTGAATAATGTCCATCTTACACAGGGTCCTTCCTCCTTCTGTGTATCCATAATACTCTGTACTCTGCTACAGCACATGGTATAGTCTGTATCAAAGTTATTTTGTCATAAGCCTGTCTCCTCCATGAGATTATAAATGCACCAGGTTGGAGACTATACTTTATACAAGTACAGCACAGTGCCTAACTCATATCAGTGAGCAACAATCATTTATAGAATAAAACAATTTTAGGCTAAATCTATTTCTCTCTTGCTCTGAAAGTGGGACAAGTTATAACTGAAAAATGTCATCAGAGGACTTGCAGGTAAATTACTTATTTGTATTTTAGAACATGTTTACTTTGTAGACATGAAGGACAGGTACTCAACTCATTTTGGGAACATTTTGCCAAAACTGGGCAAAAAATAGCAATAACAGCTAAGTGTTAAGAGTGGTTCTAAGGACTTTAAATATATTAACTCATATAATCCTCATGACAACCCTTTCGGGTATATATTATTATCGTGCCCATTTCAGAGTGAGGAAACTGAGTCTTAGAGAAGTGAAGCAACTTGTTCAAGGTTACAAAACAAGTGAGGCTAGGAAGTGGTAAATCAGCACTGAAGTTTGGCAGTCTGGCTCTGGAGCCTAACCTCTAAAGAAAGCCAAGAAATATAGAAGAGAAAGCATGTCATCAAATAAACCTTCCATGAAAATGGAAATCCACGAGATAGAGAAGTGTGAGGCTAGGAGAGAGAGAAAACCACAAAACAGTGCCTGGCCTGGCGCTCTCTCACACAGAACCATTTCTAATCTCTCCAGACAGAGCTTGTCATTGGGAAGTGAAGCTGACCTGCAGATGGGCAGGTTTTCAGAGTTCATTCTTGAATGAGTAGTCCACCTACACAGACCTCAAGTCATCTTTAGTCACTCATTTCTGACCTTCCATTCCTGCTTTTCTCAGCCTTCCCATATCATGTCCTGGATGGCAGCTGGCTTGTCCCTTCTTGCTCCCACATGTCCACATCCCACACATAGTCCTAGCCTTCTGGACACCTGGGACTTTCTTTGTGGGGCCCAGCCTGGTTCTTTCCTGGTCGAATTCTGGAAAGCCTGACTTGCTTCCTCCTCTTCTACACACCTTGTTTTTCTGTCCCAGAAGGCAGTAGTGGTGGTGTTACTTAAGGCATGACCTTCCTGCATCCAATCAACTAATTAATCAACAGACTTCTTTTGAGCACCAAATATTTCTTCATCATTATATGAGGTGCTTCAGAGAAGAAACCAGAAACATTAGCCTTGGTCCTTGCCTTTAAGTAGTTGAACATTTATTAGATAGATAAGACTATGTACGAGAAGCAATTATTGGATGAGGTGACTGTGTGTAATGAATTACTAAATTGCACAGCAATGCTATAAATTGCTAGAGGTCAGAAGGTGGACAAATCACAGTTGCCTGGAGTAAGTCACAAAATGTCTTTGTTGAGAGGGACCTTGAATATCATCCTCATTTTCCAAAGGGGAAAACAAAAATGCAGAGAACTCCGGTCACTTGCTTGAGATAAAACAGCAAATAGTTGGCAAAGTAGGGACTAGGTACCAGTTCTGCTAGCCCTGGGCCAAATGCTCTTTTTACTCAGCTGTGATGTTTCTCCTTTCTTCCGAGGGGAAGAGAGAGAGAGCTTGAGAGGACCGTCTGGTTAGAAGGAGTTATATAAGCAAAGGGAAAGCTACAGGAGAGAGGGCACTGTAAAAAGGAAGAAGTAAGAAGGGCTAGGAGACTCTGGGTAGCACAAATGGTTAAATGCTTCCTGCTAATCAAAAAGTTGGTGGTTTGAACTCACCCAGAGGTGCTTCAGAAGAAAGGCCTGATGATCTACTTCTGCACAATCAGCCACTGAAAACCCTATGGAGCACAGTTCTACTCTGCAACCCAAGGGGTCGCCATGAGTCAGAATCAACTTGACAGCAACTGGAAATGGGACAAAAACAAGGAGAGGATAGAAGGAAAATCAGCCAGGGGAAAGACATGAGCAAAGCTTCCCACTCTTGGCCAAGACCAGGGGCTTGGAGGCTGTGAGTATAAATCTCACTTGCCTGTGAAAGTACTGCAGTTAACTGAGCAAGTAGCTTATCTTTTCAGAGTGCTCCTTTACCCATCCTGAAAATGCTGACAGCAAAATAGCCCACCTCAGGGGACGATGGAGAGATGCTTATGGGCAGTAAAACCACTGAGGCGTGAACACACGCACATCATCATTGGATGGATAATTTCACAAGGAAGGCAATGAAAGCCCCATTACTAGCATCACTGAATCCTTCCTTCTGGAGGGCAGTTTTGACAGGTTTAACCAAAACTCTCCCAAGGGTTTCTACTCCCCCAGGTGTGGATCTTCTCTAGGGAATGTGAGGGGCTTCTGGGGGTCTTCAGAGCTGGCTGCCTCCTACGTGTGATTCCTGAGTATATTTATGGAACCACAGCTGATTTGGGAAGACAAAATGTGCTAACTTTGTTCCCCAGATATTTTGCTCTATTTCTCAATGACCTGATTTGATAGGATGACAGCACACATAGTTACGGCTCTTCTGAGAGGCTATGTGTGGGCGATGCCAAAACCACTGGAATGAGAGTTAAGAAGAAAGGTGTTCTTGGCTCTACCACAGACCAGCTGGGTGATCCGAGGCAAATGGTTTAAACTTTCTGGGTCTCAAACAGCTCACAATAGATTTTTTCCTAAGGTCCATTTTGATCCTAATATTTTATGAGCCTAAGAAGTCAACGTTCCAGAGTCAGATGGGTCAGGAATCAGAATTCCAGCTCTGAGTCTTATTAGCTTTGTACCCCTGGGAAAGTTACTTAACTGCTCTGAGCCTCAGTTTCTTTATATATAAAATATAATGAGGGAAATAAAATAAAGTGCTTGAAATAATGCCAGACACATATATGTATTTCATAAATGTTTTAGTTCTTTCTTTACTTTTCTTTATCTCCAGCAACCTAAGGAATTCAGCTAAGCTTCATGCAAAGTAAATCTTTCTCCCTCTCTCCCTCCCTTCCTTCCTCCTTCCCCCTTCCCTTCCTTTCTTGTACATACATTTCCTGAGAATTTCCAGCTTTTGAGGCCCTGAGCTAGGCACTGGGGTTGCACAGATGAATGTGATCTGGTCTGGGATACAAAGCATGCCACAGTCTGGTGTGGGAGACTGGGGTCAATTACATGATGGAGACAAAGCACACTCCTGATAGTGTTCAGGAGGAACAAAGCGATTCATCCCAAAGGAAGCCTCTGGCAATGCTTTGTGGAGGAGTCAGCATTTCAGCTGGTTCCTGATGGAAGGCTGGACTTTGGAGAAGCAGAGAAGATTGAGTGTGCGTGCATACACGTGTGTGTGTATGTATGTGTGTGTGTGTGGGCTCGTTGGTGATGTGGCTGTGGGCAAGGGATTGGGGAACTGAGCTCAGAGATGCTTTACTGAGGCCAGAGGCTTTGCAGGAAGAACCTTGCAAGGTCAGGCTGGACTTAAGCCATTACCTTCTTAAGGCACCATTAAAATGTGTCTGCTCCCTAGGGAGGGCCATGGGGGTGCATCAACAAAGACTCATTTCTTAGCCTGGCTAGGCCAGGTGGGGTTCCATGGATCCCTGGAATTTCGAGTCAGACCACGTTGTCAGTGAGCCATATCTTATTTGGAAAATGCATGTGGTTCCAGAGGTTCCAGAAGGACAATTAGAGACCACACAACCATTTCTTTTTTGGACTTTGCTTCTGTCTGGCCGTGGCTGCCCTGCATGGCCTTGAAATCTCCCGAGAGGTGAACTGATAAGTGTGCGCCCTGACTACAGGTCAACAGTCATCATAACAAACCTGTAACCTTACCCAAGCTAGAGCGACAGAACCAGAGCTGCAGGCTGAGACAGCCCTTTTCCTCTGTATGACATCTGAGCTACCAGCTCACCACTAAGTAGTAGTAACCTAAGAACCCAGGAGGCTCCACTTGGTCCAAGTCAGACAGTGTTTACTTTCCCACTGGTGGCAGCCTGGGCCTTTGGCTTTAGTCCCCATACTTGGACAATCTGACCCTACCTCAGAGCTGGGGGTTGGGAGATGTTGTTTTTTCCAGCTTAACTCTTTCCTCAATGATTTACCCTGGGGAAGTCCCTGTTTTCTGTGGGAAACATTAAGTGGGAAGTTTAATGCAGTTGGGATTGTTTCCCTCCTAATATGTTTTGTTACTTCAATGACTAAGTTAGCCTGACCCAATCCATGGTCTTTTCGAGCGCCTCAAATACACGAAAAAGCTGGACAACAAAAAAGGAAGTAGAAAGGAGAATTGAATTGTGATGTTGGCGAACTGGACCAATAAGCAACATCATGATAAGTGGAGAAAAGATTGACATTGTCAAGGATTTCAGTTTACTTGGATCCATAGTCAACACCCATGCAAGCAGCAGTAAAGAAATCAAATGCCGTATTGCACTGGGCAAATCTGCTGCAAAAGACCTCTTTCAAGTGTTAAAAAGCAAAGATGTCACTTTGAGGACTAAGGTGTGCCTGACGGAAGCCACGGTATTTTCAATCTCCTCATATGCATGCCAAAGCTAGACAATGAGTAAAGAAGACCAAAGAAGAATTGATACCTTTAGATTATGGTGTTGGCAAAGAATATAGAATATACCACGGACTACCAGAAGAACAAACAAATCTGTCTTGGATGAAGTACAGCCAGAATGCTTCTTAGAAGCGAGGATGGTGAGACTTCGTCTCACATACTTTGGATGTATTATCAGGAGGAACCAGTCCCTGGAGAAGGACATCATGTTTCGTGAATAGAGGGTCAATGAAAAAGAGGAAGACCTTCAAACAGATGGATTGACACAGTGGCTGGAACAATGGGTTCAAACATAGCAATGATTATGAAGATGGTGCAGGACCAGGCAGTGTTTCATTGTGTTGTACACAGGGTCACCTAATACCAGCAACAACATATAGGAAGTATTTCCTCTTCTTTTTTTTTCCCGCCATAGTAAGAGGAGGAAGTTTTCCTCTAAGATGGAATATATTTGCTTCATCTGTGCTCAGAGGTGATGGTGTTTATATTCCCAAGCAGAAGGTCGTGGGGAGGGGAGGGGGGGATCTGCTAACCTATCACCTGGGGCTGGAGCCAAGCCGACTCTCAGGTCTCCATCTTGACTGACAAGAGGTGGGCTCTGAGACAGACAACCCATCTCTCACAGGGCAGCGGTTCTTATTTTCCTCTAAAAATTCGTGCTGCTGAAATTGATAGTTTTTCACAGCTTGCCTGACAGGTGCAATTGTCACCAGAAACAGAATAAAGAGACAATGCAAAATAGCTCCTTTAAGCTGCCTTTAATTGGCTCTTGAAGTCATTTTCCTGAGAAGGATTAATCACATCAAGGCACAGTGTGCTACCACAGCTCATAAAACCTGTTTTTCCTGATCATTTTCCAGGGTGAAGAGACACTCTGTGCCACTCCTGGTCCTTACACAAAGTCCTGTTATTAGATTTCACAGGGGCCAGCTAATGGGACACACACATTCAGGTTTTGGCACTCAAAGTAGAATGGACAGGTGTGGCCTAATTCCGGAGGCCGGGTTTCTTACTGCCCAAAGTGCACATTAAATTCTTTCTGCTTGTGGAAAATGACAGACCCCAAACCTACCATTCTGCAGGTCGTGGCTGGTGGTTAACAGGTATTATGCAAACGCTCTCCCTGAGCTCTGCAGAGCTTACCATTAAATTTCTATTTCTACTCAAAGAAGCTTCTATGTGACTATTGATCTTTGTACTGGCTGCCATTTCAGTGTTGCAAGAGCTTCCCGATGGTAACTGGGCCCCCTTCCCCCAAAGTGAGAGTATTTGAAGACGTCCACTGGACGTAGAAGTTCTTTTAATTTTTGTTTTAAAGCTCTGTTACTTGGGGAGAAAACCATGGAGGCTGAGCTTCCATGAAGAATTTAAGGCTGAAATAAAATAAAGCTTGCACAGGCCAATCTTAAACACGTAATGGTATGCAAATTTGAACTCCTGTTCCTATAAATCATTGTAACGGGAATTGGTTTCAACCAGCCGGATCAGATAGTGTGGTTTTCCTCTTCTTGCTTCCTTATCCTCCAGTGTGAGTGATGGGCAGACATGTGGACAATTTCTCTGGGATCCCTGTGTGGAGGGGTAGATGGCTGGAGGGTTGGGGCAGAGATGGGGAAGGAAACCAGGAAGGACAGAAGGGAGACCAGAAGGGCTTGATGATCTGTTCATGACTATGGTTTCCCTCACTGGGCTTCAGTTTAATCCTCCTTATACCTGGAACGTGTGTGCTGGAGTCAGAACCAGGACTCTAGGATTGAGGGCTCTGGCTTCCCACTGGAAGCGACCCACATTCCTTATCACATGGGCTTTCCCAACATGGCCACATATATCATCAAGCCAGTGGGGAGAGTCTCTAGATTGGTCCCCTAGCATAAACCAGTTGCCACTGAGTCGACTCTGACTCATGGAGACCCCTGTGTATCTGAGTACAACTGTGCTCCACAGGGTTTTCAATGGCTGATTTTTTGGGAAGTAGATGACCAGATCTTTTTTCAATGTGCTTCTGGGCGGGCTTGCGCCTCCAACCTTTCTGTTAGTAGTCGAGTGCTTAACCATTTGTACCACCCAGGGATGCCCCAGTAGCATATCAAAACCAAACTAGTTGCTGTGCAGATGACTCATGGTGACCTCACGTGTGTGCCAGGCCTTATTCTGAGGCCCCTCTGGGTGGGTTAAAGAGCCCTGGTGGCACAATTGTTAAGCATTTGACTGCTAACTGAAAGGTCTGTGGTTTGAACCTACCAGCTGCTCTGTGGGAAAAAAGACCTGACAATCTGCTTCCATGAAGATTTCAGCCTAGGACAACCCTTGAAACAATTCTCCTCTGTCCATAGGGTCGCTATGAGTCAGAACTGACTTGACGACACACGACAGCAACAACAACGGGATAGGTTTGAACCACCAAACTTTTGGTTAGTAGTCAAGCACTTAAGTGTTTGCGCCACCCAGGGACTCCTCCCACTAACATTAAAACAACAACAACAACAACAAAAAAGAAACCAAGCCCGTTGCCGTCATGTCAATTCCAACTCATGGCAACTCTGTGTGTGTAGCCTTATATATGATGTAATAGATCATAGGAGTGATATCTCATCACTGTATGTACCACATTCTATTGTTTAGAAGCAAGACACACATCCCACCCACATTCAAGGGGAAAGTTATATAAGGACTTGAACACCAGGAAGCAAGGATCATGGGGGCCACGTAAGAGTCTGTCCATCACACCATTCTTTATCAACTCCACTCCCGAGTATTCTTAAAGTGTCTAATAACATTAACTTCCAAGTCACCTTGGGAGGGCATACTAAGTCATACCAAGGTTAATAAGGGTTGGTCCTATTTACCTTTCAAATATCTCTACTTGTTTTCAGGTGTTTAATAATCCTCTAAGGTGAGCTGATGCCTTCTGTTGATATAAATTGATTTCAGATATAATGCTTACATTTCCAATGCTTGTCTGAGGTTCCTCAAGACTGAATTTACTTATGTCTACTGGTCACTCTTGTTCGTAGCTAATATCATAGCATCATTTATTTGTATGGAATAGGAGATGGGATAGAGAAAAGGCTCCATTGAATCAAGCGTGGTGTAAAGACCTAAGAAGGGGGACCAGGGGATTTGTCTTTTCCAGGAATCTAGTTCTCAGTTCAGTGAAAACATTGGTCATAATGTCCCAGAGGGGAAATCCAGGGTCTCTGACATGTTCTCCAAATACTGGGTATCCTAAGATAGTGCGATCAGAAGTTGTTCATCAATTGTTTAACCGATAAAGCAAACCTCTTATTCTAATGAGATTAATGGACACTGATCTGGACAGAAGGGAGAGGAGGCTTGGGGAGGTCCCCTAATCTCAAAATACTTCCTTCCTACCTGGATGATGACCCAGATTTCACAATTGTCTCTTAATAAACTATAAGTTTTCTTGGAGAAAAATTGCATTATGCTTTAATAGTCATTCACAACCTAGTGTGAATGAATTTGCCATATCCTTCCCTGAGAGTCGGCAACTACATGTAAAGTCGGGGAAAGCTCACATTTACATGGAAGGAGAAGAATTTTAAGTATAAAATAAACTTTACCTACGTCCCTTCTCTGCTTATGAATTTTCACTGGGCTTTCATTCCACATTATGGAAAATGAACTACTTAGTTTGACTTGGGTGACTTCTAGAGCTTCATTGCCAGTGCTCTGTCAGATATACACCAACTCATTGTATACCAAACACCTCAAACTCTTACACAGGTATACCTTTCACCCACTCTCCCTTCTGCCTGGAATGGCTCTCTACTCTCTTCAGTCTGGAACTCTTCTGAGTTCCAGTTCTAGGGCCATATTCTTTGGGAAGCTTTTCCTGACTTCTCCAGGCAGGAGAAGTTGCTTTCTTCTTGGACTTCCATACTGTAGATGACACTGTCAAATTACACTGGGAAACGTTATATGTAGGTCTATCTTTCTCACTACTCTAAGAACTCCTTGAGGGCAGCGACTGTATTTTTTTTACCCTTAATTTCTCCAATGCCGGTTCAGTGCCTGCTGGTAATAACTAACATTTATTAAACACTTACTATATGCAAGACACTGGGCTACACATTTTAAATGCATTACTCATTTCATCTTCACAACCTTTTTCCATTATTATCCCCATTTTAGTGGTGCGAAACTGAGGCACAGAGAATGGAAGTAACTTGTTAAAAGTTATGCAGTGAGAATTGGCAGAGTGTGAACATGAACCTAAGTTCTCTGATTCCAGAGATTTTGTTCTTAGCTGCTATGCTATGGTATTATACATACTCCCTATTATCGAACAATGATTGATACATGTCTGTGGAGGAAAAGACTGAATGAAGGTGTCACAGGCCAGAGTGAGGCCCCATCCTCATAGCCCCTCCCCAGTGGAGCCATGCGCCTGTCCAGTTTGGCATGTGGTTTCTGTAGTCTTGGCTTGCAGTCTCCCCAGACTTCATTGAAGAGGAAGGAAGCATCCGGGCTGGTGGCCTTGATGGCTGATATCCCTATTTCTCCTCTGCCTGACTCTGGGAAGTTGACCTAAGGAACACTTGGTTCCAGCTTGCTTGTGACCTGATACCTAAGGAGTCCTGAAGCCATGAGCCTCTGCGCTGGCCTGGTTACAAGGATCTGATGGATATTCCACACCTGTCAACACTCCAGGTCTGGCCACTGATGGCATCAGGCTGGGCAGGAGGGTGAAGATTATCTTGGCCCTCCCTGAGGAACTTTGTCAGGTGTCCACAGCAACAAAGCCCCAAAATGGTTGCTAAGCAGAGAGTTGGCCCTCTGCCCTCTGGGACCAAGGATATGGTGACCTTTGAGCTGCTACTTGCTGACAAAGCTGGGAATAGTAATATGTATGATTGTCCAGTGGTAGGGCTCTTTATTTCACTGCAGGTCACTGGAACCCAACATTTACTTCCAAATACTATGTGCCAGGCACTGTGCTGGGTGTTAGGAACACAGAGGGCTCCTCTAGCCCTTAAAAGACTTAGAGACTAGTGGTAGAGGTTCACATGAACAAATTACTGTACTATACTATAATCAGTACTATATTATACATATATGTGTTTTGGAGACATAGAAGAGGTAATAATTGATTCTGCTCACAGACATAGTTGTGTTGGGTAAGCCACCCAAAGAAGAAGAAGACGTGGCTTAATGTGAGATAAAGTAAATATAAGGAGTCCTGGTGGTGCAATGATTAAGCACTCTGCTCCTAACCTCAAGGACGGTGGTTTGAACGACCAGCCACTCCCCAGGAGAAAGGTGTGGCAATCTGCTTCCATAAAGATTTACCCCCTTGAAAACCCTATGGGGCAGTTCCACTCTGTCCTATAGGGTCGCTATAAGTCAGAATTGGCTTGATGGCAATGGGTTTGGTTTTTTGGTTTAAAGTAAATATAACTCCTGCACGGTACCTGACACATAGTAGTGCCAAACCCCAGCATAGTACTTGACAAACAGTGGGTGTTCAGCGATGTCAGATATAATTATCAGCAGTACCAGCAGTAGCATTTCTGGGTCTAGAAAAATGAATGAATGATCTTCAGGCACAGAAATTAGGAAAGAACTCAGCACTCCCTCTTTAAGAGGAGAAAATATTATGCCCAAGGAATAAGTTTAGGAAAAGGATGGAAAGAGTAGGCAATATGGTAAGTTGGGAAGTTACTGAGCTGTCAATAAGGATATTCAATTCTAGTTTCAGTACTGCCACAATTATCTGAATGCCTTGGGTAATTCCCTTTCTTAATTTGTAAGTGCATAAAGGTAGACTACATAGTATCCAAGTGCCCTTCTAATAACAGAATCTACAATCTCCACAAGGTCTCATCTACAATGTATTACAGTCAATAAAAAATTACTGGACATGAATATAAACAGAAAATTGTTTTCCATAGTCAAGAGCAAAAGCAGTCAATAAAAACTAACTCTGAGATATCACAATTAGCATATAAGGATTTTAAAGCATCTATTTTAAATATATTTAAGAACTTAAAAATACAATCATAAGGAATAAACTGATGGATAATATCAATATAGAAACAGAAATTTAAAAAAAGAACTCAGTGAATATTGTAGAACTGAATATTATATTATTATATGAGTATTATAATAATATTATAATACTTGACATAATAAAGTACTGGATGAGCTTAACAACAAGTTGGATATGGCAGGTAAGTGAACTAGAAAAATTATTACAAATTATACAATCTTAAGAACAGAGAAAAACAAGTTTAAAAAAAAACAACAAACAAAAAAATGAAGAGAGCCTCAGAGGCCAATGATACAATATGAAGTGATCTAACATATATTTAATTGGAGTCCAAGAATGAGAAGAGAAAGAATGGAGAAGAAACAATATTTGAAAAAATAAAGGCTAAAAATATCTAAAATTTGATGAAAAACATAAACTTATACATCCAAGGAACTCACTGAACCCAAGCAGGATAAATACAATGAAAGCCACATCTAGGTACTTCATAGTAAATCTGCTAAAGATCAAAGATAAAGAAAAAAATCTTGACAGTAGCTAAAGAAAAATGACACATCACATACTGGGAGCATTGATATGTATGATGACTAACCTCTCTTCAACAATAGTGGAGGCAAGAAGGCAGTAGAATGATATCTTAAGGTACTGAAAAAATAGAAGAAAAACAGCAAACTTCGTTATTAGGTGTCGTTGAATTGATTCTCAACTCATAGCGACCCAATGTGACAGAGTAGAACTGCCCTATAGGGTCTTCTAGGCTGTGATCTTTATGGGAACAGATCACCAGTCTTCTCCAGTGAAGCCACTGGGTGGGTTTGAACTGCTAACCTTTTGGTTAGCAGCTGAGAGTTTAACCATTGCACCACCCACTCATTGCTGTCGAGTCAATTCTGACTCATAGTGACCCTATAGGACAGAGTAGAACTGCCCCATAGGGTTTCCAAGGAGCAGCTGGTGGATTGGAACTGCTGACTTTTTGGTTAACTGCTGTAGCACTTATCCTTCAAAAATGATGGCAAAGAAAGACATTTTCATATGAATAAAAGTTGAGAAAATCTGTTGCCAGTAGATTGCAACTATAAGAAATGCTGAAGGAATTTCTTTAGCTAAAGTGAAATGATTCCAGATAGACACTCAGATCTACTGGAAGGAATGATGAACACTACGAATGATAAATACATGGGTAAATATAAAATACTTTATATTTTTCTTCTTGTAATTTTTTAAAATAGAAATTAAACTGTGTCAAGCTAAATTAATATTGTATTGTGTGTAGTTTATAATAAACATAGATGTAATATATATGCTAACAGTATCAAAAGGACAGGCAGGGGAAGGTAAATGAAACTATTCTGTTGCATGGTTCTTATATTTTACATGAAATGGTACTATACAAACTTCAGCTACACTGTGCTAAGTTAAGGATACATATTGTGAGAAAACACTAATGTATATTTTCCGCATAGAGAGAGAGCTAAAAAGCCAATAGCAAATTAAAATGGAACATTAAAAAAATATTTACTTAACACAAAAGAAGGCAAAAAAGGAAGAGAATAACTAATAAAGATGAGACAAATAGAAAAACAATAGCAAAATGATAGATCTAAAACCAATCGTATCAATAATTACACTAAATGTAAATTAATTATATACTCCAATTAAAAGAAGAGATTGTTAGACTGCATAAAAAAAATCAAGACCTCATAATATTCTTTCTACAAGAAATGACTTTAAGTGTCAGACACAGATAATTGAAAGTAAAAGGATGGAAAAAGACATACCATGGAAACCGTATACATAATAAATGGAATGGTTATATTAATATCAGACAAAATAGAGTTTAAGACAAAGAGTATTACCAAAGATAAAGGGGACATTTGGTATGATATGATAAAAGGATCAGTTCATCAGGAAGACAATCATAAATGTTTATTTGCCTGATAACAGAGTTTTAAAAACACATGAAGCCAAAACTGACAGAACTAAAGGGAGAGAAAGACAAATCCATAATCATTGGATATGGAAGATCTGAATCATATTGCCGAGCACCTTGACCTAAGTGACATTTATAGTACACTGCATCCAACAACTGCAGAATATACGTTCTTTACATATACACATGGGAATCCCTCTCTGAGTGGTGTAAATGGTTAAGCATTCTGCTACTAACCGAAAGGTTGGAGGTTTGAATCCACCCAGAGGTATACAAGAAGAAAGCCCTGGCGATCTACTTCTGAAAGATCAAAGCCACTGAAAACCCTATGGCATACAGTTCTACCCAGTTGAGAAGGATAGAAATATGTCAAATGGTTTACTTGGAATTCAGAAAGATTTCAGTAGCCTTAAGTGATGGATTTGATGCTATAGGAAGAAATATAACAGAGCCACTGGAAGCTCCTTCCCCGGGTCTTCAACACCAACTCTGCAAGAACAAAGTGGGGGCAACTTGGTTAAATAGTAATGAATGTGCAGAAGGCAAGAGGTGAGACCAATATGAGTAGTCAGCATGGCCTCATATCCCCAAAAGGTCTTTTCAGTCTAATATCATCACCTTTAAAACAGGCATAAGCATTGTATCTATAACCAGGATTGCTGGGAGGCATGACTGAAATCTTGCCTGTGACTGAACTCAGCACAGAGCCTGACACAGGGGAAGTGCCTGTTAACGAGAGCTCTGGGTATTGTTATTATGTATCTCATTAAGAGCAGTGTCGTAGCCACAACAGAGGAGAGCCAGGTCCTGCTCAACTTTGCTCAGCCTCTGGAGGTACATGATAGCTCTCAACAATGCTGAAAAGGCCTGTGGAGGAGAAATGGGACCTGGCCTGTGGGGCCTTAAGAGCTAGAACCAGGAGCAATGGGTGGAAGCTACAAAGAGATCAATCTAGGGCAGGAGCAGAATGCCCTGAGACTGTTCAGGCTGCTGCACAGGGCTCTATCCCAACACCAAGGGCATCCAGCAGGGCTGAAAGACCACTTTGTGGGAAGGTTGTAGAGGATCCTGGGACTGGATGACTTGATGAGGTGAGGAGAAAGACTTAGAGAGATGCTCGTTTGTCCCAGTCACACAGCCAAGAAACGGCAAAGCTGGGGCTTTGTCTTCTTCCCAGCCTGTTCTCTCAGATGTGTCCCTCTCTACCAGGTTGCAAGCGAGATGATTTAGGTGGGAACTAGATAAAGTTTAAATTCCAATCTATAGTGGAAAAAATACGATTAATAAAATTATAAATTATTATTTTATAAACAATATAATATATAAATAAACCTGCAAAAAACCCATTGCTGTAGACCTGATTTGGACTCACAGAGACCCTATAGGATAGAGTAAAACTGCCTCATAGGGTTTCCAAGGAGCAGCTGGTAGAGTCAGACTGCTGATCTTTTGGTTAGCAGCCGAGCTCTTAACCACTGCAGCACCAGGGTGCCAATATATAAAGATGCAATCTAAAACATATATATACATATACATACACACTAAAAAATATATTTATATATACAATATAAAACAATATAAAAAACCATATTTTGTCAGATATTAATTCTCAAAATGAGAATTAAAAAGTGAAATTTTAAAGTGAATCAATGTAAAGAAAAATATCAAGTTCTTCATTACATTGTAAATAATAGTCCATGTGGCACCCAGACATGGCAAAAATCTAGAGGGAGGGAGGTTAATAACAGAAATTAGGGAAGGATCACATCATATCACACTTCCTGTCTGATATTTAGCTCAGATAATCTTCTCCCTAATCTAACAGTGAGACCTAATCTCACTCAAATAATAGCCAATACCCTCTTGCCTCAGATAGATTTTAAACTGGTTAGTATGAAGATTTACCCAAGTATACATTGATCAGTCTATCTACAGTTGTGATTTACATGTAATACTACTATCTTTAACCTTTTCATTTCCTATTCTGGTTTTCTTCATGTTTGTGCTCCTTCTTCTCTGCCCCATATCCAGTACACATATAAGTATGCACACGTGTATGCACATGTAACCTTGTACAAATCCTAACTAGGCTGTCTTACCTATGTGATATCAGAGCTGAGACTGTCCTCCTCCACCTCCTAATGCATGAAATTCCTAAGGGGGTAGAGCTGAGGAGCTGAAAGAAAGAATTCGGGTTCAAGAGCTCTCCTTTGTGTACATTACCTAATGAAATCTGTATACTTATTCTCTGAAGCAGATCAGATTTCCCTTTTCAGAGGAGAATATTAAGGTGAACTTATGTGGGGCAGTTGCACAGGGATTTAATCCTGGATCCATCAGCCTCTGTGGCCTGTGTGCTCCAGTAAGAAGGAAAGTTGAAGGTGTAAAAGCCACTGGGAGAGACAATTCTTGGTGGATTTGAATTCATAAATGACAAATACGGATTTCTCCCCTGGGAGTAGAGAAGAGTGAAGATAGCAAGAGAGCACGCTCCCCACTGAGGGTGGAAGATCGGCCTCCAAGAGTCTTAGCTGGACCTTGAAAGACGTAATGACATAGATGTTCAGGAATGCAGGTGCCTCAGACAGAAGAAGAGAGTTCATTTACCACTTCCCCTGGGGCCAGCACTCTGACAACTTCCTCTCCGCTTTAAACAAAGAACACCTCAGTTCCAACTTTTGCTATCTTTCTTATTTGCTACGTGACTTTGGAAAAGTTACCTACTCTCTCTGTGCCTCAGTTTTCTCATCTGTTAAATGAAGAATGATAATGCCTACCTCATAAGTTTCTGGGAGGATTAACTGGGGTAACACAATGTTCTCAGCACAGTGTTTGACATATATTAAACACCCAATAAATGCAGTTGTTACTGATATTATTATAATTATGATTATCATTGCTAAAAATTCAATAATACCTACCTCTAAGAATTAGTGGGAGAATTAGATGAACAGATATGTGTGGAAGTGACCGATGCGAAGTGGTGAGTGGATGGGAAATTATTCCACAGAGATTCCTTGGATTCCTGCTAAACAGCAGCTAATGAGTACAGGAAGTAACATGACATCTGTAATTCTGCCCAATAAGGGAATGAGTTTTGAGTTCAAACTTGAAGCAGGGAAAATCTTATCCTTCCCAAGCGTCTCTGAAATGGACTCCTATAGCCACAAGGCACAGGCACAACTGCAGCTGCCACAGAAGGCTTGTAGCTGCCTGAGCTGAGATACCAGACAAAGCTAAGAAGGTCTGCAGATGATCTCAGCATCATTCAGGTTCGAGAGACAGAGAGCTGCAGCATCACTTACCATGGCCATGTCCTATGCAGCGAGCTCAAGGGAAGCCAAGCCTGCAGGAGGCATGACTTGATCAACACTGAGTTTTGTGTCATTTGAGAAACAACTACACCTCAGGACTTAAAAGTGAGGGATCTGAAGCAGCATAGCCATCTCAGTTATGAGAATTCGTGACAAGAGCAAAGCAGGACCCAACACAGAGGAGATGCAGAGGAAGCATCTCTGAGCAGCACTGAATCAAGACTTCTTCCAGTGCAGCAGAGTAACTACCCTCTGATGGGGAGGAATTGAACCTACTCTACATTCTTTACATTGTGTTATATACTGCTATATTTTTAACACTTACACTATTCTCAGTTGGAAGTGAATTTGATCATTTTTCACCAACATATAGCCAAAGAAACTATTTAAATATTGCCATTTCTGGACCACTGCATATTTGACTATCAGATTCTGGGACCCAGAGTGGACAAAGCTGGTGAACAACCGTCTTTGCTGAATGTTACAGCTATTCCTGACACAAATTTGGGGCTTAATAATAATTGGATGGTGTCTTAGTTATCTAGGGCTGCTATAAGAGAAATAACACAAGTGGATGGCTTCAACAAACAGAGATTTATTCTCTTATAGTCTAGGAGGCTAGAAGTCTGCATTCAGGGCGCCAGCTCCAGGGGAAGTCTTTCTCTCTCTGTCAGCTCTGGGGGAATGTCCTTGTCATCAGCTTTTCCCTGGTCTAGGAGTTTCTCAGCCCAGGGACCCTGGGTCCAAAGGACACACTCCTCTCCTGGCTCTTCTTGCTTGGTGGTATGAGGTCCCTAACTCTCTGCTCGTTTCTCTCTCCTTCTATTTCTTGTAAGATAAAAGGTGATGCAGGCCACACCCCAGGGAGACTTCCCATACATTGGATCAGAGCTGTGATACAGGGACTAATGGTGTTGCATCCCACCCTAATCTTCTTTAACATAACCTAATCTTGCCTCATTAATCACAGGCAGAAATTAGGATGTATACCACAGAGGAAAATTACATCAGATCACAAAAGGGAAGATAGCCACATAATACTGGAAATCATGGCCTCGCCAAGTTGACACATATTTTTAGGGGACACAACTCAATCCGTGACAGATGGCTTCACTTGGCATTGGGAGAACATTGTGACTATCACTCCCCCAACTTAATTATCAGAGTCTTTAGTTATATCTGACTGGTATGAGATTGAGACAGCTCATCACTCTGCCTTTTCTATAAATCCTGGTCTATTAAATAGTGTGTCCAGGTGATAATGTATTCTCCTATCCTGTCTTAAAATGTTCTTGCCTTCCTCCTGATTAATAGGAAAGAGAGCCCAGATCCTTCAGGACCTATGAAGAGTGATGAGATGCAAAAGTCATAAAAAAGGGATAGAATTTCCTGGAACAGTGAGAGGGAGCTTTCAGTGGCCTCTGATATATCCTCCTTTTCTTTACATTGTTTGCCCTGTCCCTGTCCCTGTCCTAAACAAGGGCCACTGTCACCACCACCACCACCACCCAAATCCCTCACCCCTTTGACGTCTAGTATGGATTGAAATGGGTGGTGCAAATGGTTAAACACTCGACTACTAGCTGAAAGATTGGTGGTTTGAACCCACCCAGATGCCCCTCGGAAGACAGCCCTGGCAATCTGCTTCTGAAAGGTCACAGCCTGTATAATCCTATGGAGCAGTTCTACTCTGCACACAGGGAGCCACCATGAGTTGGAATTGACTCAGCTGCAACTAACAACAACAACAGCATGAATTGATATGGACTATGATTAGCAAGGAACCCACACAAGAAGAAGATTGTGTAACGTTGCTCTTTCTCAAGGAGTTTCTTGTGAGCCACGTAAGCTTTGTTTCAAAATGCAATCTTTTTAGATAGGTTCAAGTATCGCCTTGCTTGCTTTTATGCAAATTGTGTTTTTTTGTTAAAAAGAATAGCAAGGGTTTTAAAAATCTTCAAATTTTTGTCAGACAGATTTTTCTCAAGTTATCCCAGAACCCCCAAACCCATTAAACCTGTGGTAGGTTTGAACAGCCGACCTTTCAGTTAGCAGCCAAGTGCTTAACTATTGTGCCACTAGGGCTCCTTGTCCAGAACCCCAAACATCATTATTACCACAAAAGGAATCCCTTGTCCCAATATTTTAGTTTAGTGAATTCTTTTTATAGAGAATGTTAGAAGGGCACTTGGTTCTGTAATATTCTCTATAGTTTGATTTTTTTTTATTTCATTAATTTCTGCTTTTTATTATGTCCTTCAGTCTACTTACCTTGGATTTAAATTGCTTGCATTTTTCTAGCTTCTTAAGGTAGAAACTTTGAGCAGTGATTTTAAATCTTTCTCCTTTTCTAGTTTAAGTATATAAAGCTATGAATCTCCCCATAAATACTGCAGGTAAAGCAGTACGTAGAGGGAGATTTATAGCTTTATATGGTAAAAATCTGCATTTCCGTGTATGTGTTCATTGCCATTCAGTTCAAATATTTTTTAACATTTGACATATGGGTTATTTAGAAGTGTTTTGTTAAAAATACAAACATTGGGCTCTACTAGATTTCCTATTATTATTAATTTAATTTCTAATTTGGTTAGGGTTTATTATGGTGAAAAAATACAGATTAAATTCAGCAAAGGCAAGAGGTACATGGGGCAGGGGCCAGGAGAGCTCCAGGTACAAGCTTCCAGTTTAAACTAATTTATCAGTTATCCAGTTGTCCTCTCCAAGTGAAGTTGTGAGAGCAGCCCTTACTTCTCCCAGCAATAATGTGTGGCAACACCCATGGAGTATTGCCAACTAGGGAAGCTCACCTGAACCTTGGTGTTTCACTGGGGTCATTCATGTAGACATGGCTGACCACCCATGTGGCTGACCTTAGTCTCCAGCCCCTCCAGAAGTCAAGGTGATATTATGTGGCACAAGGCTCCCAGGGAAACAAAGATGCTCTTATCTAGCAGGACATTCCAAGTATTAGAGGTTACCTCCCAGGAACTGGGTAAGGGCCAAACCTTTCTTTGGGCAAGGTTAATCCTCTGCAGCATACTTTCCCTCTCATTCCATAACCTCAGGCCAAGACTCTCATAATATCTGTGGTTAAGATGGAATCCCTGGGTCGTGCAAACGTTAACGCTTTTGGCTGTTTAACCAGAAGTTTGGAGGGTTGAGTTCATCCAGAGGCACCTCAAAAAGCTTTTATTAGTTCTGTGATTCCTTCCAGCAAATCATTGAAACTTAGGGTGGTCTTAGTGACCCTGAACTTAAAGAGAAATCTCTGGATTAAATTAAATGGGTTTTTCTTTGAAGCCAGAGGACTAAGTTTGATACTGGGCTTCTGCTTGGATCTGGTCTGTGGCTTCCCTAAATGCCTCCTTTGAAAAATATAATGTGAGGGCAGTCAGAAGGCCTTTCAGTGCCTCACAAAGCTGGTATGCCCTAGAGGCTGCCATAGGGGCTACCCTGCACCTGTTGGCTGTCTCATGTGACTTAATGAGCATTCATTTTAATCTACTCTGGGTAACATATTGCATTGCCCAGGAGGATTCCAAGCTTGGGTTCCAGCTCCTGCCTTTTAGAAGGGTTTCTGTTAAAAGTCAAATGTTAGCTTGCGAAGAGCACACTAAACTACAACCACCCATTTACACTTCAGTTTAAACTAATTTATCAGTCCACTGTCAGAACTGGACTCTCATGAAAATGGAATCCTGGGCAGGGAATTTCTCTGGGGCTTTCTCCAAACATGGGAGTGAAGAAGCGCTCTGCTAGGAAGGGGAACAGGGCTGCTGAGGCCACCTCATGAGCCGTGGCAAAGCCTAAGTGTTAGGAGAAGAAGGGAAAGTGCTGTAAGTGTGATGGAGAGCTAGAAACATCTAGATGTGTGTCCAAATTTTGTTTAAAAACTGGAGAACTAAAACCAGCACTTTATTCCTTGTCTGGTATCCATGTGCATCCACGCGAGGATGTGGGTGATGACTCTCCAGAGGGTGGAGATTTGCCAGGGTGAATGTGAGGGGCAGCCAAGCTGGGCATGTGGGGCAGGTATATTGTCAAAGAAAGAGCAAGGCCACTTCTTGCCTTATTTACAAGGGGCTTGCTGAAACTGAGGTTCATGGCGCTGCAGGCGGGAAAGGTGTGTATTAACTAGCAGAGAGTGATCCCTTTATGTGTAGGATTTTCACTTCACCTTTGCCCTGTGCAATTCTCGTGAGCTGAACCCTTTAAGATGGGGGTGGTTATACATCAATGCTAACGTGAATGAGTGTGACCGCAGTACCTTTAGTTCTGTCCTCCTAGGTAGTTTTACGACTTCTTACTACAAGGATTTTTTTTTTAATTGTGGTAAACATATATATAACAAACCATTTACCTTTCCAACATTCTTCACGTGTACAATTCTGTGACATTAGTTACCTTTATCATGCTGTTCAACTAACACCATTATCCATTTCCAAAATTTCCCATCACCCTTAACAGAATCTCAGTGTCCCCTAAGCAGTAAGTCCTCCTTTTCCCTGCCCTCTTACCTCCACCTGGTAACCACTAATAAACTCTGATCTCTAGGTACTTGCCTATCCTAGATATTTCATACAAGTATAATCATCCAGTAACAAGGGTGATTTTTTTCTATAAACTATTCTTTAGGTACATGCTGGGAGGGAGGTTTTATTTTTCCTTTCCGTTTTCTCCCTTTTCTTTATCCTCCAGTCTAGGAGCAAGGAATGATCTGCCGTTAAGATTATCACCTGGGACCATGCAGTCCTCTCTGCACCCCCGGAGTTTAGAGGATCATAAAACACTGGCCTTAAAAAGCTCCACCCTCTGATAGAAGACAGGAACCCTTGGAGAGCCTTAATTTCAACCCTCTGCTCTTCAGAGGTGTTAAGAAGTGTGGGGGAGTCAGGGTGGTCTGCGGGTGGGGGCACCTACCACCACTACCAATTTCTGTAAATGTGGGTTGTTATGATCAGTTCCTAACATGGACGGTTTTCGCATTTAAAGCTATTAAAAGTGGAAGTTTCTTGGAGGCAGAAACTGTATGAATTTGCCCTTGAAGTTGAGGGCTTGGTTGGGCTTGGCACTGACTGAGACACTGACTGACTAAGAACTCGGGACCTTGTAACACTGACAACAAACAGGATCAGGAAATGCAAACTCCTCAGTTGCCTCATAGTGCTTGGGAAGCAGCTAGCTGGATGATTTTTTTTTTTTTTTAATTGTGGTTAAAAATATATGTAACAATTCAGTGACCTTAATTAAGCTCATCATGTTGTGCAACCACCATCAGTACCGACTATTTTTGATGTTCACGGGGTGAGCCCGAGGCCTCCCAAACTCTGCAGGGAGTGCTGGCTGTGAGCTCCCTCCTGTACCACCGGTGGAGGCCCTTTTGACTAGCCATGCTCTCGGTGAATTTCTCTGAATTTCACGAGCTCACCTCTTCAATTTCAAACACTAAAGTTGTGCTTTGAGATTATTGTTGTTGATAGCTGCGGTGGCGTCGCGCCCTCCGCCCCAACTCGTGGGGACCACTTGAATAACGGAACTAAATGTTGCCCTGTCCAGTTGCACACCGGACCGTTGTGATCCATAGGGTTTTCATTGGCTGACTTTCTTCCTACTCTGTCTCAGTCCGGAAACTCCACTGAAACCTGTTCGGCATCATAGCAACATATAATCCTCTGCTGACAGACAGGTGGTGGCTGCACTTGAGGTGCATTGGCCAGGAGTCAAACTCAAGTCTTCCGCATGGAAGGTGAGAATTCTACCACTGAACTACCAATGCCCCCTAGGCAGGAGAGGATTATCCAATAGAAGGTAAGCATGGACTTACTTGTTAATTTAGTAATCTATAGTAAACAAGGAAACCCTGATGGCGCAGTGGTTAAGAGTTTGGCGGCTAACCAAAGGGTCGCCAGTTCGAATCCACCAGGTGCTCCTTGGAAACCCTATGGGGCAGTTCTACTCTGTCCTATAGGGTTGCTATGAGTTGGAATCGACTGGACGGCAACAGGTTTAGTCTTTTTTCTTTTTCGGTTTGTAATAAACAATCTCGCACGGGTTTCACCACACCACATCAAAGAGAAATTGTTCACTACAGGTGAGTAAGTAAGCACAAGTAAGTCCATGCTTACCGTGCTTACTGAGTCGTCCGCCCCTGTCACACACACGGTAAATGTGAAAAGAGGCTTTGATTCAGTAGGAAGGTGGTGTTAGGAGAGAGACAGATGTCAGCCATACCTAGAAGCAGAATCTTTGATGTGGTGAAAAAATGTGAAATTGTTCACTATAGATTAGTAAGTAAGCACAAGACTGTGCTTACCTAGTTTGTTGTATCAATCTGCCCCTGCCCCCAGAGTATTAGTTATTGGATCAAAAATGGTCAAATGTGTGCAACACACAGGCTGTTTCTGGCAATGTATTCAATATATTCAAAATCAGGACTTCCTAAACTTTAATCCTCTGGTAATGTTAACAAGCTGTGAATCCCTGGGGGTCTTATTAAAACGCATGGTCTGGTGCCGGAGTGGTGGGGCGGGGCCTAGCAAACTTTTGGTGATGATGCTGGCCCCACTTTGAGGAGCAGGGACCTAAAGCACAGCAAGAAGACTGGGGAGGAGGACTAGATGGCCAGTTAGTCACTGAAAACCTTCTCACACATCCCAGGCAGAAGACATTAAAAAAAAGTTGACTTTCTGACTCACAGCAACCAGTGTGTGTCAGAGTAGAACTGTGCTCCACAGGGTTTTCAATGGCTGATTTTTCAGAAGTGGGTCACCAGGCTTTTTTCTGAGGTGCCACTGGGTGGACTCCAACCACCAGCCTTTTGGTTAGCAGCCTAGCGTTAACCATTCGCATCACCCAGGGACACCAGCAGAAGACATAGCAAGGGACAATAGATCCCACACGGGTCGGCAGAAACTCTGCGGAAGCACCTCCTCTCCCTGAGACGGAAGACAGGGCTGCATCCAAGACTCTAGGCCCTCCCTCATGCTAATCAATGTGTTTCCAGTAGCAAGGGGGCAGAGTGGTGTAATGGTTAGTGAGTGCACTTTGATGCCAGTTTGACCTGGTATACACTCCTAGGCTCTGTGTTTTTGGGCTGTGGCTTAACATTTCTATGCCTCAATTTTCTCATTTGTAAAATGGGGGTGGGGTGCGGTGGCAATAATAGTACCTACCTCTATAGTGATATTGTGAAAATGATTGTATAAGGGACCTGGTCCATGGAAAATGTCAAGAGTGATTATTTTCCTTCTCAGCCAGAGCTCCTGCCCTTAAGCCGGGGATCTTAGGGGGCCCTGGGCTGCTGTGCCCTGCACTGCCACGGTTGTGCAAGCGCTCTCGGATCTCCTATTACCCGGGAGCCGGCAGCAGACCAAAATACAGGGCGGGGGGGGGTCAGTGGGGAGGGCCGAGCGAGCCTCTGGAGGGAGTCTGACCAGGTCAGCTGGGAATGCCTGGCAGCCATCCAGGGTGACTCCTGCGTGGGCCTGGAAGTGGGTGAGTGACTCACCCTGTTGCCCTCCCCACCCCCGCGCCCAACTGCTCAGCCCTCCCCAGGCCGGGGCTCACCTAATCCCCACAGTGGGAGTCGGGGGGCATGCATGTCTGTGCGGCGGTCTAGGGTTGCACGCTGTGACTTCACACTCGGCAGCATGTGCAGCTGGGGCCTCCGAGCACCAGTCTCATGCGAGGCGGGCAGCGAGGTCAGCTTGGCAGCCGCTACCTCTCCAGCCCGGATCTGGCGGCAGGCAGACGGTTCCCCAGGACCCGAGGAGGTGATGGCCGAACAAGAAGCCAGTGGGCTGCAGGTCCTGCTGCACACGCTTCAGGTAGGAAGAGGCTGCGCTGGTGCAGAACCTGGCTGGCTGGGTATTTGCCCAGGCGGGGCCTGCCTTGGAGCCCTGCTCATGCTGTCCCTCTGGCAGCCTGGTTTGCTGATCGGCACTAGAACAAGAGTCAGCAGCAGCCCTCACCCTGAAGCTGACTTAAGTGATGCTGTGGCGTTTAAATATTAAACATTATGGTGCTGATGATTGCTCTGCTTAAATTATTGAAACTAGTGGGATTAGAGGCTCAAATGAAAAGATCCAGGTTTGCTAGAGATGGGAAAGATGGAGAAAAAGACTGTCTGGCAAGTGACGGAGACCTGTTAAAGCTATCTCCCTGGAGAAGACAAGAGGCCTGTTGGGAGTATATAAAACTGCCCAGGGCAGAGGATCCCTCTGGGCTTTTCCTGGCAACAGGCTTTATTACTGGGTTCCCAAAGAATGGTCTGCATCGGAATTGCCTGGGGTGCCTGCTAATACTGCATATTCCCAGGCAGCATCTGGCCAAAAGAAATATGAACCCCAGGGAGTGGGGCCTGGGAATGTGTATCCCCCCTGGGTGAGTCTGCTCATTCTTCGTTTTGAGAGTCATCATTCTGTAGCAGCATGTATTGGAATCACTGGGAGTGTGTTAAAAAAAATACCAATACCTAGGATTTGCCCATAAAGATTTTGATTTAATTGGTCTGGGAGCAACCGGGCGTTGGAATCATAAAACTCCCCAGGCGGTTCCAATATGCAGCCAAGGATGAGGACCACCACTCTGTAGACTTGGGAAGATGCTTGTCTTCATTGGATTCAAGAGGCCCAACGGGTCTTCTACCACAAGATTTTAATCCTGTAGTCCACGGACAGGGGTCACAAGATGGTGGGTTTCAGGGGGTCCATGACCTATCCTCGGGTTTTGAATGCAAACTTTTTCACTTAAGTTCATTTTTCCTTGCTGTGGAAAACTTCCTTAGTTTTCTTCTGATTCTTAAGGAGAGCTGTAATCCTAAAAATTTTAAGAACCAGTAAATCCAACTTTTCTGTATACAGATAGGGAAAACAGTCTCAAGTGAAATAGTGTCCCCAACATCATATAACTACTTAATAAGGGAATGGGGACCAGCACTAGCACTAAAGAACTCCAATATCCAATTGATTTAGTGTCTTTTGACTCAGTCTATCCGAAACATAAAAGGCAAGAACGTATGCTTCCTCAGGATTTTTGCAAGTGGGAGTGGACCTTTAAGTGAATTTTCAAAATAAATCTAAGAAAATTTTATCTGGTTAGATTTATCTGATCTAACAATCAGGAGTAAAAAGTCAACATTCTAGGCATCCTTCTAATTCCTGAACGGTATATAGCAACCTTGGCTAACTGTGATTCAAACAACTGAAAGCTTCTAGTCAATAGAGTTTTCTTGCACTAGCTGTCTAGGAAAAGAAGAAAATAACAATCTGGTGTTAGCGGTTTTGTAAAAATCAATTTCCTGCAGTTGACCTGGAAGTCACTGCAGGATGAACGCTATTTCCTGCATTCCCACCAGTGGGAATTCATAATTGATATTTGAAATGATTACTCCAGGGCACTGCAAGATTCTTGATCATCAAAGAAAGATTTAATTACGTTCAGTGTACCCTACTTAGTTCCCAGTTAGCCAGAACATTAAAATAACTGGAACATGCTTCCCCCTGCACTTCAGTTGATCAGAATTTGGCTTTTGGTTGTAGAATTGACCTGGGTTCCTGGCCTGGTCCCAAGTCAGTCCTCCCCAAGTGACTCTATCAATCCTGTTTCTGTCTGGTAGAAGTCAGAACTGTGAAATACTTTAAAAAGGGAACTTCATGGAATAATTTTTCATGATGGGCTTGATGCCTGTGGACTCAAACTAGGAGAGCCTTCAAGGCTTCTAAGAAGGGATTAGTTTAAACACTTTATTATCATTATTTTTTATTGTGCTTTAAGTGAAAGTTTACCATTCAAATTAGTTTCTTATACAAAAATTTATATGCACATTGTTATGTGACCCTAGTTGCTCTCCCTATTCTGTGATAGCATACTCCTTCTTTCCACCCTGGATTTCCCGTGTCCATTCAACCATCTCCTGACCCTCTCTGCCTTCTCATCTCACCTCTGGACAGGAGCTGCCCGTTTAGTCTCATGTATCTACTTGAGCTAAGAAGCACACTCTTCACGAGTATCGTTTTATGTCTTATAGTCCAGTCTAATCTTTGTCTGAAGAGCTGGCCTCAGGAATGGTTTTAGTTTTGGGCTAACAGAGAGCCTGGGGGCCATTCTTCTGGGGTCCCTCTAGTCTCAGTCAAACCATTAATTCTGGTCTTTTTACCAGAATTTGAGTTCTGTACCTGACTTTTCTCTGGCTCCGTCAGGGACTCTCTGTTGTGTTCCCTGTCAGGGCGGTCATTGGTGGTAGCTGCGCACCATCAAGTTCTTCTGGTCTCAGGCTGATGGAGTCTCTGGTTTATGTGGCCCTTTCTGTCTCTTGGGCTAATATTTTCCTTGCGTCTTTGGTGTTCTTCATTCTACTTTGCTCCAGGTGGGTTGAGACCAATTGATGCATCTTAGATTGTCACTTGCTAGCTTTTAAGACCCCAGATGCCACTCACCAAAGTGGGATGCAGAACATTTTCTTAATAAACTTTGTTATGCCAATTGACCTACATGTCCCCTTAAAGCATGGTCCCCAGACCCCCACCCCTTCTAGTCTGTCCTTTGAAGTGTTTGGTTGTATTCAGGAAACTTCTTAGCTTTTGGTTTAGTCCAGTTATGCTGATTTCCCCTATAGTGTGTGCTGTCCTTCCCTTCACCTAAGATAATTCTTGTCTACTATCTAGTTAGTGAATACCCCTCTCCCTCCCTCCCCACCCTCATAACCATCAAAGAATATTTTCTTCTGTGTTTAAACCTTTTCTTGGGTTTTTATAATAGTGGTCTCATACAATATTTGTCCTTTTGCGACTGACTAAATTCACTCAGCATAATGCCTTCCAGATTCCTCCATGAGTTTAAACACTTTAGACTAGTGACCCCAAAGGTCTTCCCCATTCAAACCAGTCCCCATTTCATGTGTGCAAATGTGACAGAAAGCTATGTGTTGCTGTGTGTCATGGTTTGAATTATGTCCCCCCAAAAATGTGTGTATCAGTTTGGCTGGGTCATGATTCCCAGAATTGTGTGGTTGGCCTCCATTTTGTGATTGTAATTTTATGTTAAAGAGGATTAGGGTGGGATTGTAATACCACCTTTAGACCCAAGTCATATCCCTGATCCAACGTAAAGGGAGTTTCCCTAGGGTGTGGCCTGCACCACCTTTTACCTTACAAGAGATAAAAGGAAAGGGAAGCAAGCAGAGAATGGGGGACCTCATACCATCAAGAAAGCAGTGCCTGGAGGAGAGCATGTCCTTTGGACCGGGGTCCCTGCGCAGAGAAGCTCCTAGTCTGAGGGAACATTGATGAGAAGGCCGAGAGAGAGAGAAAGCATTCCCCTGGAGCTGATGCCCTGAATTTGGACTTTTAGCCTACTTTACTGTGAAGAAATAAATTTCTCTTTGTTAAAGCCATCCACTTGTGGTATTTCTGTTGTAGCAGCACTAGATGGCTAAGACACTGTGGAAACCTCTGGGGCCTCTAGCAGCTGGCTCCCTTTGGGACCACAAAGACAGAGGGTCTGTTTAAATAGGATGTGAGCTCAAGTCTGAGTTCCCCGTGTCTATTAGGAGTGCCACAGAAAGTTGCCAAGGGAAGGGAGAAAGAGAAAAATAAAGAACTAGAAAGAGCAAGCCTACAGATGACAAAAGGTCTCCATGATATGATAGTAGAAGTCCCTCTACTACTCAGGAATGTCACCATTTCTCTCTTGGGAGGCACAGTGACAAAATATACCAGGTAACAAAGAAATTTATCAGTTTTATGCCTCTTCCCTTTTTGCAAATGGGAAAGGGGTAAGTGATGCTTTCTACCTCAGTATAATCAGTTGCTGTCCAGTTGATCCTGACTCACAGTGACTCCATGTGTGTCAGAGTAGAACTGTGCTCCATAGGATTTTCAATGGCTGATTGTTTTCAGAAGTAAATTGCCAGGCTTTTTTTCCAAGGTGCCTCTGGGTGAATTCGAACCTCCAACCTATCGCTTAGCAGCTGAGCACATTAGCATCAACCCTTTGTACCACCCAGGGACTCCTGCTTCAATATAAATGCAGCCTTATCTCTGTCCTGTTTGGAGCCCTGGTGGTGCAGTGGTTAAGAACTCGGCTGCGAAACAAAACTTTGGCAGTTAGAATCCAACAGTCACTCCTTGGAAACCACATGAGGCAGTTCTACTCATCCTATAGGGTCACTATGAGTCGGAATTCACTCAAGGGCAACGGGTTTTATCTCTGCCTCGAGGCATGAGAACCAGATATCTACCCAGAAGTTTTCCAAGTCCTTGGCCTTTACAGCTTGGGTTTGAGGCAGAAAATCAGATTGACTCACGTGGCCTGGGTGAAGAGGAGGCAGCCCACAGCGGTGGAGCAGTGCAAGGGGCGCAGGTGCGAGAGGCAGAAATGACCAGATTCAGCCCCATTTCTGGCCCTTACCAGCTGTTTATCCTTAGGCAAATCCCTTGACCTCTTTGAGCCTCCATTTCTATATCTGTAAAAGGGAGATAATAAAAACATTTTTTTTCCCCAGTGTTTTGTGAGAGGATTAAGAAAACGCGCTTGAAAAGAGCTTGTAAACAAACTATAAATGGCTGTCCAAATGACTGTGGTTTTTATGATTTCCCTAGTCAAGTACCTAGTGGAGAGGTTGGAAATACTTGCCTACACATTTTTCATCACACTATCCTGCTTTTTTTCCCGGGTGGACTCCAGTATACTGGGAAAAAGGAAGGTGTTGCATTCTGTTATGCTCTCGTCTCTCCATGTGGTTTGAGCGAATGGGGAAGATGGGGAACTGCCAGCGTAGCAGGATGGAGGTTCCACGCCAGCTCTCACACCATGAGCTCTCACCTAGAGGCATCCCACAAAATGCCAATTAAATACCTTATTGAAACATGAAAAATGTATAATTATTTGGTCAGCATGGGCACCCCCTGAGCTGTGATACAGGCACATTTTTGTTGTTTGCGCTTGTACTTTATTATTTGATGTTATAGCTGCTTAGACTGAATCCCCTGTCTGCATCTTTGCCAAGATGTGCATACCTAACTCCTTTTGTCAACTGGGCTCCAAGAACGTCATCTATTATGGATTATGAACTCGGCTTCCTGTCTTAAGTTCACATTGAGCTTAGATAATAGCAAAGCTGGGCTGGGGCACCTACTCTCCTTTTCCCCTTGGACTTGATCCCCCAAGGATTATTTCCAGGATAACAGGTGATTTCAGCCCCTGGGCTAGAAAGAGGGGAGGGGTGAAATCCCAATGACTGATCTGTTTTATTCCTAGCATTTAGGAGTTTTGCTTCCAAGACATGTGTTTGAAAATTTCTCTTGTAGAACTCTCCATGGAGGATATGGGAATACCCATCTACTGAACATCCATGGGGCCAGGTGGAGAGGAAACTGAGCTTTCCCGTTGGACATAAACAGAAGGGTTTGGATGAATCAAGAGAATAATTTCCCTTTTACATAGCAAACACTGCACAGACTTTCCAAAGATCACTCTATGGTGAAGTTTGAGGCTTTCTTAGTTTGTTGGAGACTCCTACCTTACTTACAACAACAAAAAAAAGACCTTGGAAACAAACTGAAAGGCATTTTCATTTCAAGCATCAGTAGCATCAAAGAAAAAGAAAAACCTTTTAAGGACAAGCGCCAAATGGAAAAGGGATAACATTGGCAGGAAATAGCGTCTGTTAGTGGCTAAGGACTGAATTTGTGCCAGTCAAAATGGAGAGGAAGGGGGTTGATTGTGGTTTGTAGGCGTATGCTGAGCCGGAAGTGGGGAGAAGTCTTTATTTGGTGTTTTGTTTTTCAAGTCCTTTGTTGATGTCACAGTTTCTTAAAGTCTCTAGAATTAGAGAATGGAGAAAATGAATACTTATTAAGGGTCCACTCGGTGCCAAGCTTTCCCATCCATTACCTGACTTCACCTTCTTTGCCACCAGTGAGGGAAATGTGGTTGTTTTACAGATGTCTTATAGATGGGGACACTGATGTGCAAGGGAAGGTTAAGACACTCAAGGCTCAATGACAGAAACCTAGTACTTAAATCCTTACAAGAGGGATGTGAAGCAGGTCTTGTTACTCCAAAGTCTTTCTACTAGTCTGTGGTTCGTACATGACCTAGGGGATACTCACTCTTTGTTATGAGGGCATTACCTTGGCCTGACTGACCCTAAACGTTGGGGGCTTATGAGTTCTATACAATAGTTGTTAGTTCTTATTGAGTCAGCCCCTGACTCATGGTGACGCCATGAAAAATGGAATGAAGCACTGCTCAGTCCTGTGCCATCCCCATAATCAGTTGGAGCTCAGACGGTTGTGATCTGTAGGGTTTTCATTGACTGATTTTCAGGAGTAGGTCACCAGACCTTTCTTCCTAATCTATCTTAGTCTGGAAGCTCCACTGAAACCTCTTCAGCATCATAGCAACAATAAACCTCTACTAAAGGTGGTGGCTGTGCATGAGATGCATTGGCTGGGAACTGAACCCAGGTCTCCTGCATGGAAGGTGAGAATTCTACCATTAAACCATTAAACCAGAGACGCTCATTTAGAACTCAAAACCATCTTCCATATGCTTAATTTGTTATAGGGGTAAAGAACTACTGAAAAAGGAAAGTAACACTTTTGATTTGGGTCAATTGGATATTTTCAATATCTATCCATGCATCCATCCATCCATCCATCCACCCATCCACCCATTCACCCATTCGTCCACCCCCCCACCCCCCCAACCATCCACCCCTCCATCCTTCGATCCCTACACCCCTCTATCCCTCTACCCCTCCATCCCTCCATCCCTTCCTCCCTTCCTTCCTCCCCTCCCTCCCTCAAAGATTCAGACCATCGATCGATGTCTATGTGCTCAAAGATTCAGAGCAGACTCTCAGTAGAATGTTATGCTAGGAAGAGTAAGGTCTTTGTGACTCCAGACAAACTATTGAACTTCTTTATACGGAAATTTCTTCATCTGTAAATGTGAATTTACAGAAAACCTACTCATAGGTTGACTATAAATTTAGAAAAGATGCATGTAAAGAAGTAAGCACAGTGGTCTGTGCCCAATAATTACAGCAATCATTGTAATTAAACATAGTCCCTGCTCTCCAGAAAATGCAATGATAAAGTGAAAAGCTAGTAGTATAAGAATATTTGTAGAGCAAGTATGCATATGACAAATGCTGTGGTAAAACTAAACATCAAAAGAAAATTCTGTGGAAGTTGGGAGAAGAAATTCCTCCTATCTGGAGATTCAGGGGGACGTCTTGGAAAATGAGTCAGATTTCAGCAGGAAAGGATGGGGAGAGGGGAGGAGGGTACCAAGGTTAAGGCAGTGATCTTCCCCAAGTCGGCAAAGTGTGGAGAAAATCCAGAATTGGCTATAGCATCAAGTTTGATTCGAACAGAAAGTTTAAAACAGAAGAAAGGTAATCAAGACGGGAACTTGTCCAAATGCTGAAGGATCTTGAGTAGCAAGGTTTGGATCCAACCATGGCTCTTGGTAAAGGTTGCCTATCCCTGAATGTGGGTGATGGGGGCTACAGTATATTCAGCCAAGGTGGCATTCATAGAGCTATTTGCACTGGGGGATATTTGACATGACTGCATCTCAGTTTTATGAAGCAGTGTTATGTGTTCAGCTGCACATCCCTGACCTGCCTTTTGTCCCTTATCCTCGTCCTATCTCTGTCCCCACCCTCTAGTCCAAACTCTCATCCCTTTCCTGTCACTTAACTCACCCCTGTATCTCACCCCATCCTGAGCCTCTCTTCATTCCTAATCTCCACCCCAGGGGGAAGAGTTGGGATGAGCTGAGGCTAAGGATTCCGGGAGGAGGACTATTTTAAAACACTGTTTCTTCTTTTTTAATTTGGAAAAAAAACAGGTTACTTTAGGGGCAGCATTGTAATATCCTTGCATCAAAGCAGCTCTGACAGCATGACTATATTAAAACAACCAAAGAGTTGAGTTAAAAAGTCCCATCCCTACTCAGGAGTTGAGAGTAGTTGACATTTCCTTTTCTGAATCCCAGATTCTGGATCTGCCTTTCTCCCTGAACACCCACCTCCGTAGGGCAGGGGTGAGTGGCAGCGTCAGTGCTGATTTGAGGTGAAAATGGGCGTTTGGTAATGCCTGTGATATGCTGTGGCAAATGGCCAGCTGAGACACCACACCCAGAGAAGACACCTGTAACTTGGCAACATTTACTCCACAATTTATTCAGTTTCTAAAACTAGAACTGCTCTTAGAGGAGCCAAACACAGCCTCCATTTGAGTCGTTGGAGCTGAGGAAGTATGCTAACGAGGATGAGAACTTGGTCTGGGTTACCAATTGCTATGTCTGTAAGCCTGGGACAGGCAGCTGTGAATCAAATCAACTGGGCACCTCTTCATATTTCAGAAATGAACGCATCGAAATGCATCCTCTTGGGTGTGACCTCCGCCTCCCTTTGCCAGGCCTGAAATGAAGAAAGTGGAGGGTTTGTGGGTTCTGTGCTTTTTCCCTGAGCGGATACTGCATGGTTGTTTCAAAGGGATAGATCTGCAAACCACGTTGTTGTTAGAGAAGAAGGTGATGCAGGATGTGGGAGAGGTCAAGAACAGAGATGCTTGGAATACAAGAACGAGTAGACCAGAGGGCCTGGAAGAAAACAGAATGGCACAGAGAGTATGCTCAGCGTGTTCTCTTTACTGCTTTCTTTGTCTCTCTCACAATTTTTTCCTTCCTTCCTTTTTTTTCAATTTTTCATGAGCTGAATACATCCATGTAACCAGCACTCAGATTAACAAATGGAAATTAACAGAATGCCCCCTCCTGTCCCCTCCCAGTCACTGCTCCCCAATGTAACCAGTACCCCAACTTCTGACACCACATGTTTTGTACTTTATGTAAATAGAATCCTACAGTAGGTCCTCTTTCATATCTGGCTTCTTTTGCTCAACATTTGTTGAGATTCATCCATGTTGTTTTGTGCAGCTGTAACCCACCCAGTGGCTCTGCAGGAGAGAGACCTGGCAATCTGCTTCTGTAAAGATTACAGCCTAGAAAACTCTATTGGGTAGTTCTCCTGTGTCACATGGGTCGTTATGAGTCGAAAATCAACTCAATGGCACCTAACAACAGCAACAACAACAACTGACTATTCATTCTCATTGCTGAATAGTATTCCATTGTGTGAATATGCCACAATTTATTTATTCATTCTAGAGATGAAGGCATTTGGGATAATTTCCAATTTTTGGCTATACTGAATAGCCCAGTACAAACATTATATTACATGTCTTAGGTGGACATATGTATGCTTGTTTGTTGAACATGTATGTGGGAGTGGAGTTGCTGGGCCATATACATGTTCAGTTTTAGTAGATAATGGTGGACAGTTTTCAAAAGTGATTGTTCCAAAATAAACACCTCTCGGCCATTTAAGCACTAGAAGTGTGTGAGAGTTCTGGATGCTCCACGCTTTTGCCAACACTTGCTTAAACGTATTTATTAGTTAAAAAGTGGTTTGAGATGCTTTGCATCAGGGGGCTTTGTTGGCTTCATATTTCACGTGTTCAGTTCCTCCTACTTGGTCCCCTTACTAATAATAGTTAAAATAATAACTAACATTTATTAAACATTTTCTGCAAGTCAGGAGCTGCGCATGCATCATCTCATATAATGCTGACAACAATCCCATGAGGTAGGTGATATTATTATCCTCATTTTAAAGGTGTAAAGCTGAGGACTGGAGAGGTTAAATTGCCCAAGGTCACAAAGCTAGTATGAGGCATAATAGCTGGAATTTGAGTGAAGGGAATCTGATGTCAGTAGAAACTCTCTCACCAGGTGCATTAACTCTCTTGAGAAAAAGGAGGGACATAGATAAGATTCGAAACTGGTTTTCCCAGATGGTAGGTGTTCACTGGGGAGGATGGAGTCCCCCCCGCCCCCCACTTGGCCTATCACTGAAAACAGCAGCTGCTACCATACGGTCTGAGGCACTGGTTTAGAGGGCAAGGAGTAAGTGCCTAGAGCAGGGGTCGGCAAACTTGTGTAAAGAGTCACGTAGTAAATTTTTTAGGTTTTCTGGACCATCCAATCTGTGCTGCCACTACTCAGCTCTGCTCCATAGTGCTCTCTGTTGCAACTACTCAACTCTGCTTCTGTTGTGCAAAAGCAACTATACTACAAACAAACCAAACCCGTTGCTGTTGAGTCGATTCTGACTCATGGCAACCCCATGTGTTACAGAGTAGAACTGCTCCACAGGGGTTTCTTGGCTGTAATCTCTACAGAGGCAGATCAGCAGGCCTTCTGTGACACCACCGGTAGGTTTGAATCACCAACCTTTAAAACTAGTGGTCGAGTGCAACCTGCTTGCACCACCCAAGGGACCTTAAAGCAACTAGAGACAATGTGTAAACCAATGGGCATGCTGTGTACCAATAAAACAACTTTTACAAAAACAGGCAAGGGGCTGGATTTGCCCATGGGCCACAGTTTGCTAGCTTAGAGGCCTTTGGGCCACAAGTCTGATATGAGGATGGGAGATGGGGTGGGAAGAGAGTGATAGAACATTTGTTGAACATTTACTATGTGCCAGGAAATATTCTAAACATTTTACATATATTATCTTAAGTAATCTTTATAACAATTCTCTGAGATTCATATGGTTATTATCTCCATTTTACAGACAAGAAGCCCAAGGCACAGAAAGGTTAAGTAACTTGTGCAAGGTCACACAGCATATAAGTAGCAGAGTCAGGATTTGAGTTCAGGCTTTCTGACTCCAAATTGCTATTACAGTCTGCTCGTCAGGATACAGCATCTCTTTTCCTTTTACTTGTACTTTTCACTGTTAAACAATTTTTCCTGATTAAAGAAGTAATATATTGCATTATTATAAAAATTTAACTAATATACAGATAAAAATTATAGAGAATAAAAATCACCCCATCAATTCCTGCTCTACGATGCAAGGATTTGCGTATATTCTTTTAGATGTTTTTATACATACACCAATATGTATATTTCTGTAACTATATTTATGTCTATACCATTTTAAAACACTATTATTCAATTTGCTTTTCCTACATGTCAATATAATTGAACATCTTTCAAGCCAAAACACATAAACCCAGCTTAATCTTTTGTGATAGTTATATAGGAGTTTAGTATATGGATGTACCAAAATCTAAGTAAATAGTATATAGTATATTTTCTTCTACTTTTTCATTTAAATTTGACTTTGTTTATGTTATTTTTATTTTTGATATTACAGATGTTACATTTTAATAGTCAACTTTATCAAACTTTCCTTTAATGATTTTTTTGGCCCCAAAGACATTATTTTCCCGTGACCTGACTCTTACATTTAGTGATCTTTAAATTTATTTCCATTCCATTTTCTTTATCTTAAGTCTTGTTGCTTTCATGGAACTTTTCTGCCATACCACACTTCACCAGAATGTGCCAACATTCAACACGTTCATACCCCTACAATTTCTTTTACTGGAAGATCTCATTTCTGTAACACCAAATAGAGCTTAATATTTGGAAGTTTTACATTTGATATAAATGTGTATTTAAAATGAACAATATAGAGTTTTTGGCTGGGTGTCAGGGAGCCACAGTTGATTTTGGAGTCTGCCACTGACTTTCTGTTTGATGTAAATCTCCTGGGCCAGCATCCTCTGTGTCTGGATGGTTTTAGACTTTCACGTCAGGAGAGATTTGCCCAGCAATCTCTACTGTTTCCTTCGTGTATTATAACTCTGTCGTTACGGTTCATTCATTTACTGACTGCTTCCCATATGCCAGATACTGCACTAGGTAGTAGGTGGCAAGGTTCTCAGAAACTTATCAGCCAGACACTTTCCAACTTAACTTCTTCCAAATCCTAATGTCTGATATCAGGAAGAAAGGGTTACAGATGCTGCAGTCATACCTGACCTCTATGCTCCATGGACGAGTCTATTCTATGGTGACTGGCCAAGAATACAGTATTATCATTCCTCCAAGTCTCTGGGGGATGATCTGAAGACCCAGCAGCTGGAACATATTCAGCTACACCTACCTATGCACCTATGTCACTTCATTTTTTTTTTTTTTTTAACTACAGGGCAGTAGTTCTTAATTCTTTCTCTCTTTCTTTCTTTTTCTCTCTTTTCTTTTCTTCCTTCCTTCCTTCTTTTCTTTATCTCGCTCTCTCTTTCTTTTTCTCCAGGGAGAAAGGTGTCACAGATCCGTTTTTGATGCCATTGAAAGCTAAAGACACTTTCCCCAGATAAATGTAGACACACATTTTTGTGGACAGTCTCAAAGTAATAAACTATAGCATAAGCTTTTATTTTCTTGAGATGTTTAATTATGTTTGTTTCATGGAATAAAGCTCTTGAAGTTCAGAATAGTAGAGGCAAATTCTATTGGAAATCCTACAAATCTGTCCAATTGTGATATATCCCTCATGCCTCTGAAGTGCGTACAACATTCTTCTTACCTCCACATCCCAACTTTGTCTTGAACATTTTTCATACCTGATCTATACTTGGAAAAATTATAAATACTTTTGATAAATCAACCAAAATGGCACTTTTCAAAAAAAGCCTTTTCTAATAACTCAAGTAAAAAATATCTTTCCCTCTTCTGAGGTGGCATCCTAGCATTTATACCTTTCTTAAAGCATCTATGTTTAGTTTTGTATATAATTATAGATGTTCTTCTTTATTCAATAAACTCTTATTGGGTATTAGGAATACCAAAATAAATACAACAAGTCCTTGCCTCATACAACTCAGTGGTATGAAAGGAACCAAATATACATTTGAGAAACTCCTGAAAGTTGCAGATGCTTTCCCTTGATAATTATACATATGTACTTAATCAAGCATTTAAATCACAGGGATTTGCCTACAGTTTTGGTTATGAATCCCTGCCATTTTATTGCTTGAGATCTCTAGTGATCACTTGGGCCAACAAATGAACAAATAATTATAAAATTTTATTATAAATGAAGAGATAAAAACATGCCCATAGTATTTTTGGAAGAAGACAAATATAAAACCATCTCCAGCCCTCCATGAACCTTTGCTCCTAAGTAATGACAGACTAGGTAATTCAGACCAAGCCTCTCAATAGAAACAACTACAAAATGTGGATAAAGTGTAAATACTTAATATTAGTTTTCTGTGGGCACTGTAACAAATTAACATAAACTTGGTGGCTTAAAATACACAAATTTATTGTCTTATAGTTCTGGAGGCCAAGATGTTGACAGGGCTGAAACCAAGATATTGACAGGGTCACACTCCGTCTGGAGGCTCTAGAGGGAGAATATTTTCTTGCCTTTTCCAGCATCTAGAGCTTCATTCCTTGTCTTTTTCAGTGTCTAGAGAACACTTGTATTCCTTGGCTCGTGGCTCTTTCCTCCATCTTCAAGGCTTGCAGCTTAGCATCTTCAAATCTCTCTCAGCTTCATCTTCACATCAGCTTCTCCTCTGTGTGTGTAAAATCTCTTTTGGCCTCCCTCTTATAAGGATATGTGTGATTGCATTTAGGGACCTCCCACATAATCCAGAATAATCTCCCATCTCAAGATCCTTTAATTATTCCTGGAAAGAAAGACACCCCTCCCCCCTTTTGCCACATAAGGTAGCGTTCAAAGATTCCTGGGATTAGGATATGGATATCTTTTGGGGGACATTTTTCAGCCCACCATGCACTTCAAAAATGTGTAATTCAACCTTTCCTGCCATATATTCCAAAGCAGTAAATGTCTCCAAGGCAAAAATGCCACGGTGTCTTTCTCTTCTCTCTGGGATCTCCACTTCTTCTGAGCCTCAGTCCATTAAATGTTTATTATCTCGTTAAAACATTTTTTTTTAAGTGCATTGGAATAAAGTGTTTGCCAAGAATGAGGATCCTGCTTTTGGGCTGAGACCTGAAGGGCTGCTCACCAGAAGTAAAAGTAAAACAGACATAAGTTAATTCTTGTATATTCTTTAGCCATCATTCAACTCATATGGGTGGCCCAGAAACTCTTAAGACTTAAACAGGTTCGTCTCTAATTGCTAGAGCTCCCAGGTGCCTGATAATAGCAAATGAAAACCCTCATTGATGGAAAATAAGATAATCCTAGGTCTTACATTATTTCTACAAAATAATTTGAAAACCAGGCACAAGAAGCGATAAGCTAATATAAGTGAAAACTACCAGAAATAACAGATAACAGAATTAGACCTATTAGGGATCTAGAAACTGGAATTATCAGACACAAAATGTAAGACTGCTTTGGTTACTGTTTTCAAAGAGATGAGTTTTTTAACTTAAAAATAAAATAATCCAAATTAAGAGCTCTATGGATAGATATAACTTCAGATTAGACTCAGATGAAGAAAGAATTGAAAATCAGGTCGCAAGAAACTATTCAGATGAAGCATAGAGAGTAAAAAGGATCGAACATGCAGTAGGGCAAGAGACATAGAGGGTAGAGTGTGATGGTCTAATATACGTTTAATTGGAGTCTGAAGAAGAGATGAGAATGAGGCAGCAACAGTATTTAAAGAGATAATGACAGAGTCGCAATCCTTCAATATATTGTGCACTCATTGAGAATAGAGGCAGTATCTTACTCAAGTGTTTATTCTTTGAAGTATTAGCAGGACTTCATTAAATGTTTGTTGAATTTATTGGATGAGGAATCTTTCCTATAACTTTTTATTCGATTTTACATTTTTGGAATCATGTGGTACGTTCTTTTAAAATTAGTATATTCTTTAAGACAATGTTAGAAAATGTGAATTACTGTCCAATGTGGATATGCATTCAAATATCTAAATCTCTGTATTTGTAATGGTTGCTTCAAAAATTAGATTTAAATCTATAGTTGAAGTTTAAGCTGTCATTTGTGATCTATTGATCAATTTTTGACCAAAAAATTCCCTCAAACTCATAAATGTTACCCATGATTATACACCCTTTGGCTTCTTGCTGTATATGTTTTATAAGGAACAGAGGAATGCCCATCAGCATTGTCTCATCCTGTGGCAATGGGGCTAAACCTTATCCCTCTTCACCCCCAAATGTCAACCTGGCATTGCATGCATGCTGCCTCCAGAGAGAGGAGATGATCCTGAAGACCCTCTTTACCAGAGGGACACATCTGGGAGCTGTCAGTCTCGGGTAGGGTGAGACCTGTCTGACTGGGGAAACCTAGGAGCCAGAGTGCAGCATCCACTACCCATGATAAATGCTAAGACTAGACATCAAGACATCTGGGCTCAGATCCTGGCTTTGCTGCTAATTGACTGTGTGACCTTGGGCAGGCCACATAACCTTCTGGGTCATAGTGTCCTTATCTGTAAAATAAGAGGAGGGAAAGGGAGATGAGATAATTTTTCCCAAACTTTAGTCGTTTAATCATTTGTCTGCCATTTTCGTATTTTTGGATCAACTAACTACTGTTTACTGAATTTTTTTTTAGTAACTTTATTCATTTTAACTTAACTTTATTTAAGGTAAACTTTATATACAACCAAACTATAGCAGTAGCACTTAGCATAAATAAGAAGGAGCCACAAGCATAAATTTAATATAAACAACGTGATGCTAATAAAATCTAGCTAGATACTCTTGCCTGTGGAGTCTCTGTGCCTGAGGCCTGCTCTCTGTTTTCTAAAAAAGATTAGCAATTTTTGGAGAGGTATGAGAAATATAGTAACAACTGAGATTTGAACACATTTCACAAAAGAATAAACATTTTTCTGTATGTAATTCAGTGATATTTAGTGCTATGTCTCTGGTAGCACCTCAATACAGGCCATAACTCTCAAGGGGAGATGTCTGATCTTTCAGGAAAATACTGAATTTGATCATCTTTAGAGCAAAATTATATTATTCCACAGTTCTCTCCCTGTGTAAAGAGGAGTGTTTGGAATAAGATATGGGTTATATATATATTTTTTAGGTCATACATCAATAGATTGAGTGCCAGCGAAAAACTTGAAGAATTTAATTTGTTGGATTGGGTTCCTAATTTTTTTAGCATAATTACAAAAACAAAAACAAAACCAGCTGCCATTGAGTCAGTTCCAACTCATGACAACCTTGTGTATGTCAGAGTAGAACTATGTTCCATAGAGTTTTAATGGCTGATTTTTAAGAAGTAGATCACCAGACCTTTCTTCTGAGGCACCTCTGGGGGGACTCAAACCACCAACCTTTTGGTTAGCAGCCAAGTGCATTAACTGTTTACACCACCCAGGGACTCCTTTTATGAGCATACCATATCTGAAATGCAACCATGATCAATAGCAAAAAGATTCCAGTGCTTTAATTCTCTCCATATCCCTGGAAGAAGCAGCCTTTCATATAAAGCGGACACTCCTTACTTGGAACCTACTACAGCATTACCCTGTGCTCTAGCTCCCTTCCTCCAGTGTGGCTGATCAGAAGTACATGATCCTCTCATTGTGGGACTACCAGCGTCTTGTTCAGATGCTTTTTCTGTGCTGTACAGGGGTTAGCCAACTTATCCTGGTACACTGGGGCATTAGAAGGAGTGGCCTATAAAATTCTCCTTCCCATGATCTTTCTGGAAGATATCTGATGCTACACTGAGTTGCCCAAAGCTGTGAGCCTGCTTTCAGAGCTATATCACATCTATGTATGTTGGTCTCAGTCACTAGCAGAGCTTTAGTCTTCTCTGGAACTTCAACGGTATTCTAAGCTTTACTAGGGTTACTGTTTATGATTCTTTATTCAGCTATGGAAACAGATATTCACCCCAGTCTTGGCACCCTTTAATCCCCTGATGTTAGAATTCGGCATCTTCTGCTGAAACGACCCTAAACTACACATCCAGAGGATAACTGGAATTCAGTGTCAGTAGCACTTTACTCCTATAAGTCATTAGAAGCACATTAATAACAATTATCTTACTTGGAGCTGGTAATGGCATATACTCACCTTAGGGCATTACCCCTATTTCAGTTGTATCTACTTTCTGAATATTCCTGAGGAATTGAGATCATGAGGCCTCTTTGCCACCATCATAAAACAAATTTATGTCAATTATATCAATAATGATGATCATGACAATTATCAGCCTAATAGGCTAGGTGTAAAAGGAGGTAAGGAGCCCTGGTGGCTCAGTGGTTAAGAGCTCGGTTACTAACTGAATGGTTGGCCATTGGAACCCATCAGCCCGCTCTGCTGGAACTGCAAGAGGAGGAGATGAAAGAGCAGGAGGAGGAGAGGAGGGAAAGCAGGAGGGGAAAACCTTTCTTGAGCATGTACTACACACCAGCCTCTATGCTCAGCCCTTCACAGGGCCAGGGCTCATAGTCTTTGAATTCTAATGCCTCTGTGTGATGAATCACTCCCTCAGTTTTAGAGCTCAGGTTTGGCAGAACAAGCCAGGGTCTCTTATTCTGTTCTAGGCCAACCCAATCTCAGTTTGTTTTATGGCTCTTTCCAACTTCTCTTGGTGTACAGTCGGTTCTTAGGGCCAATTCAGTGAGAACTGTGAAAGTGAGTTTGTCTTATATATACAGTTTTATTTGGTGTGTGTTACAGGTCACGTGGAGTATCTGATCCTGTGCTCATATTTATGGAGTGACCTGCCAGCTCAGCCCTCCATCTCTTCAATCTCATTTGAGAATCATTTTTCTCTTTGCTTCCAAATGTCTTGCTCCTCATGCTGTTATTTAATTCTGCAGTCGGCACAGGGACAAAATCTAAATGAACAATAATATGCAAATAAATGTGTGTTCAGTCCAATGTGTGGGTACCTTCTCCGGTGTATTATAACCTAGTGTTCTGTTGTATTTGTCAAGTGCTTGAGCATACGGAGGGAACAGGGTGGTTCAATATTTAGTGAATGTGGTGCTTACATTATAATTTGTAAGAATTGATTCATGGAATTGTTTTCTGGAAAGCTAAATTTCATATTACACAAGATATAAATGCATTTGGATGCACCCAAGGTATCTATGGTCAAAACAATTTTCATGTGTAACATGCTAGGAATTCATGGGGAATGAGGTTTGATATGATGCAGAAAATCTTTGGACCCATTTTGCGCCCTAATCAGAGCTAGAAAACCTCCGTTTGATTTTGGGAAAATACACGCTGTTTTCACTTGATTCTAGTGGATTTCGACCACAGTTGCCTCCAAGGGGACAGTTGGCAATGTCTGGAGACGTAATTTTGGTTACCACAATTGCGTGGATGATACTGGCTAACATCATACAAATCTTAACATCCTAATGCTGCTCCACATCCTACAATGCCCAGGAAAACCCTCTGTCAAACACACATTCAACAAAGAATTATTGGGCCCAAAATGTCAGTAGTGCCAAAGTTGAGAAACCCTGTCTGTTCAACCAACTTTTTACCGCAGATAACACAGTGTAATTTTGTCCCAATAATACTTTTACAAATTTCTGTTACAAAGAATACAAAATAATAAATATTTTGTCCAAATAATATCTGAGAAAGATAGTGATGCTGTACTTGCTAATTCTTGGAGTTTCTCATGAATCTCAGGACAGACACAGACATTTTCTCTCCAGAGCTCTCTCATTCCCTGCTGGCAGTGTGCTGCTGAGCCTTGAGAACCAATTGGCAGTGATCAATGAGATTTGCTTTGATGTATTCCTGAGGCTGGAGATATTGTTTAGCAATGTGAGTGAAGCATGCCTGGAGGCTAAGAGTATTGTAATTCACAAATAGGAGAGAGAGACCAATTAGAGTTGATTAAAAACAGAACACACTGTGGGAAACATTTGGGGCCCTGAATCTGTCAGCAAACTGATGTCTGTCTGCACGCCAAAGATGCAGGCAGACCAAAGATGAAGAGGGAAATGGTGCCCTATGGTTTACAAGGACTTGGGAGGCCACAGGGCCAGGCGCGGTAGGAGAATTTTACAGACAATTGTGGTCCTCTATGATTTTGATCTCATTCTTATTCTTCTCTGCTGCGTGGCTAAAGATTGTAGAGCTTAATTTTGGTCTGTGGTGGCCAGACATTGACTTTAGCCCCAGAGAAATCTGAATTCGAATCCTAGCACTACCACGTACTGTGTGCTCATAGGCAAATTACCTAGTTTCATTAAACCTCATTATCCTCATCTATACAATGTGGAAAAAGATACCTACCTGTTGTGAAGATTAAATGAGATAGCGTTTGTGAAATTGCTAGCACATTCTTGGCCCACACTGGATCCCTGATGAATATTCATCCACCTCTCTCTCCCTGCAGCTGATGCAAAGTCGATTCTGCCTGTCCTACCAAGATGCTGAGCGCCTCAGAGGCACTTTCTCAGAAGCATTTTGACAGCTCTTCAGAGTGCCAGACACTAATCAGAATCCCCCAGTGGGTATAGGAGAATGAACTGTTTCTTTCCTACTTGCATTTCACTGGCATTCTCTCCTCTTTCATTGTTGGTAGGAGGCAAGGAGGGGAGAAAGGGAAAGAGGGAGGATGGCAAATACTTGGTTCAAGTCTTCTCCGTGGGCTGAAACACAGGAATCTCTAAGAGTGGATCAGCTGCTATTTTGCCAGCCCAGGGTTGCTCAGAGCCTTGTGTATCCTTCCATAGTTCCAATTCCAGGAACTCATAGAGTGACACCTCACATTTTAGAACTCAGTTCTCCAGGAAGATCAGCTGTGATGAAACATAGTTGAGAACCAAGAAAATAACCAATTAATGCATGTGAAGAGTCCAAATCAATGCCGTGCTGTAAAATCCGTACACAGTGTTAGGAGAGCCCCGTGCTCCAGTGATCAGAGCTGCCTTACTCTTATTTTACATGCAATTAAATAAGCCTTTTGATCTAATTTCCAAGCCAGTTATCTTACAGCTACTAGCAGACTAAAGGAAGGGGAAAATGCTAAAGACAACTCCTTTGACAAAAGCAAGTGGTAGCAACTCTGCCTGAGCAGAGATTTCAGTTTACCGAATATGGAATGTTGTTGTATGCCGTTGAGTCAATTCTGAAATAGTGAGCGTGTATCTTCACCAAGAAAGGTCAAATCATTTTGAGTGTCTTCTGTTTAAGGGTATAGGAAATTTCTGTCTATCTACCTATCTGTCTGTCTGTCTACATATCTATCTACACACACACAAATACATATGTTGTTGTTGTGGCGAGCTGTCGATTAGATTCTGACTGATAGCAACCATATAGGACAGGGCAGAGCTGCCCCATAGGGTTTCCAAGGAGTGCCTGGCGGATTCGAACTGCCAACCTTTTGGTTAGCAGCCGTAGCTCTTAACCGCTATGCCACCAGTGTTTCCAAATCTATATATATACATTAATCTATCAATCTTTCTATCCATCCATCCATCCATCTATCTGGCAGTTCTACTGTGTCCTATAGGGTTACTGTAAGTCAGAATTGACTCAACAAGCAACGGGTTTTATATATGGATATATATAAGTGCCTGGGTGGTGCAAATGATTAATGTGTGGACCTGCAAATGTTTCTTATAACTTCAGAACTTTATGATGTAGACTTAACCTAGGAAGTCAGGGACTCCGAAGCTCACTGTTAGTTTGCTTTATGCATCTATGTGCTTCAGTTTCCTCTTCTGTGAAATGAAAATACATGGAGGGTGTCTTAATTATCTAGTGCTGCTATAGAAATACCACAGATGGATGGCTTTAACAAACAGAAGTTTATTCTCTCACAGTCTAGGAGGCTAGAAGTCTGAATTCAGGGTGCCAGCTCCAGGGGAAGATCTTTGTCATCCATCTTCCCTGGTTGAGAAACTTCTCAGTGCAGGGACCCCGGGTCCAAAGGACATGCTACTCTCCTGGCTCTTGTTTCTTGGTGGTATGAGGTCCCCATGTTTCTCTGCTTGCTTCTGTCTTTTGTATCTTAAAAGAGATTGGCTTAAGACACAATCTAATCATGTAGGTTGAGTGCTGCCTCATCAACATAACTGCCATTAATCCCATCTCATTAACATCATAGAGATAGGATTTACAACACATAGGAAAATCACATCAAATGACAAAATGGTGGATAATCACACAATACTGGGAATCATGGCCTAGCCAAACTGATACACGTATTTTTAGGGGACACTATTCAACCCATGACAGAGGGTATGAGAGATGTTTGGAAAATGCGCTGAGATGCTTAGCTAACAAGGAGGGGGAGCATGTTGAAGTGAGAATATCATATTTGGGGTCCTTCTCTCTTTTGGATTAAAGACTTTCTGGCTGTATAATGGAAATCCTGGTGGCGTAGTGGTTAAGAATTTGACTGCTAACCAAAAGGTTGGCAGTTCAAATCCACCAGGCACTCCTTGGAAACCCTATGGGGCAGTTCTGCGCTGTCCTGTAGGGTCACTATGAATAGGAATCGACTTGATGGCAATGGGTGGTGGTGGTGTGGCTGTAAAATGGGTACTGGTTGGCTGAGAAGATAAAATGAAAAGGGATCATATATCGTATATCTTGTTACACTTAGTAGGTTTGGGTTAAATGTTGCTATTATTATAAAATGTTTAAAAATGATAATCAGAGGTGAATCCAGGTTCTGTGGGACCCGAAACTTATAAAACTTTTAAGAAAAAGAATACAAAATTGCAAATACAAAATTAAGTATGAATGGGAATATTTTAACCTGAGAAATATTTACAAATTAACAAATTTTTAAAAGCTGACAAATACTGCAAGCATCACATAATCCAGGAAAATATTTTTAAATTAACTTTATGAAATTTCTTCAAAATCTTTTTTATCATCTGTATTTTTTGGCTGAATATTCTTAGATTGCCCCCTTCATGTGACACTTCTCTAATACTATATTTTAATAGAGAATATAAAGCTAATTCAACCACTTCTCTAGCATGGTTGATCAAAATTTGTTCTCTACTAATGGTAATTAAAGAAAGTTTTCTTTCACCTTTACAACATGTTTTTGGGTACTATCAGGTAAACTTTCAAGACAGTTGTCAAATATGGGAAAACCTTTATCAACTTTCCTTCCAAAAAGCTGCATGTTTTGAAAAAAAAACATTCCATCGACCAGCTTCTGGCTCTGTGTATTATAAGCCTTATTTCTCCTCCATTACCCATACCCAGTGCCATTCCATCTTGACAGGAACTCTGGCCCTGCACCTTCATGGCACCATGCTGGGTGAATCTGAACTGGAAGGAATGTTCTTGGAAGACTTTGCTGCACCTGAATGGCTAGCACTAACGTAACTATATGCAAAAGCTACTGCAACTCATATAAATAAATCTAACTAAACCCAGCTAAATAGATCCTTAACTCCAATGTCACCCAAGATGAGGACAAAGTGCTCATAGAAAGTCAGAAGGGAAAGAAAGAGGGGTCTTAATCAATTGTAGCTAAAATATTTTCTTCTGCAAATTATTGAAAAACATATGCCCACAGAAATAAATAGCTAGGGCCTCCCTCAAGTCCTGAAAGGACCCCATGCAAGTGAGGGAACTTGAAGCTTGTGCTGCATTAGTTTCATGTTAAATCTACCTCTGTTAATAAATAAATAGCACTGAAAAGAGAATTAGTAGACTTGGGCCACCAGTTTGACCAGGAGCTAGCTATATGACCTTGGGCAGATCATTTCATTTTTATGGATGTTGATTTCCCATCTTTAAAGTGAGATGTTTGAAAAAAATAAAGTGAGATGTTTGAACTAGGTGATGTGTAAGGTTCCTGAAGCCCTGGTGGCGCAATGGCTAAGTGCTCCACTGCTAACCAAAGGGTTGGCCGTTCAAACCTACCAGCAGCTCCATGGGAGGAAAGATCTGTTGATCTGCTCCCTTAAAGATTACAGCCCAGGAAACCGTATGGGGCAGTTCTACTCTGTCCTGTTAGGTCACTATGAGTCAGAATTGACTTGACGGCATACAACAACCACCACAACAAGATTCCTGATAGCCACCAAAACCAAAAAAACCCAAACCCATTGCAGCTGAGTCGATTCCAACTCATAGCGATAACAGTGGGCTGTTTTAAGAACTGTTTCTGAGCAACGGTAGCAGGGTCAGGGTGAATGGAGAAGAACAAGAAGAAGTAGCTGTTACTGTGTTAGGAACCATCCCTCCTTCTTTTTCTGTGGAGTCTTGCTCAGCAAACAAACCCCAAGTTTTCCCAAAGCAGCAGAGCTATGAAAGCTTTGCACCACTGAGTATTGCTACAATTACCAGCTGTGACAGGCCTATCTTTTATTTTCCGGGGCACAAGACATAAGGAGTGAACTGAGCATCTGAATAACTTACCCAGGCACTCCTGTTTTGAAAGCCAGCAGGGCACAAGCATTGCCTTGGAGGTAGCATGGAGTCGGGCCAATTCCCTGGCTGGTCTACAGGGACTCCCTGCTTTTGAGGGTCCCTAGGAGCTAGGCTGCTAACCAAAATGTTGGCAGTTTGAATTCATCAGCTGCTCCTTGGAAACCCTATGGAGCAGTTCTACTCTGTCCTATAGGATCTCTATGAGGTGGAATCGACTGTTTTTTTGTTTTTTTTTTGTTTAGGAGTCAGGTGGGGGTGCAAAGGGTTAATGCGCTCGGCTGCTAATCAAAAGGTTGGAGGTTTGAGTGCACTTGGAAATACTTCAGAAGAAAGATCTGGTGATCTTCTTCTGAAAAATCAGCCACTGAAAACCCTCTGGAGCACAGTTCTACTCTGACACAGATAGTGTCGCCATGAGTTGGGGTTGAATTGACGGCAGCTGGTACTGGTATGAGTCAGGTCAAACTATAAGTCTGGGAGGGCTCTAGCACCTTCTCTCTTGACCTCTTGGTCTTTAACTCTCCTTTGATGGATGGGCGGGGAGTATGATAAAGGTGGTTGGTGACTACTTCTGCCAAGTTTATATGTACTTTGAATATTGCTCTGAAATAGTCCTAGGAGTAATCCAGATTCCCGTGTGTGCATGTGTGAGTGTGTGTGTGTGTGAGTATATGTGCGTGTCAGTGTGTATATGTGTGAGTGTGTGAGAATGTATGAATTTGTGAGTGTGTGTGAATGCGTGCACTTCGTGTGCTACTCAGAATAAACTCATCCGCTGTGGATTGTTTCCAGAATGGGAATTTCTTCTTCTGAAAATCTGTATTTTGGAATTAGGGTGTCAGGGTAGAGATGGGGAGAACATTTGTCTTTCCCAGCAGAGACTCTCACACAGTGGGTGAGGAGTAACTGTTGTTGAACATGAAGTCTCAACTTACAGACATCCCTTCCTGGTTCCCCTGGCCTTCTGTCTTTGATATGGAAGAGACAGACGTATTCTGGGGAAAAAAATGGCATTTGAGTTATGCTTTGAAGGCTCATTAGTTTCCTTGGGGGGTAAGCTGGAGAAAGCATTTGTGCAAAAGCAAAAGCCATGTATTGAATTTTCAGTATGGAAACTGCTGGCAAATAGAGACTGCCCATTGGTAGAAAAACAGACAGCAATGTGTGGGTATTTATATCATTCCAGATTTTGTTCTATATGTCTATGTATCTTTGTATGTATGAGTATATGTATGTATCTATCTATCCATACATGTTAGATTAAAAAACAGACACGCTATACACGTATTTTGTACATTTAATAACATGACAAGCATATTTTTCCCACTAATAAAAATGTCCCACAACAACATCATTATTAATGATGGGATATTATTTCATTCTGTTATGGCAATTTATTTAATGCTGAACATTTACAGTGTTTTCAGTTTTTCACTGTTAGTGAGGAAGTGATGAAGATCTTTGCAAATAAATGTTTGTCTCCATTCCTTGGGAATAATTGCAGTAGAATTGCTAGGTCAAAGTGTCTGTTTATTTTAAAGGCTTTTGATTAAGTATTTCCAAATTGCCCATGCAGAAAAGTTGTAGCAATTTATGTTCTCATCAGCATTGTAGGAGAACACCCATGTCCTCTCACCCTCACCAGTGCTGGGTTTTAGCATTATTTGAAATCTTTGCCCATTTGAGAAGGGAAAGATGGTGATTCATTTTAATTTGCATTTCTTTGATTACTAATGTGACTGAAACTTTTTTTTTAAATATGCCTGTTATCCATTTGCATTCTGCTTTTATAAATTGCCAGTTTATTTCTTTGGGCAAGGGAGTCTTTTACTTTAGGAAACTCTCCCCTATGATATTAGGGACAGATTTTTAAAACATCATTTGTTCTCCTGTTTCAAAAACATGCTTCCCACTGGAAAAATTTAGGCTTCTTTCTTCAACCCGTAAGTCTTGCCTCAAACTTGCCTCCTATGCTTTTCAGATTTTTGTCCACGGGCCTTGAGATACCTTGTATCTCTTTTAACTCTAACCAAAGATTTCCTTATAGTCTAGATATTTGGGTACTTAGATTACTCTGATCCATTTTAAGTTGCTAAAAGGCAAAATTTCTTCTTCACCTTTAATGGCCTGCCACACCTAGCCCAGTGGTTTGTCCATAACCAAACCAAACCAAAACAACAAAAAGAAAAACAAGCACAGAAACAAAGCCTACTGCTATGGAGTCGATTCTGACTGATTCACGGCGACCCCAAGTGTTACAGAGTATAACTGCGCCATGGGATTTTCTTGGTTGTAACCTTTACAGAAGTAGTTTGCCAGGCCCTCTTTCGCGGAGTGGCTGTGTGGGTTAGAACAGCTAACCTTTAGGTTAGCAGCCAGTCGCAATCACTTATACACCCAGGCTTGGTCTAGAGCAGATGCTCACTAATGATGAGTAAATCAGTGAATAATGCCACTTCCCAATACCATGGAAGTTGCTAGTCGATTCTGACTCATGGTGACTCAATGTGTGTCAGAGTAGAACTGTGCTCCGTAGAGTTTTCAGTGGGTGATTTTTTTGGAAGTAGATTGCCAGGTCTTTCTTCTGAGGCACATCTGGGTGGACTCGAACCTCCAAGCTTTTGGTTAGCAGTCAAGTGTGTTAATGGCTTGTACTACCCAGGGACTCCACTACTTCTTGTCATTTAATTCTAAAAAGTTTTGAGTTTCCTAGTCATAACCCTTCTTCAAAACTGCTGGGCAGTCTTAGAAGAATGACCCAGCTTCACAGTGCTCCTTATTCTCCATGCCCCCCAAAAAAGACTGACAATACATGTTTATAATGTGCTTTGTGTTACTCTGTTCTTTGAAAGTGCTGAGAATTATGGTAGTGCTAAGATACAATGAAAAGCATTCTATGCATAAGTCATTAACTACATTTAAAATAAAATGTATGAGTTAACCATTGACTATATCTGCTAATAACTGAACATTAACAAAGTGAAATTATTTACAAACTTGGCTGAAATGGGACTCCAGTAACTGTTTCTAGTCCATTGAACAATCCAATTAAGAAACTCTTTATACATAACATGCATGCCATTTTTTCTATTTGAAATATTATTATGATGTTACATTTGAAATCTGAAACTGGAGATTTGACAGTGGTTCTGTGTCTTCAGCCCTGGACTTGTGAGGGAAGCAAGCTGGCACTCTGCCTTGGCAGTGGTCCAGACGAAAGAGCTCAGAGGAGCCATTTCTAATTAAACCTGTGGGAAGTGGCCTCAGTCCTCCGCCCCAGTGTGCATGTGTGGACTTAAGCTGCAGGACAGACTCTCTGTTGTTGACCCAGTGGGACTCCTGGAGCCCTGCTGTTGTGCAAAGCAGTAGGAACTTAGCTCCTTATGGCCCAAAGGTTGCCTTGACCCCATGGATATCTTCCTTCCCTAATGGAGTTCCTCTGTAAGAGCTTGGGCTCTAAAACAGAGAGAAGTTAGGGGGATTCCAGGAGGGTTTTTGGTTTTCACTGATGTTTCAGTCAGCTTCATCCATCTAAGTCTTGTCGAAGCTGCAGACTTTCTTGCTGGCTAGAATGTGGCCAGTGAAATAGCTGAGCTTGGTGCAAATGTAACTTTCATCTTGCTCACCTACTTCAGAACTGTTTAAGTGTGTGCCAGTTTGTATTCTGCCACCCATGCAGACTAATGCTGAGGCCTGAAACTAGTCCTTTTCTCAGTGAATTCACTTGGAACCTAGTTTTGAAGGGAATCACAGTGAGAGTGGCCTGAGCTTTCAATGAATTTAGCTGTTTTGTCAGAGTTTCTTCACTGAACTCCATGATACGCTCTAATGTGAAAAGAAGAGTAGGAAAAACTGTTGCTGACTTGGTGCTGTTTACCACTGGATTATGGGTAAACGCCTGCCTGGGACATTGACTGAGGGAAATGAAGAAGACCTGACATAATCTCTTGGCTGTTAAAAAATAGCTACTTGTATCTCAAAATGACCCAGTGAAAGTACATTTGTTTTCCTGAAAATATTAAAAAAAAAAATTATTGTGTTTTAGGAGAAAGTTTACACAGCAAATTAGATTCCCATTCGACGATTCATACACAAATTGTTCTGTGACATTGGCTATAATGCCTATAATATTTCAGCACTTTCACTGTTTCCACCCCGCCTGTACCATTTCCATCCATCTAGTTTCCCTGCCCCTCCTTGCCTCCGCATCTTTGCTTTTGTGTAAATGTTGAACTTTTGGTCTCCTATAGTTGATTGTTTAAAGGAGCACATTTCTCTTGGGTGTTATGGTTTATTTGACAGGCTAATTTATTGTTTGGCTAAAAGGCGACCTTCGAGGGTGGCTTCAGTTCCAGGTTAAAAGGGTATCTTAGGACAATAATCTCGGGGTTTCCTCTAGTCTCTATCAGTTCAGTAAATCTGTTTTTTTTTTTTTTTTTCTTTAATGAATTTGAGTTTTGTTCTACATTTTTTCTCCTATTCTAGCCAGAGCTTTCTATTGAGTTCCTGGTCAGAATGGTCGATAGTGGTAGCTGGGCACCATCTAGCTCTCCTGGTCTCAGGCTAGAAGAGACTGTGGTTTGCATGGGCCATTAGTCCTGTGGACTAATTTCTTCCTTGAGTCTTTGGTTTCCTTCACCGTGCTTTGCTTCAGATGGAAGGAGACCAATAGTTATATCTTAGACGGCCACCCGCAAGCTTTTAAGACCCCATACGCTACTTGCCAAATTAGGAAGTAGAACATTAGCTTTATGAACTAAGTTATGCCAGTTGACCTAGTGTCCCATGAGACTAAAAATATCTTTCTTGAAGAATGCTTAAGCAATTCTATAGTTGATGTTTTGACGTTCATTTTACTGCTAATCCCATCACCCGATAAACATGAGGTTGGAACAGTGGCATCCGCGACCTGCTAGTCTGGATCTGCCAGTTAAACCACACTGCCGCTAGGTTGTGCTACAGCATAAACAAGCACTGATGTGTGTTTTCCTGGTGAATCTGCTCCGTTGGCTATTCTTTCATTTTTATTTTTTAAATAATTAAAAAAAAAAATAAATTCTGTTCTCTGTCACTTGAAAGAACATATCAGAAACATTCGTTTGATTACTGTTCTTTGATATGAAAGAGCTTTGAGTGACACTGTTGTGATTTTGTAAAGGCCTGAGGTAGTGATCGCTGTGAGTTGCAATAGACTTGATGGCAATGGATTTGGTTTGTTCTTTTTTTTTTTGGTTTGAGGTAGTCCTATGCTCAGAATTTACATGTATGCCTAGATACTACTTAGTCATCTGACAACATCTGGTGCCCTGCGGCTAGGACCACTGCTCTCCTCCATCTTCGTGCTAGCTCCTCCTTTTCTGCCTGATTTATGAACACTGAAGAGCTCATGGTTCGGTCTTGAGTTCCTTTCGCTCTTTTTCTCGCTCATGAGTTCCTTTCTCTGTCTCTGTTTTTCCTAGGTTATTGTTCCCATTCACATACCACCTATATGCCAGTGATGTCCCCAACTATATCTCCAGTTGTGAGCATCCCATAAACTCCAGACTCATATATCCAAAATGTCCAGACATCCCAGTTTAATGAGACAGCCTCAATTTATACCTGTTGTTCTATTATAATTATTAATAGCACCCCATGTCCCTCTCAAAATGTCCCAGTTATGTCATCCAACACATACGCCTCTTCTTATTTAACATCTTCACTTGAATATCTTAGACGCTTCTCAATTACTATGTCTGAAACTAAATTCTTAGTTTTCTATCCTGTTCCCTTTTGCCTTCCAAGTTAATGGCACAAATGTCTACCCGGTTGTTTAAGCCAGTTATCTAGAAATTTTTCTGTGATTATTGTATTTCCTTATCCAATCAGTCAATAAATACTTTAGACTATACATTCAAATTACATCCTTGATCTATCCAATTCTGTTTCCACTACTAGTACTCTAAGGTCATGGGTGGCACAAATGATCTGCGCTGGACTACTAACCTAAAGGTTGGTAGTTTGAACCCACCCAGTGGTGCTGTGGAAGAAAGTCCTGGCAATCTGCCAAGACTGGCAATACGGCCAAGAAAACCTGATGCAGTTCTACTCTGTAACACATGGAGTCTCTATAAGTTGGAATCCACTCAACAGGAATGGGTGTACTTTGGTTTACTAGCACTCTGGTCTAAGTCACAATAATCTCTTACTTGGATAGATCTTAAAATTCATTCTCCACATGGTAATCAGGTTGGTATTTAAATCAGAACATGTCACCTTCCTGCCCAAAATCTTCTTCCTGGAAGGAAAATAAATAATTTGCAACAATAAGACAATTTACTACACCACTAAAATAAGCTGGCAGACTAGAATTTATTGAGTGTCACTGTGCTAGGTTATTTGTATTTGTTCTTTCATTTAATTTAAGTTTCATTTCATCTCTGTTTTGTGGGTATTATCCTAGTTTATCCCAGTGAAAAACAAAACAAGAAAACAAAACAAACCAACAAATAACAAAAAAATGAGGCTCAGAAAGATTAAAGCAACTCACTTAAGATAGCACAACTAGTAAATGTTAGAGCAGATTTGAATCCTAGTTCTTCCTACTGCTAAAGCCCACGGTTTACTTGTGTGTTTTTTCCAGTCGCTTTGTTGGCAGCTAGTCATCTTTCTTTCATCTGGTCTCAGGAAGACTTTCTTAGAGGTTTTTGTGTTACTTGGGCCATTTACCTAATGATTTATCCATTATCATCATCATGGTCTTGTTGAAGACTTTCTCTGGGTGACTGTATTAATTAGGATTAGGTTTGGCTATGGATAATGGAAAACTCAGCATCACTGTTTTATTCTTTCTCACATGAAGAAGTCTGGAGGTAAGTTGTCCTGAGCTGCTGCGGGGCCCCGGTCGTGGCTCTGGCTTTCTTTCTGCTCTAACATTGCGATGATTGCCATCCTGAAGACCACCTTACTGCCCAAGATGACTCCTGAGAATCCCTACTAAAATTGGTCTGTTACTAAGGAAGAAGGGGAGAAACCCGCAGTTTCAATTATGAAGAATGACTTTGCTTTCCTTATTTCTAGTATTCAGATGATTTTTTTCAGCAGGAGTCTGAGTATATGTACTAAATTTGAGGGAGTTTGGGACTGATGAAGGAAAAAGACATGACCATGGGATAGCAGCATGGCACAACAAGCTGTTTATCGGAGCCCATACATTGACAGCAGGGGCTATCGCCACAGCAGGAGATCTTCCAGGGGCACAGAGCCACAGGGAGCCACCATAAGGGGAACCCAAAACCAAAGCCAAACTCGTTGCTGTCCAGTCAATTGAGCCCATGTGTGACAGCGTAGAAATGCTCCGCAGGGTTTTCTTGACTGTAATCTTTATGGAAGCAGATTGTCAGGCCTTTCTTCTGTGGTGTATTGGGTGGGTTCAAACTGACAAACTTTTGATTAGCAGCAGAGTGCAAACTCTTTGTGCCAGGGGGGAAAAGGGTATGAAAACTCCAGGAAAGAAGAGGAGGCAGGGAGGGGTACTTATGTGTGTTTCACGATGTCTTGTACAAAGGTGGAGAGTCTCTGGTTCAGAGACCCCAAAGGACAAATAAAGCTGGTGTCCCTATCCCCACAGGGTTTGATCTGATCTATGGCTAGCCGATGTTGGGTGCAGTTTTGCTGGATGTGTCAAGCAGGCACGCTCTTTGTTATTGGTGCTACAGGCTTTTTTTGGGCTAATAGGCCCCACTTGCTATGAAGAAGTAAACAACCTGGGGCCAGTACACAGAGGTCTTCTTTGGCTTATGTATATAACAGCATATAAGGAATAAAACATGAAATGATATTGATTAGGCATCAGATTGGAGCCCTGGTGGTGCGATGGTTAAGTGTTTGGCTGCTAATCAAAACATCGGCAGTTCAAATCCACCAGGCGCTCCTTGGAAACCCTGTGGGGCAGTTCTACTCTATCCTATAGGGTCTCAATGAGTCAGAATCAACTTGACCCCAATGAGTTTGGTTTTTGTCTTTTTTTAGGCATTGGATTGACCTGGCTGTAATTTTCCAGCTTTTTCTGTGACTAACATTGTCACATTGGGCAAGATGTGTAACTTCTATGAGCTAGATACTTTAACACCATCATTTCATTTAACGCTTACTAAAGCCCAAGCAGTAGGCATTGTTATCTCTGTTTTACATACGAGGAAACCAAGGTTCAGAATGTATGCTTTGGTGCCTATCAAACAATATAAAATATGCAATAATTAACACCTCCTGTGGCACACAAAAGGTATTCAAAACTATTATTTACCTTCTGATGGTGCAAATGGTTAACATCCTCAGCTGCTAGTCAAAAGTTTGGAGGTTCGAGTCCACCCAGAGACACCTTGGAAAAAGGCCTGGTGATCTACTTCTGAAAAATCAGTCATTGAAAACCCCATGGAGTATGGTTCTATTCTGATACACTTGGGGTCTCCATGAGATGGAGTTGACCCCATGGCAACTGGTGACTGGTATTTGTGGCACACAAAAGGCAATTAAAACTAATAATTAATTTATGTTAACCCAAAGTTTTCCTCCTGACTATCAAATGGGATCCTCCATCCCTTGTTTTTTCTTTATTGAGATTTTAGTAGAAAAAATTAGTTTCATGTGATCAGATGATAGAAGAAGGTCATGGGGCTTTAAGAAATTCACATGCCTGCAACCCACCCCTAAGGACTTCTGATTTGGTAGGTCTGGATGGGCCTGGAGAACCTGTCATTCAGAAAGTTGATGTATACCTCCATGGGTGTACCATTGGCACAAGAAGAATAGCTTTCTAGAAATGCTTTGCTGGCCTCGATTTGGTATCTTCTTCTTGGATTGGAAAATGTACTCCTATTCCAGTGTTTGTGCTGACATACTAAAGCGCCATCTCTGAATTTCTTGTTGCACTGACATTGTTACCATCCTCCTGAGGAGTGTCAATATAATCTTTCTTCACAGGTTCAGCCTCTGGAATTCTCTCTTTCAGGAGACAGCTCTAACCTTCTGGATGAGCTCAGTTCCATTTTTAAAAGTGCTGCCTATTGGCTCATAGAGCAACTCTCAGTTAATGTGCTAGGAGCCCTGGTTCATCCATTCATTGTTCCCTTCCTCTTGTGCTTCTCCCTGGGGTTAAGGCGGGCAGGGGAGAATGAGAAGACAAGTATAGAGACTCCAAACAAGCTGGTTCGGTTTCAAAGAACAAATATAATATTCAAGGCATATCTCCCCTGTGTTATGCTAACAAAAGGCTGTCTTTGCAAGAACTCTTCGACACCATGTACTCTGTTGGCCCTCTGCAAATCAGCACCAACGACAACATTATAATTATGCTTCAAAAACAAAGGCAGAGAGAAGTTGCATCTTAAATACCCTTTATTTGGTTGCTCTTGGAGTGCGTGTGTGAGTGCAGCGTTGGAGAGCAGGTGCAGAGGTTAAAAATATACTCGTTGAAATTTAGAACCCAGTGTCTAGATTGCTGCCATATCAATCATGAATGTGAATGTTTGCCTCGAGTCTTGGATGTTAAGGGAGGTGACGGAGCAGGAAAAGAAGAGTTCTTCTCTTGGATTCTGTTCACAGTGCAGTTAAGCAACGGCAAGGGGGGCCCATCTAAAGCTTTTTTTGGGGGGATCTAGAATACAAATTTCTACTACTATCTAATCATGAGCCTCTGAATTTCTTATGTACTGAGTTAAAAGGAGTCTGTGTTTTGTTAAGGGTGATGGAAAAATTTATAAATGGATAGTGGTGATGGTAGTACGACACGATTAATGTAATTAATGTTACTGAACTGTATATGTAAAAATGTTGAAATCGTCAAGTTTTGTTATATATATATATTTACTACACAACAAAGATCTGTGTAAAAGTAGCCCCTGTTGTTTTTAGCTGCCATTGAGTCAATTCTAATTCATGGAGCCCTGGTGGCACAGAAGTTAAATGATACGGCAGCTAACCAAAATGTCGGTAGTTCAAATCCACCAGCTGCTCCTTGGAAACCCTATGGGGCAGTTCTGCTCTGTCCTCTAGGGTCGCTATGGGTTGGAATTGACTCAGTGGCAATGGGTTTTGGTTTTTTGGTTATGTACAACAGAACAAAACGTTGCCTGGTCCTGCGTCATCCTCACAATCATCAGCATGTTTGAGTCTATCGTTGTAGCTATTGTGCCTATCTCCATGAGGGTCTCTCATGCTCTCGTTGGACCTCTACTTCACCAAACATGATGCCCACCTCTAGCAATTGATCCCTCCTGATGAAATGTCCAAAGCAAATGAGTCCAGTATGTTGTAGCTTTAGCGCCAATCCATCTCACCAAGCGTCTCCCTAACTCTTGTTGGCCCTCTACTTCACCAAACATGATGTCCTCCTCCAGTGATTGATCCCTCCTGATGACATGTCCAAAGAAAATGAGTCGGACAGTGTTCTGTTGTGATCCATAAGGTTTTCATTGGCTAATTTTAGGAAGTAAACGTCAGGCCTTTCTTTCTAGTCCATCTTAGTCTGGAAGCCGCACTGAAACTTGTCCACCATGGGTGACCCTACTGGTATTTGAAATACTGGTGGCATAGCTTCCAGCATCACAGCAACATGCAAGCGACCACAATACAGCAAACCGATAGATGAGTGGTGAAAAAAACTTCCATTTACTTCTCATTCATTATTTGCCAGGCAGTGTACTGCGTACTTTATAGTCATGATTTCTAATTCCCATAGCAAAATTGGAGGGTGATTATTATGTGAAGAGTGCTTCTAAGAGAACATGTAAAGGGGGGGCACAGCGAGTAAGTGGTAGAAACAAGATTCAAATCAAGAGGCCCTGAAATCCTTCTTTCCTCTAAGTGGCTCCTCATCATTGGTTTGTTTAGGACTCATTTGGTTGCAAGTAACTGAAATCCAATTCTCAATTCCAGTAAACTCAACTGAAACTACTGTAAATACAATAAACTCAATTTATCAGGAATGGGTTTTTGACTTTGTCAAATGCCTTTACTGCATTGATTGAGATGATCATGTGATTCTTTTCTTTTCTTTTATTTATGTGGTGGATTACGTTGATTGATTTTCTGTTGTTGAACCATCCTTGCATACCTGGTATGAATCATACTTGTTTGTAGTGTATTATTTTTTTGATATGATGCTGAATTATATTGGCTAGAGTTTTGTTGAGAATTTTTGCACCTATATTCATGAGAGATATTGTTCTGTAATTTTTTTTTTTTTGTGGCGTCTTTGCCTCGTTTTGGTATAAGGGTTATGCTGGCTTCATAGAATGAATTTGGAAGTATCCTTTCCTTTTCTATGTTCTGAAATAGTTTAAGTAGTACTGATGTAAACTGTTCTCTGAATGTTTAGTAGAATTCTCCAGTGAAGTCACCCGGGCCAAGGCTTTGTTTTGTTTCGAGTTTTTTTTTTTTTTTTTAATTACCTTTTCAGTTTCTTTTCTTGTTATGTGTCTGTTCAGATTTTCAACATCAATTTGTGATAGTTTGGGTAGGTAGTGTGTTTCTAGAAATATGTCCATTTCCTCTAGATTTTCAAATTTGTTGGAGTATAGTTTTTCATAACACTGTGTTATGATCCTTTTTATTTCAGTTGAGTCTGTTGTAATGTCCCCCATTTCATTTCTTATTTGGGTTATTTCCTACCTCTCCTGTTTTTCGTTTGTCAGTTTGGCTAGTGGTTTGTCAATTTTGTTGATCCTTTCAAAGAAACAACTTTTGGTTTTGTTGATACTTTCTGTTGTTTTTCTATTCTTTATTCCATTTATTTCTGCTCTGATCTTTATTATTTCCTTTCTTCTGGAGGCTGTAGGCCTCTTTTGCTGTTCTCTTTTTATTGTGGTGGCTCTTCCTTTATTTATTTATTTTTTTATAGTTGTAGTTTAAATGATGTTTACATTTCAAGTTAGTCTCCCACACAAAAATTTATACATACATTGTTATGTGACCCTAATTGCTCTCCCCATACTGTGACGGCACACTCCTCCTTTCCACCCCTAATTCCCCATGTCCATTCAACCAGCTCCTAACCCTGTCTCCCTTCCCATCTCACCTCCGGACAGAAGCTGCCTGTTTAGTCTCTTGTATCTACTTGAGCTCAGAGGTACACTCCTCACGAGTATCAGTTTATATCCCATAGTCCAGTCCAATCCCTGTCTGAAGAGTTGGCCTCAGAAATTGTTTTAGTTCTGGGATGATTGAGAATCTGGGGGCCATGCCTTCTGGGGTTCCTCCAGTCTCAGTCAGAGCATTAAGTCTGGTCTTCTTACTAGAATTTGAGTTCTGCACCCTGCTCCGTCAGGGACTCTCTGTTGTGTTCCCTTTCAGGGTGGTCATTGGTGGTAGCTGGGCACCATCTAGTTCTTTTGGTCTCAGGCTGATGGAGTCTCTGGTTTGTATGATCCTTTCTGTCTCTTGGGCTAGTATTTTCCTTGTGTCTTTGGTGTTCTTCATTCTTCTTTGCTCCAGGTGGGTTGGGACCAGTTAATGCATCTTAGATGGCTGCTTGCAAGCTTTTCAAACCCCAGATGCCACTCACTGAAGTAGGATGCAGAAAATTTTCTTAATAAGCTTTGTTATGCCAGTTGACCTAGATGTCCCCTAAAAACATGGTCCCCAGACCCATGCCCCTGCTACTCTGTCCCTCAAGTGTTTCATTGTATTCAGGAAACTTCTTAGCTTTGGTTTAGTCCAGTTGTGGTGACTTCCCCTGTAGTGTGTGCTGTCCTTCCCTTCACCTAAGATAATACTTGTCTAATATCTAGTTAGTAAATAACCCTCACCCTCCCTCCCCACCCTTGTAACTATCAAAAATGTTGTCTTCTGTGTTTAAACCTTTTCTCAAGTTCTTATAATAGTGGTCTTATACAATACTAGTCCTTTTATGACTGACTAATTTCACTCAGCATAATGCCCTCCAGATTCCTCCATGTTATGTTTCACGGCTTCATCGTTGTTCTTTATCGTTGCATAGCATTCCATTGTGTGGATATACCATAATTTGTTTATCCATTCATTGGCTGATGGGCACCTAGGTTGTTTCCATCTTTCTGCTCTCGTGAACAGCGCTGCAATGAACACGGATATGAATGTATCTATTCTTGTGACGGCTCTTATTTCTCTAGGATATATTCCAAGGAGTGGGATAGCTGGATCTTATGATCCTTCTATTTCTAGCTTTTTAAGGAAGCGCAAAATTGACTTCCATAATTGTTGTACCATTTTACATTCCCACCAACAGTGTATAAGTTTTCTAGTCTCTCCACAACCTCTCCAGCATTTATTATTTTGTGTTTTTTGGATTAATGCTAGCTTTGTTGGGG
>NW_004443955.1:24932205-24933448 GCF_000243295.1 Trichechus manatus latirostris
TTTTGTTGAGGATTTTTGCGTCAATGTTCATGAGGGATATTGGTCTGTAATTTTCTTGTTTTGTGGTGTCTTTACCTGGTTTTGGTATCAGGGTTACGGTGGCTTCATAGAATGAGTTTGGGAGTATTCCATGCTTTTCTATGCTCTGAAATACCTTTAGTAGTAGTGGTGTTAACTCCTCTCTGAAAGTGTGGTAGAGTTCTCCAGTGAAGCCATCCGGGCCAGGGCATTTTTTTTGTTGGGAGTTTTTAAATTACCTTTTCAATCTCTTCTTTTGTTACAGATTTATTTAGTTGTTCTACCTCTGTTTGTGTTAGTTTAGGTAGGTAGTCAGTTTCTAGAAATTTGTCAGAGTACAATTTTTCATAGTATTCTGCTATGAGTCTTTTAATTTCACTTGGGTCTGTTGTGATATCACCCATCTCATTTCTTATATGGGTTATCTGATTCCTCTCCTGTTTTTCTTTTGTCAGTTTGGCCAGTGGTTTATCATTTTGTTGATCTTTTCAAGGAACCAGCTTTTGGTCTTGTTAACTCTTTCAGTTATTTTTTCTATTTCATTTAATTCTGCTCTATTTCTTATTATTTCCTTTCTTCTGGTGCCTGAGGGCATCTTTTGCTGCTCTCTTTCTGCTTGTTCCAGTTGTAGGGTTAATGTTTTGATTATGGCCCTTTCTTTTTGGATGTGTGCATTTATTGCTATAAATGGACCTCTGAGCACTGCTTTTCTGTGTCCCAAAGGTTCTGGTAGGATGCGTTTTCATTCTCGTTTGATTCTATGAATTTCTTTATTCCATCGTTAATTTCTTCTGTAACCAAGTGGTTTTTGAGCAAGGTGTTGTTCAGTTTCCATGTGTTTGATTTTTTTTCCTTGCTTTTTCTGCTGTTGATTTCTACTTTTATGGCTTTATAGTCAGAAAAGATGTTTTGTAATATTTTGACTTGCTTTATGGCCTAATATGTGGTCTATTCTGGAGACTGTTCCATGTGCACTGGAAAAGAAAGTATTCTTGGCTGCTGTTGAGTGGAGTGTTCGGTATCTGTCTATGAGATTAAGTTGGTTGATTGTAGCATTTAGATCTTCTGTGTCTTTATTGAGCTTTCTGGATGTTCTGTCCTTCACCGAAAGTGGTACATAGAAGTCTCCTACTACTATTGTGGAGCTGTCTATCTCTCTTTTCAGTGCTGTTAGAGTTTGTTTTATGTATTTTGGAGCCCTGTCGTTGGGTGTGTAAATATTTAT
>NW_004443955.1:24934173-24951740 GCF_000243295.1 Trichechus manatus latirostris
AACTTCCCTGTCTGGGTTGATACCTGGTTGCTCTGTCCTGTGTTCTAGTCTTGGGTTGTTATCTGATGTTAATGATTTTCTAACTGGAGGACTCCCTTTAGTATTTCTTGTAATTTTGATTTGGTTTTTGCAAATTCCCTAAACTTCTGTTTATCTGGAAATGCCCTAATTTCGCCATCATATTTGAGGGACAGTTTTGCTGGATACATAATTCTTGGTTGGCAGTTTTTTCCTTCAAGGCTTTATATATGTCATCCCATTGCCTTCTTGCCTGCATGGTTTGTGCTGCGTAGTCCGAGCTTTTTCTTATCAACTCTCCTTTGTATATGACTTTTTGTTTATCCCCAGCCACTCTTAAAATTCTCTTTATCTTTGGTTTTGGCAAGTTTGATTATAATATGTCCTGGTGACTTTCTTTTGCGATCTAGCTTGTTTGGGGTTTGATGAGCATCTTGGCTCGATATCTTGTCATCTTTCACGATATCAGGGAAGTTTTCTGCCAACAAATCTTCAACAATTCTCTCTGTATGTTCTGTTATCCCCACCTGTTCTGGTACTCCAGTCACTCATAGGTTACTCCTCTTGATAGAGTCCCACATAATTCTTAGGGTTTCTTCATTTTTTTAAATCTTTTTATCTGATTTTTCCTCAAATAAGTTGGCATCAAGTACTTTATCTTCAGTCTCACTAATGCTGACTTCCATTGCCTCAATTCTGCTCCTGTGACTTTCTACTGAGTTGTCTAATTCTGACATTTTATTGTTAATCTTCTGGATTTCTAATTGCTGTCTCTCCATGGATTCTTGCAGTCTGTTATATTTGTCATTATGCCTTTCTATAGTCTTTTTAATTTCCTCTATTGCGTGCTGTGCAGTTTGCTTAATTTACTTCCTAATTTCTTGAAGTTTTTTGTATATTAATCTTTTGTATTCTGCTTCTGGTACTTCCAAAAAATTTTCCTCCTCTGGAAAATTTCTAGATTCTTTATTCTGGGAGCTTGCTGAAGCCATCATGGATTGCCTCTTTATGTGATTTGATATTGACTGTTGTCTCTGAGCCATCAAGAAGTTATTATATTTAGTTGTTTTATGTTTGTGTACTGTGTCCTAGCTTCTTGTTTTGTTTTGATATGCCCAAATAGGCTGCTGGTATGAGCTAGTTTGATGGGCACCTTTGAAGCTCTAATGTCCTGTTACCAGTTCTTTAGATCTGTTACTAGGTATGTGAGCTCAGGAGTCCACCCACTCTTCCTATATGGATTCAGCTCAGGTGCCCAGGTAGATAGCCACCAAGTGTGTGGTGTAGGCTCCCAGCTACAGTCCTAGACAGGCATGGGTGATTGGTGTAGGCATAGGTATCTGGCTGCAGCAGGGGGACACACTCTGAGCAAGGCAGGGGACTGACGGCTGCCCCCAAGTGTCCAGGAGGAAGGCGTGTTCCTGTTCCCTAGAGTGCATAGGTGGGTGGGTTTTACAGCCAGACTATGAGCACACAGTGCTGTTGGCTGTTAGGACTAGGGGACGCCTCTTATTCATGGGCCCCTATCGCAGGTGGCTAGGTGGCGTTGGTGGAGCCACCAATCTTCAGACCCCTGATGTGGGTAGGTGAAGACCCAGCTTAATGGGCAGAGCAATGTCAAATGTCACAAACCTGCCACTTCACAGCTGAAACAGTTCAAGTTAGACTTCAGGGCTATACCCTGTTGTACTGCAGTAATGAGGGCCTAACCTGTTGAAATGGTCCCACACAATTCTATGCAGGGGGAAGGGCACTCAAAGTCCGTGGATCCCTTATGCCTGTGCCTAGGCAAAGGAGCTGTGCCTACCCTGGGTTCCTGGCTTAGGGGAGCCAGCAGTTTGTTTTTTTCCCGTTTGTCAATTTGTTCACTCTCCAGGGCTGGCAGAATGGCTCAGGGCATGTGACGGATCCTACTTCTGGCCCAGGGGACTTGGCAGTTGCTGAAGCCGGTCTGGGACCCAGTGTAGAGCAGGGAGCAGGGAGGTAAATTGGAGAGAGGTTTTTCCCCAAGGGGGGTGCTTTTGATCTGCGCAGTTGGCGGTATGCAAGTACTTATCTTTCACCGATCGAGGGCTGCTCCTTACTGGTTCTGGATGGCCGAGTAGACTCTTTGGTGATGGGTCTCTCCTGGTGCAGAAAACACACCTCCCGAGCACCGCTGCTTGCCTGCCTCACCACTCACCCATGAGCTGATCAGGCCTGAAGGGCTCAGTCTCTCACCGGTTCAGGTCTGACAACACCTTGCTGTTTTTGAACTGTCTCTCCCTCCCCCTGCCACTCAGTCTGATTGTTCAACTTTGCCTTAGATGTTCAGGGCTCCTAGATTGTCATATATAATTGATTCACTTGTTTTTTTGGGTCTTTGTTGTAAGAGGGTCCACCAGAAGTGTCTGACTACTCTTGGCCCCACCCTCTGGCTCTTCTTTTTTGATGTGTGCATCATTGCTATAAGTTGACCTCTGAGCACTGCCTTTGCTGTATCCCAAAGGTTTTGGTATATGTTTTCATTCTCATTTGATTCTAGGAAATTTTTGATTCCGTCTGATTTCTTCTATTACCCAGTGGTTTTTAAGCAGGGTGTTAGTTTCCATATAATTGATTGCTTGATACATTTTTTTTTTCTATCCTTTCATTTTTAATAAATTTATGTCTTTGTTTCTAAGGTGTGTCTCTTGTAGACAGCATATTGTTGGATCCTGTTTTTTTATCCATCCTGTCACTCTCTGTCTCTGTATGGGTGTTTTTAGGCCATTTATGTTCAGTGTAATTATTGATAGATGTGAGTTTATTGCTGTCATTTTGTAGTGATTTTTTTTGTGTGTGTGTGGTGCTGATGATTTCTTTGTTCTTCTTACTCTCCTGTGCTGAATTCCTTTTGTTTGTGAATTTTTTTCATTTCTTTTGTTTTTGTAGATTTTGTTTTTACTGGGACTTTATGTTTTTCTTCTTTATTTTGATGAGTAGGTTTGTTAACTTTCTTTGTGGTTACCTTGAAATTTGCCCTCATCTTCCCAGGTTTGAACCAGTCTATTATTATTTGGTATTGCCTTGCCTTCTTCTCCATTAGAAAGTTCTATACCTACACCGTGTAGTCCCTCTTCTACTGTTCTGATGTTGTCATTTGCAGATTAACCTCTCTGGTTCCTTGTGGTAAATCTTTTGGTTCTGAATAGTCCTTAAGAGGTCATTTCCTAGGTTGGTATCTGGCTGGTGCGATGTTGTGTCCTAGATTCAGGTCGTTGTGTGATGTTGTTTGTTCTCGAAATGAAGGACTCCCTTTAATAATTCTTGTGAGTTTGGTTTGGTTTTTACATATTCCCTTAATTTCTGTTTATCTGGAAGTGTCCTAATTTCACTATCATATCTGAATGAGAGTTTGCTAGATATATTATTCTTGGTTGGTAATTTTTTTCTTTCAAGGTTTTATATATGTCATCCCATTGCCTTCTTTCCTGCATGGTTTCTGCCGAGTAATCAGAGCTTAGTCTTATTGTTTCCCCTCTGTATGTGACTTTTTGTTTTTCTCGAGTTGCTCTCAGGATTCTTTCTTTGTCTTTGGTTTAGCAAGTATGATTATGATATGTCTTGGTGATTTTCTTTTGAGATCTGTGTGGTTCGTTGAGCTTCTTGGATGGTCAGCTTTCCATCTTTCACATTTTCAGGGAAGTTTTATGTCAGCAATTCTTCAATGATCCTCTCTGTGTTTTCTATTTTCTCCCCCATGCTGGAGTCACTCGCAGATTTTTGCTTTTGATTTTATCCCACATAATTCTCAGGGTTTTTTTATTTTTCTTGGTTCTTTTTTATGATTTTTTCCTCGAACAGAGTTGTACCCAAGTGTTAGTCTTCCATTGTTTCAGATCTGCTCCTCAGCCCTTCTGTGACACTGTCCATTTCTGAAATCTTGTTGTTTATCTTTTGGATTTCTAATTTTTGTTTTTGTATGAGTTCTAGTTGTGAATTCACTTTAACATTTTTTTCCTGTATTATTTTCCTGAATTCTTCTATTTTTTTGTCTGTATTTTCCATGAATTTGTCTATTTTTTCCTCATTTTTGTTGGTTTTTGCTGCAACCCTTGGATAGCTCTGAATACTAGAGATTTGAATTCCCTATCAGGTAGTTCTAGTGCCTTTTCTTCTACTGGAAAGTCATCTGGTGTTTTATTTTGGATACCTACTAGAACCATCCTGTCCTGTTTTTGTATATGTTTTGATGTTGTCTGCTGTCTTTGGGGCATTCAGTAGTTATTTTCTTTGTTTATTGATTGTAGATTTATTTGTTTCATCCTGCTTTTTTATTTTATTTGGTTATATCCGAGCAAGTGGCCTGTGTGTTCTTTGCTCATCTGTGGACATGATATATTTCACCTCCTTGTCCAATGGGCAGGGCCAGTCACTCAGCTGTGGTGGAATAGGACAGGTCCAGCTGAAGGGGAATTGCTGGGGTGGTTTGTTTGTGGCTCGTACTGGAACCAACAAGGTGACCTGGGGGTCAATGCAGGGCAGGTTCCAGTAGGCCATGCTTGTGCTGCTTGGGAGTGCAATGTTTAGCACATGGTGCAGATAGGCAGTGGAGGCGGAGGGGGAGGTTTTGATGTGTAGAGTTAGGTTGGGTATGGGAAAGAAGAGAGAGAGAAGAGAGAAACTGGAGCCAAAAAAAAAAAAAGAAAAAGAAAAAAAGTGCTGAGGGAGCCTGCTGTTGGAGTGGAGAGATGAGAAACTGAGAAATGAAGAAAAACAGAAAGGAAACCCAGGGATCCCACTGGTGCGGCTGTGCAGACTGGGGAAGGGGCTTCCAACCTGCACAGTACAGCCTGGCTAGAAGGAGTGGAGATGATACACAGTGCCAGGTATTCAGGAGACAGGAAAAGAAGGTAAGTAGAGAGAGTCGAGAAACTGAGAAAATGGAGAAAAATAAAAAGGAAAAAAGAAAGAGAAAACAAAGAGAAAGGGAAAAAAGAAAAAGCCCCAAGGGATCCCACCAGCATGATGAGAAGCTGTTCCCCAGCTGAGCGGCGCTTCACAGCTGTCAAGAAGAAGCGAAGATGGCAGATGGTGTCAGGTGTTCGAGAGAAAAGAGGGGGAGGACGTGAGAGGCAGGAAAGAAACCAAAAGAGGTCTAAAAAAGCAACACCAGCAACAAAGAAATGGCAGTGAAGAAGCTGGCCGGTGTGGGTGGGGTGAATCCAAGAGGCACGGAACTGGTGCCTCCTGTGCTGTGGTTGTGGCCCGCTGGGAAGCGTGGATCAGCCCGCCGGGAAGTGGCGAAGGCCCAGCAGGGGGAGGCAGGATTGGGGGTGGGAAAGCGTGTCTCGCTGGTTACCAGGTGCTCTGTCTCCTGCTAGGAGCTCCGTGAATCTGCTTTCCCATATTCCCTGTCCGCCAGTCTCCTACAAGAGTCCAAAATGGTGGATTTGTGCTGCATTAGCTGATAGGGGACCTCCACTTGTAACTCTCCTTGCTCTCTGTTCTCTGTTAGTTTCTTATTCCATCTGGTGCTTGATTGAGTTCTTTATCTCTTCATTTGACAGTTAGGGTTCTAGGATTGATGTTTGTCTCTGTTTTACTTAGTTTTTCGGGTCTTTGCTGTGCAGGGACGGCATGGTGTTTCTATAGCGCCATGTTGGCTCTGCCTCTCCAGTAAACTCAATTTAAACTCAAGAAATTAAATTCCGTTTCCATAAAAGGGGAATTTATTATTCAGATGCAAGTGTTTCTCACCAGGTGCTAAAACAGGTCTGCACTTCCTGAATGGGTGGGAACCAGTGTTTCAACTCTAACAGAACACATGCAGTCTCTTGGTTTTGCTTTTCTCTATGCCTCGGCTTCACTCTTCCTTCTTGCTATATAGTTGGGATGCTACTGGGTCTTCCCATAACTCTCTCCACTTGGTGCAGCATCCTACCAGCCATTACTGGGTGTGACATGATGTAGGCAAGGCACCCAGAGAGAGACAGCAGCTTCAACAGTCCTGAAAAATGGATTGATTGGCTCAGCTTGAGTGAGCTGCCCACCTGTAAACAAATTAATTTGGGCCAGTGGGGAGGTTAAAGCTGTATAAATATGGCTGCTCCCACGGCGGCCAAGTGTTATGAAAAGGGAAGAGCAGTTCTCGGAAAAGTTGTGGTGTGTTTGTTTGTGTGTATGTTTGTGTGTACATTTGTATGTGGAAGCTGGGCAGGTGAAAGTGTGTTCAGTACACCTGTGTAGACTATAGGTGTCTCCTGATCTTGGGGTTCCTGGTAGGTGCACAGTTTGCCACACTATCACTTTTATTCTGTCTCTGTGGATGGCTCCTTACAAGGGCTAAGACTGGAGGGATTTGAGTGGTGGCTAAACAAAAACCAAGGGAGAGAAGAATTTGCTCCTAATCTGTTTGTTCTCAACATCAGTTTTGAACACCTATTAACTATTAATAAACCAGTTAGCTTTCTATTCATTCGTTTACTAATTTTTCATTCAACATACTGAGCACAGAAGCAAAGTCTTAAATACAGGGCTCTTCATTGTCTGTAAGGAGCCCTGGTGGTGCAGTGGTTAAAGCACTTGGCTGCTAACTGGGAAAAGAGAAGGTGATTTGAACCCACCAGCTGCTCTGTGGGAGAAAGATGTGGCAGCCTGCTTCCATAAAGATGGCAGCCTTGGAAACCCTATGGGACAGTTCTACTCTGTTCTGTAGGGTTGCTATAAGTCAGAATTGACTTGATGGCAAGATGTTTAGTTCATTGTCTATAGAATAAAATCTAGACATCCCATCAAGACCTACTTTTGCTGTCATCTTTTGATTTCTCCCGTATGTATTTAGAGCTCCAGTACACATAGCAATGCCCTTTCACATTGTTCACTTGGTAAATAGACACCTCTTGGCTTTAAGGCAAAGTTCCAGCATTCTCTTCCCACTGCTGCTTGGCAGCATTCCTCCCGCGAAGCAATGCTTCATGATTCTTCTTTATGTTCCCATAATACTCAGTGGGCCTGCCTTCAGGACTGCCACTAATCTACAGGGTACCTGTGTGCCAGTAAAAAAAAGGTGTCCCCTCCTGGAAATACTATATTGTCAAATGCTGGAAAATTATTTTGATGAGTATGCAAATCTATGTTGACTGTGATGAGAGTGGAACCCGCTTAGACATGGTACCACTGAGCAGAGCACCAGCTGCACGACTGGATGCAGTGATGGTGAACCTCCTCCACTATAGAACAGCTTTAGTTTATGTTAGCATATCTGTCTCCACCATTGTACCATGGGCACAAACTATATCTCACTAATGCCTAGTGGGACAAAGATGTGGCAGTCTGCTTCCGTAAAGATTTACGGCCTTGGAAACCCTATGGGATAGTTTTACTCTGTCCTATGGGGTCTCTATGAGTTGGAATCAACTCGACAGCAATGGGTAATGCCTAGCCTTCGTGACTATCAGAGCTTTTTGACACATTGTAAGTTGTCAATAAATTTCTATCAAATCAATGCAGAAAAGTAAAATATAAGGGAAGAATGACTATAAGATAAGAATATTAAGTACTATAGTGACATCTCTTCAATATAGGTATGATCTCTGCCTATAACGATATTAGAAGCTTTTGGGCTTCGTGTATTTCTTACTGCCTACTTCCCTCTCCCCTATTTCCTCATTTCCTTTTGTTATATTTTCTTATAGAGAAAATCTATGGTCCCACAGTGGCCAGGTGGAATGAAAACGGAAGAGCGGTTCTCAGCAAGGTGTGGTGTGGGAAACTCATTTTGGAAAAATTAGAAGATTGGATAAGCAAAAATAATTTGTAGTCTCACTGTCCAGGAATAACAACCGTGAACATCTACTTCTCCAGATATTTTTCTATCTAAATATATATATATCTATAGGTTATTTTTAAATAAAATTAATGATTCCTCTCAAATAAGGATTGGGCAAATGTATAAATGTGTAAATCACAAAGAAAAAGCTGAGCCTAAGGAGGACCTTCTTTAAAATTAGTTTCAAAAAGTGGAATAAGCTGCTTTGGGAGGTGGTGAGTTCCCTGTCCCTGGATGTATGCGAAAAAAGATCGGAAAACTCATTTGCATATTGCAGGGGTGAGTCATGCATTTGGCTGTAGGTGGATTAGAGAATTTCTAAAGTCTGAGATTCTTTGATCCATTTGGAGAATTCTCATGGATTCCAGGGGGAACACTGTTTCTAAAAGCATCTGCTGAATTGAGAGCCAGGATGAGCAGTGTTCCATAGCCCTGTCTCAACCAGCATAAGGCTCAAAGGCAGCCTCTTAGAAGTTAATTTCTGAAATCAGTCTTGAGCTTACTTACACTTTTCAGGTCAACGGATGAGTTTTCAGTTTCACAATGTGTTATAGTCCAGGGATGCATATGCAGTCATTGTGCAATTAGTGTTAAATTAGTTATAGGATAAAATGAAACAAATTTGTCTTTTTGAAAAGAGGGACTTTCATACAAGGCTCAACTTGAGGGAAAAAAAGCCAGAGAACCTTTCAACTCAGAAAGCAATTTAGTTTGCAAAAGGAAGTCGGAAAATTACAAACCCATCATACCTGATTACTGCACACGTTTGCGTTTGAATGCGGGTTCTCCCTCCAAGGAACTGTCTCCAAGTTCCTTCCACCTCATCTCTCAGCAGCCAGAATCCACTGCTGATGGCAAAACAGTCATCAGAGCCACGTGATATTGTCCATTTCCTGACACGGTTATAAGAGGTACTGACAGATTGAGTGTTGTAGAGAGTCCTGTTCGAAGCAAAGTAATAGGCATGTGATTATGAAAAGTAGCATAGAGGAGAATGTCAATATTCCCATGAAAGCTAAAAGAACTGCATGCTTTTTCTCTCAAATTTCATTGATTTGAAGAATATCTGTAGATACACCCTTCTAGTGGTGAGATAATTCTAGACATTCTCCCCCTAGGAGGGCTAAACTTAGTGATTTGCTTCTAAAAATCGAGTATGGGATGGGAAAATTAGTAACTTTACAGTGGAGAAATTGGCAAACACTACCTTAAACAAGCGATGAACCAAGTGCTGACATGTGAGGTCATGTGGCTATCACAGACCCATGATGTAATGGGAAGGATGCTTCACCTCTGTGGTTATCTTTCCAAAAAAACCCTAACCGCAGGCTAATAGTGAGAAAAATATCAGACAATCTCAGAGCAGGGACCATTCTACAGGATACCTGTTCAGTACTCCCCAAGACTGACAAGGTCATGAAAAAAAAGAAAGACCGAGAAACTGTCACAGACCAATGGAGCCTGGGAAGATATGACAACTAACTGCAATGTGATATCCTGGACTGAATCTTAGAACAGAAAGAGGATATTAGTGGAAAAACTGGTGAAATCCAAGAAAATCTAGAGTTTAGTTAAAAATACATTGATGTCAGTTTCTTAGTTTTGACAAATGTACCACAGTATTGGAAGATGTTAACATGGAGGGAACTGAGTGAGACCTCTGTGGGAATTCTTCTGTACTGTCTCTGCAACTTGTCTGTCAATCTAAAGTCATTACAAATTGAAAAGTTTATTGAAAACATTTCAAGGACTCATTTTTTCTTTGGTGTAAATTTCTTTTCTGTTTTCTTAATGGACTTGGTCCATGCCCCTGATCCTGACTCATCAGGTGGTTTTAAGAAATCAGTATGTTCCCCACAGAGAGTGTCTACATTCCCAATAGTATGGATCAAACACTGTGTGTTTATTATGGAAAATGATTAGCATGGTCATTCATCATTAACTGCTTGGCAATTGACTGCGGAGTCTCTGAAAAACAGAAGTTCATAATGCTTAACCCAATTATGTATACAGCAACCCATAACAGTCTGAAAAATGGCAAGACACAATTATAATTACTCTTGGTGAATGATTATAAAGTTGGTTGATGTTTGTCTTAGTCATCTGGTGGTGAAATACCACAAGTGGATGGTTATAATGAAGAGAAGTTTATTTCCTCACAGTCAAAGTAGGCTAAAAGTCCAAATTCAGGGGCGTCAGCTCCAGGGGAAGGCTTTCTCTCTCTGTCGGCCTTCTTCTCTTCAGTGTTCTCCTGGACTAGGAGCTTCTCTGCGCAGGGACCCCTGTCCAAAGGACGTGCTCTGCTCCAGGCACTGCTTTCTTGATGGTATGAGATCCCCGTCTCACTGCTCACTTCTGTCTTTTATATCTCAAGAGATTGCCTTAGGACACAATCCAGTCTTGTAAATCCAGTCCTGCCTTACTAACACAACTGCCACCCAGCCTCCCTCATTAACATCATAGAGGCAGGATTTACAACACACAGGAAAATCACACAGTACCAGGAATCATGGCCCAGCCAAATTAACATATATATTTTTGGGGGGACATAATTCAAACCATGACAATGTTAAAATGGCAGATTTTATTTTGTAGAGGAACTAATAAAAGGGGCTTTAGAACTAATTTAGTCAAATACCCCTACAAAGTGCAATAATGCCTTTGCAGCATCTCTGACTGATTGAAGGCTGTCTGCTTTTGCTTATCTAGCCAACTCATATTAACCTGATGAGAGAGAAGAATGTTGGTTTTCAATAATGGTGAATATAGTGCTTTACTTGGTTGTTTGACCTCCCTCAAGAAAGCAGGAGCCAAAACTTAAGTCAGAGTCAGAAATAATTTATAAGATTTTTGGAAGAGGTTTCTACCTGAAATTGGTATTGCCGTGGCAAAGCAAACTAACTGTTGCCTTTATTTGGACAGAACATTCCACTTCCTCACTGCACATCTCTATTAACTTTACTACCATGATGAAGCCCTTTAAGATTAGATTTTCCCTTTTCTCTCATACCTCTCCCTGGACGCCTACTAACCATTGTCATACGTTGGATTAGTTTGGACCTGATTCTGATAAGTTGTCAACATTTTTGTGCCATTTTGACTTGTTTGTTTCACAGCTGGATTGAGAGCTCGTTAAGGCCAAGGGCCATACTGGTGACATCCTTTGAGTTACCCTGCATTCATGGTTCAACATATCACTGGATATCGAATAGTTTTAATAAACAATTGATTGGATGGATGGATAAAAGGAGAGATAAATGGAGATTCTTTCACGTTATTGCTTGTGAAGGAAGTCCTGACTGTCCATGACTGCAATTATTGGTAACTTTCAACCAGTAATTTTTATCCCATCCATCTCCAACCTAAGCAGAGAGATGCCACTGGGTCTTTGAGTATTGGTGTCAGAAGGGAGGCATGAAACATATTTGTACTCCTTAAGCGGGAATGTTGAACTAAGAGCTTATTGAGTGTCTCCTTAGTTCTTGGAATTCAGCCCTGGCAATTAGAGGAGAGTTGCCTGATGTCTTCCTCATGGGCTGTGTGATCCTACACAGCTGCAGACACTTTTCTGAAGTATCAAAATTTTGACTTAATTGGCTAATTGCCAAACATGCAGGGCTTGGTTGCTGAATCTTTAGATAGACTACTTTCCTCCCATTGTTCTATTTCTATTTCTGACCTACTTTTCATGCCTATGTTATCTTCTTCTCTCTCAGAGGAAAAAGAAGTTTCCAGAAGAAGCTTTGATCTGTAGTCAAACTGCCACCTTCACCCTTTGAAGTTCTTTTTCTACTATCTTTCCCATTTATTTAATCTCTCAACTCTCATCAACTTTATAGCCCAGTCCGCCGACATTGATTTTCAAGAATCCTCTGGTTTCTTGGGTGTACTATGAAAAAGACAAAATATCACTAGTTTGTTTATAGCCCTATCTTCATCTATAAACTGTTTATTCTCACCTGCTCCCTCTACTTTATGAAATATCATCTGGTGCTTGGAGAACTTGATGTGAAATCATCAACAACTAAGAGGAGTCCACTTCAAGTAGGCAGTGTTCCTGGCAGAGTTCTAGGGTGACATCTGTGAGTCTTTATGGCTCCAGGATGAGATGTTCACATTTCCAAAGAGGCATCCAGGAGATCCATAAATAGATGGCAGAGTCTACATGAATGGAATAATGCTTTAAACAGAAGTTCCTATTGATGGCTTCTCTGGTAGAATGGCTTATAAAACACCCTAATCCATACATATCATCTAGTGATGGTTAAAGTTTGAACACCTTAATTCACTAAAGGAGGGGTCAAAAGGACTTGTAACACAGCTCCAGATGAAAAAGATGTTATTAACTGAATCTTTGGTCTTTAGATGATCTGGAAATGAAGCTATACTGTGTCGTGGATTGAATTTTATCCCCCAAAAACATGTGTATCAATTTGGCTAGGCCATGATTCCCAGTATTGTGTGATTGTCTACCATTTTGTCATCGGATGTGATTTTCCCATGTGTTGTAAATCCTGTCTCTTTGATGTTAATGAGATGGGATTAGCGGCCGTTATGTTAATGAGGCAGGACTCAATCTGGAAGATTGGGTTGTGTCTTGAGCCAATCTCTTTTGAGATATAAAAGAGAGAAGCAAGCAGAGAGACAAGGGGACCTCATACAACCAATAAAGAAGCACTGGGAGCATAGAATGTCCTTTGGACCCAGGTTCCCTGTGCCGAGAAGCTCCTCAACCAGGAGAAGATTGATGGCAAGGACCTTCACCCAGAGCTGACGAGAAAGAAAGCCTTTCACTGGAGCTGGCATCCTGACTTTCGACTTCTAGCTTCTTAGATTGTGAGAGAATAAATTTCTGTTTTTTAAAGCCATCCACTTGTGGTATTTCTCTTCTAGCAGCACTAGATAACTAAGACATAGTGTATTCGGTAAGATGACTAGGATCACTGATTTGTTTCCAGACTGCTTTCTGTTTAATGTTACACTGTGGTTGATAATTAAGATAACGAATCTTGCAACAAGTTCACATTGCAGTTGGCCACATAGCACTGAGATTCCTGGATATATTTGGTTGGAAACATTTTGCTTTGAAGATGAGAATTTCTGGGATGGAAATCAGGGTTGAGGTTCCTCAGAGGTTCTTGGTATGGGCCAGCTGGTCTAACAGGCTCACGATATAGCTGTGAAATACTTCTGAGATGTGCCTCATGAGATGAGCACAGCATGCTATCCAAACAGGATGAGTAATTTCTTTTCATAAAAATTTAAAGTCGAGTATTGACAAGTGTTTTCCTGAGATATTCCTCAGCAACCTGGCCTTCAAACAAGGGAAGAACTAAAGGATAATGTCTGATCTTCAGCATCTTTGAACCTACTGTTGATGACTGTATTTATGAAGTAAGCCATTCAGAAATGTAAGGGCTTTGTTCTTTCAACTTTGGCCATCAGTTGTGTGACATACTGACTCCCTTCTTGTTACTGTTTGAATGTTTTTATATATAGATATTGTACTTATTATTGAGGTTGAGGATTATGTTCCTCCTGAAAGGTGTAATAAATACTAGAGTCAATCTTTCACGAATGAGGAGAGTCTTCATACAAGAAATACGAACTTGGAAAAATTGCCTTAGATGGCAGTGTGGAAAATCCGGTGTTTCCTGATCTTGCTTACTCCAGCCTATAGTTATGAGTCTATTTATAATGGAGGGTGATCCCAGTTGGCAAGGGAAAGATGGCATCTGCTACAAGGAGGCAGGCCAAGGGCATGGTGGGAAGTCATACCTCTTGGGAATCCTAAGTGTAAGATGGGGAAACTATACTATGGCAGAGCCAAGCTAGGTATCTACCAAACCCATTTCCTCTTCTTTTACCGGAACACATGGACTACATACTCTATCTTCCCTTATAAATATGTATGAACATGTGACTGAGTTCTAGCCAAGACTGAAAGCGATATGTACCTCTTCTAGGCCTGACCCATAGAATCCTTCTGTTTAAGAGCCTCTGTATTTTCCTTTCTGTTGGCCTGAGGTAGATAAACATGATGATCTTGGAGGGCACATGTAAAAGGGAAGAGCCAAAAAACAGCAGGAGCTTGGTTCCTGAATCACCATTTGTAGGAGGTCTGCCCAACAACCAAGAATATCTCTTTTGGACTTTATGTGAGTAAAAAATAAATCTCATTTTTGTGACTGGGCCATTCCTACATTTTTGGATTATTTATTATAGCAGGTAACATTTTCCAAACTAAACCATACACCTTAAAAACTATGTTATCTATTTACCTATTAATCTCATGTAATGGTAAAAGTTTGAATTTTTGTGTCATGTGCAAAGTTCATGAGATGATTTTGTAACTTACTATCTGAGTAGCTTAGGATGAAGGTGAATCACCAGGACCAGAGAATCAGTCTCTGAGCTGCAGTTTCCCCTCCCCATGTGGTGGTACACACCCAGTTCAACCTCATCCTTACAGTCCTTGGGGCTTATTTCATTAAGAGAGACTCGAAGTTTCAGTATAGGTTATGATAACTTACACACATGTCATTTCTTTATCTCTTTTTAGCCAAAGAAACTCTTTTACTAGAGCTGGAAAAGCAATTTATATTTATACTCCCCAGTTCCATTCATTCTGCTACATAACAACTATGTCTACTAATCTTGCCACAACCAAAGCATTGGTGTAGCAAACACTTCCTAGACTGAGGGATCTGTGAAAGCTGACAGCTTATTGTCTTGTTTAGAACTGCCTCCCCGATCCCTGACATGGAGTAGTCACACAGTAAATATCTGCTGATTATATTAAAATAATGCTCTCAATAACTCAGGTGATCATGAGCAAAACAGGGAAAACATTGGAGATAAAACCAAGAGGAAATCTTAGTCTTTAACTTCTAGAATGTGGTGGATGCTATTCTTCAGTATAACCACTCACTAAAAAGGGAGGATGAATTAATAATCATTCAAAACTAGGTGAAATGTTCATGATAGATAAAGGTTGGAGTTCCTGGATGGTGCAAATGGTTAATATGCTTGGCTGTTAACCTAAAGGTTGGCAACTAGAATCCACTCAGAGATACCTCAGAAGAAAGGCCTGGTTATACAGCTACAGTAGTCATAACAGCCTGTTACTGGTACAACCGCAGACACATTGACCAATGGAACAGAATTGAGAACCCAGATGTAAATTCATCCACCTGCGGTCACCTGATCTTTGACAAAGCCCCAGAGTCCATCAAGTGGGGAAAAGACGGTCTTTTTAACAAATGGTGCTGGCAAAACTGGATGTGCATCTGCAAAAAAATGAAACAAGACCCATACCTCCCACCATACACAAAAACTAATTCCAAATGGATCAAAGACATAAATATAAAACCAAAAATTATAAAGGTCCTAGAAGAAAAAATAGGGTCAATGCTACAGGCCCTAGTACCCGGCATTAACAGGATACAAACCATAACTAACAATACACAAACTCTAGAAGATAAGCTGGATAACTGGGATCTTCTAAAAATTCAACACTCACGCTCATCAAAAGACTTCACCAAAAGAATAGAAAGATAACCCACAGACTGGGAAAAAATTTTTGGCTATTACAAATTCGACAAAAGCCTAATCTCTAAAATCTACAGGAAAATCCAACATCTCTACAACAAAAAGACAAATAAGGCAATTAAAAAATGGGCAAAGGATATGAACAGACACTTCACCAAAGAAGACATTCAAATGGCTAACAGATAAATGCAAAAATGCTTGAGATCACTAGCTGTTAGAGAAGTGCAAATCAAAACCACAATGAGATACCATCTCACCCCAACATTACTGGTATGAATCAAAACAATAGAAAATAACAATGTCGGAAAGGCTGCAGGGAGATTGGAACTCTTATGCACTACTGGTGGGAATGCAAAATGGTACAACCATTTGGGAAAATGATATGACACTTCCTTAAAAAGTTAGAAATAGAAGTACCATATGATCCAGCAATCCCACTCCGAGGAATATATCCTAGAGAAATAACAGCTGTCACACGAATAGACATATGCACACCCATGTTCACTGCAGCATTGTATACAATAGCAAAAAGATGGAAACAACCTAGGTGCCTGTCTTGGTTACCTAGTGCTGCTATAACAGAAGTACCACAGTGGATGGCTTTAACAAAGAGAAATTTATCCTCTCACAGTCTAGTAGACTAGAAGTCCAAATTCAGGGCGTCAGCTCCAGAGGAAGGCTTTCTCTCTGTTGGTTCTGGAGGAAGGTCCTTGTGATGCATCAGTATTCCCTTGGTCTGGGAGCATCTCAGCATAGGAACCTCAGGTCCAAAGGACACGCTCTGCTCCCGGCACTGCTTTCTTGGTGGTATGAGGTTCCCAAGTCTCTCTCCTCTCTTCTGTCTTTTATATCTCAAGAGATTGGCTTAAGACACTATCTAATCTTGTAGATCTCATCAATATAACTACCACTAATCCATCTTATTACATCATAGTGATAGGATTTACAACACAGGGAAGTCACTTCAGATGACAGAGTGGCAGACGGCATACAATACTGGGAATCGTGACCTAGCCAAGTTGACAGATATTTTTGGGGGACACAGTTAAATCCATGACAATGCCCATCAACAGATGAATGGATAAACAAACTATGGTACCATACACACAATGGAGCACTACGTAAAAATAAAGAACAAGGATGAATCTGCGAAGCATCTTGCAACGTGGATGAATCTGGAGGGCATTATGCTGAGTGAAATAAGTCAATCACAAAAGGACAAATATTGTATAAGACCACTGCTATAAAAACTCATGAAAAGGTTTACACACAAAAAGAAACAATCTTTGATGGTTACGAGGGAGGCGAGGGGTGGGAGGGAAAAACTCTAAACAGACAATAGATAAGTGATAAATTTGGTGAAGAGTAAAACAGTATACAGTACTGGGGAAGCCAGCATAACTTGCCCAAGGCAAGGTCATGAAAGCTCTGTAGACACATCCAAACTCCCTGAGGGACCAAATTACTGGGCTGAGGGCTGTGGGGACCATGGTCTTGGGGGACATCTAGCTCAGTTGGCATAGCATAGTTTATAAAGAAAATGTTCTACATTCTACTTTGGTGAGTAGCATCTGGGGTCTTAAAAGCTTGTGAGTGGCCATCTAATATACTCCACTGGGCTCATTCCATCTGGAGCAAGGGAGAAAGAAGAAAACCAAAGACACAAAGGAAAGATTAGTCCAAAGGCCTAATGGTCCACAACTACCACAGCCTCCACCAGACTGAGTCCAGCACAACTACAGTTGTGCTACAACCACGGACTGCTCTGACAAGGATCATGATAGAAGGTCCTGGACAGAGCTGGAGAAAAATGTAGAACAAAATTCTAACACACACACACACACACAAACACACAAAAGACCAAACTTACTGGTCTAACAGATACTGGAGAAACCCCGAGAGTATGGCCCCTGGACACCCTTATAGCTCAGTAATGAAGTCACTTCTGAGCTTCACCCATCAACCAAAGATTAGACAAGCCCATAAAACAAAACGAGACTAAATGGGCACAGCAGCCCAGGGGCAAGGACTAGAAGGCAGGAGGGGACAGGAAAGCTGGTAATAGGGAACTCAAGTTCGAGAAGGGGAGAGTGTTGACATGTTGTGGAGTTGGTAACCAATGTCACAAAACAATATGTGTATTAATTGTTTAATGAGAAACTTGTTTGCTCTGTAAACCTTCATCTAAAGTACAAAAAAAAAAAAA
>NW_004443955.1:24951840-25013550 GCF_000243295.1 Trichechus manatus latirostris
AAAAAAAAACCCTGGCAATCTGCTTCTGAAAAATCAGCCATTGAAAACCCTATGAAGAACAGTTCTTCTCTGACACACATAGGTTTCAGTGAATTGAAATTGACCTGATGGCAACTGGGAAAGCAAATAAACACAAAGCCAAACCCTCAGTTTAATTCCTGGTAGTTGAGCCGTTTTCAAGCAATTGAGTAGATGGTGGACATATCTATAGAATGAAATCTGCAAAATTCAGCTAGTTTGTCACTTAGCCCTGTGTGTGTGTGTGTGTCTGTGAGTGCGTGTGTATCTGACTGATCACATGTCTGATGTGGAAAAATAGTCCCGGCTTTGAGTGAAAGTGGAAAGTAGACGGTTGTCTGGGAGGAGTGATTTGTGGGATGACCAAAAGACTCTTGGCCCAAAAATATCTCTCTGACTTGACTTTCACTGATCTCTGAAACAAGGAGAGCTTTTTTTTGTTTGATTTATGTCATTGTCATCATTAGACACACTGGGAAAGATAACATGCTACATAGCTATTAGTCATTGATGCGTTAGTGCAGTGTTTCTCAACCGGGGCCAGTTTTGCCCTTTAGGGGATGTTTGGCAGTATCTGGAGACATTTTAGTTGTCACAACTGTGAGGAGGGGTTGTGCTGCTGGCATCTAATGGGTAGAGACCAGGGACACTGCTGAACACACTACAGTGCACAGGACAGCTCCCCTTTCACCAACAAATAATTACCTGGCCCCAAATGTCAATAGTGCTGAGATTGATAAACCCTGCCTTAGTGTAAACTCAATTCATTGATAGATCCTTTTCAGAAGATAGTTAGCAGAATGGAGTTTTTGAGAGTGGGCAGGTTGGATAGATAAAAAATTGTGAAGTTGGAAAATGAATGCTGGGATATCTTCATGTCCCAGAGGCTAACCCACTGCCATGGAGTCAGTTCTGACTCATAGTGACCCAGAGGCTACTGGTCAACATATCTGAAAAAAGAAGGAAAGAATTACTTCTTCCTGGGAAATTTGCCAAACGTCGAGTTGTTCTTTTCAAATGGCATGGTGCTTGTCTTAAGTTAACAAAGGTCAGCAGAAGCCATGGGGGTAGGAGTGGCGGAAGGACAGGGATCATTCAACTGGAGTCAACACTGGCCTCTTTTGTATGTCTCTCACTGTGTCTGTTCTGGAGCCTGGGAGGTGCCTTCAGAAGATCTTCATACCCTGCCTTAGATCTCTGAGGGCACACCTGTCCTCTTAGATTCTTGAACATGTTTCTAGCAGATGAATAGACACCACCTCTCCTTCTCTCTCTTTCTCTCTGTGTCATCCCTCATGTTCAGAATCTGATATGCTAAGCCACCACCACTTGTTCATACTGCCAAAATTATAAAATAGACTTCTTATCACGAGGATCTTCTATTAACTCCAGTCTGATGTCATAACATCTCAGGGTCGTGAAACTAGAAGGAACCTGAGAAATCGTCTCTTCTTATTTCCTTAGTTGCAGCATGAGGAAAGCAAGCGGGGTCCAGAGAAGGTAAATGATTTCTCTTGTGTCATAACAGAAAAGATGGGATTAGAACTAGGATTACTGCCTCCAAATCTGATGCTTCCTCTACTCACTTGCATTTTGTTTTTTATAAAAATCAGTAATTGAGTCAGAGAGAAACTCAGTGAAATTTTGTTCTTTATTTGTGATATTTTACAGTTTAAATGCACGTCTTTTTTTTCACTGTAATGGGTTCCAAATTCAGTTTTTATAACTCAAAATTTCAGTGCTTTTTTACTGATCTGCTTCTGAGGTTAGTTTGCATTCCACTTACTGTTGCTGTGTAACAAATTATCCCAATTTCAGTGGCTTAAAACAACCATTTTATTTTGCTTACAATTTTGTGTGTCAGGAATTTGGAAAGGATGCAGCTGCAGTTCTTCCTTGGTGTCTGTTATATGGTTGCAGTCAGAAGTTGGCTAGGGATGCAATTATCTGAAGGTTCAACTGGTATGGACATCCAAGATTGCTTACTCATGGTTGACAGCTGATGTCAAGTGTTGGCTGAGAGCTCATTTGGGGCTGTCTACTAGAGCACCATATGGTCTTTCCATATGGCACGTACTTCTCACAGCATGGCTGCCTTAGTATACTCAATCTTCTTATATTGTGGTTTGGGGGCTCCTGATGCCAGTACCCCAGTTGCCTGGGCATATACTGCATTGCTTTTCATGACCTAGTCTTGGAAGTGTCTACTGACACTTCATGTATGTTGCTGAGGTGGTGGATTCAGAGGGGATCAAAAATGAGTGGCAGCTGCTGGTTGAAGCAAGAAGGCAACAGTTCACTTCCTCAACGGTGCTGAGCCTTGGGTAACAGGCACCTGGAAATGTTATTTACATGCTGTGTTTAGAATCCATTCAGAAAAGCTGAACACTGTTTGGCACTTCTTTTCACTGATCCTTAATTCAAACCTGTAAGTTTTTGTGCTGTAATTTGTCAACTGTGCTTTGGAGAAACTTCATAGCATTTGTAGAAATAGAGACGAAGCCTCCTTTCCAATGGGCATCATTTAAAAGAAATCAGAGAACTTTTCAGGGATTCGATGCTGCTGATTGTTGTCATTATTATTATGACTTGGAGCCTATACCATTTACTGAGTGCCAACAAGTCTATCAGGCGTTGGCAAAGCACATGATTCCAAATTGTTTCTGCCCAGAGAACTCAGCTTCACTCTTTTCATATGTTTTATTTTTTCTCCTCTCCTTCAAAGTATGCTACTAATTGGGAACATTATGACCTGGTTGGAAAATTGGTCCAGGCAAGTGTATCTCGAAGGATCTTCAGACCTATTTTTAGATTATATAACTTTTATAGGCGATATGACCATGGGAGATATTTATCAATCATTGAGAATTTATTGTGTCCTAGGCAGTAAGCTAAGCATTTCACATCCATTACAGTATTTCTAAGGAGCCCAGATGGCACAGTGGTTAAGTGCTTGGCTGCTAACTGAAAGGTTGGTGGTTCAAACCCACCAGCCACTCTGCAGGAGAAAGTTGTGGCAATATGCGTCCGTAAAGATTACAGCCTTAGAACCCCTATGGGGCAGTTCTATTCTGCCCTATAGGATCACTATGAGTTGGAATCGACTCGACAGCACACAGTGACAACATAGTATTTCTAACCCAATTGTCCCCAATGACTTAGGTACAATTATCTGTTCAGTTGCGTGGGTGATGAAATTGAAACTTATAGAGCTTATGGAAGGTAGCCCAAGGTCTTTTTGAATTGGAACTAATCCTTTTAACCACCTTCTCTCCTCCCAGTCTTCCTTCCGCCCTCCCTCCCTTCCTCCTTCCCTGTCTCCCTCTCTCTTCTTATTTCTTGCCCGAACTCCAGTGATCTTCTTTATGTCCCTCAATGTTGCCATGCTTCTGCTAGCCATTGGACTTTGCATGCACCTCTCCTTTTGCCCTGGGCACTCTTCCCTCCCACCTTCTTCTAGTTAACTCTTGAACATCCTTCAGCTCCCAATTTAACAATTACATCTTCAAGGAATCCTTTTCTGACTCATGTCAAACAACCCCGTTTTGTATTCACATGACACAATAAACCTATGCACTTATCCTGGTTGCAGTTTTACATTCATTTGGGTGATTTCTGGATAATTTCTGCCTCCCTGACTAGCCTGGAGGAGCCCTGGTGGCATAGTAGTTAAGCTTTCAGCTGCTAACCGAATGGTTGGCAGTTTAAATCCACCAGCCAATCCTTGAGAACGCTACAGGGCAGTTCTGCTCTGTCCTATAGGGTTGCTATGAGTCAGAATCGACTCGATGGCAGACGGTTTTTTTTTTTTTTTGATTAGTCTGGAAGCCCCATGAGGACAGAAACCATGTAAATGTATTTGACCCATGGTATTCCCAGCACCTAACACACTGCCTGTTATACAGTAAGTACTCAACAAATATCTGCCAAATGAATGAAAACATGGACCACATTCTATCTTTACCTCATGCCAGATCATGAATTCCTTTTTTTCCTGAGAGAAGGATCACTGATAACCTTAACAATTAATTATGTAAAACCCAATATATGATTGAGGCATTTTTCAAATTTGGTGGCCAGAAAACTATGAAGATAGATCCTAGTGGGGTTGTTCATTATTAAGTTTCCATGTAAGACACTCCATCCAGAAATCATGACTTCCCCTTTTATTTTATTTTTTAATGTTTTGCTAAACATTACCCATCACCCAGTTTCTATAATTATCATCTTATGGTAATATTATTTTGTATAAACAAACAAACGAAAAAACCAAATCTGTTGCTGTCGACTTGATTGCGACCCACAGTGACCCTATAGGACAGAGTAGAACTGCTCTATAGGGTTTCCAAGGAATGGCTGATGGATTTGAACTGCCATCCTTTTGGTTAGCAGCCATAGCTCTTAACCACTGCGCCACCAGGGCTCCATTATTCTGTATATATCCCCACTATTTCCACCCCCCAACCTCTATCATATTGAAACAAATCTCATTTCATTTCATTCATAGATATTTCATGCTCTTTAAAAACACCTTTCTCTTATGAATCCACTTCATCCTTGGCTGAAGTTTCGCTTTCTATCTAAACTAAATTTCTAATGTTGCAGCTTCTGACTGTTTTCTCTTGTGTAGAGATAGAGAGCTGCTGGCCACCACTTTTGGTATCATTACCATTATTTAGCAATTGAAGTTTGTGATCAAGGCTCCCTTAAGTCATTCATTACCAACTGTAAGTTTAATAATGTCTTTTATTTTACCCAATGGACCATATCTAGTGAATGTTCAAAATGCATGAATGGAAGAACAAATTTATTTTTGGCAAAATGATTTTCTTGGGCTGTGAGCTGTGTCCTGTGCTCTTGGCTCATGAGTTTGGAACAGGTTCTGTTCAGTCTTATCCTTTAGAGACCAAGAATTACAACTTAATGGACTTATTCTTTCAATCTGTGGGAACAGAGCAGCAGGATGTGTAAACATTTCACTTCTGTAATACCATAGGTGGTGCCCAGAGAGGGTGGGGATGGACTGCTTGTTCCCAGCCCAGTAAAATTTGGCCTGTCTGCCAGACTGGTCATGGAGAAAATTAGGCAAGGGGAGGGCACAGGATGCTTCTTTTTTTCTTTTCTTTGTAATATAATTTTTTAAAGTTTGTTGTTGTTGAGAATATACAGAGCAAAACCTACATCAGTTCAACAGTTTCTACAAGTACCATTTAGTGACATAGTTTTAGTTATCTAGTGCTGCTATAACAGAAATATCACAAGTGGATGGCTTTAACAAAGAGAAATTGATTTTCTCACAGTCTAGTAGGCTAGAAGTCCAAATTCAGGGCATCAACTCCAGGGGAAGGCTTTCTTTGTCAGCTCTGGAAGAAGGTCCTTGTTACCAATCTTCCCCTGGATTAGGAGCTTCTCCACCCAGGAATCCCGGGTCCGAAGGATGCACTCTGCTCTGGGTGCTTCTTTCTTGGTGGTATGAGGTCCTTCCTCTCTGCTCGCTTCCCTTTTCTTTTATCTCTTGTAAGATGAAAGGTGGTGCAGGCCACACCCCAAGGAAATTCCCTTTACATTGGATCAGGGATGTGACCTTAGTAAGGGTATTACAATCCCACCCTAATCCTCTAATCTTGCCTCATTAACCACAGGCAGAGATTAAAATTTACAACACATAGGAAAATTACAATCACAAAACAGAGGACAACCACTCAATAGTGGAATCATGGCCTAACCAAGTTGACACATATTTTTTGGGGACACAATTCAATCCATGACAGACATTGATTACATTCTTCAAGTTGTGTAATCATTCTCACCCTCCTTTTCTGAGTTGTTCTTCCCCTATTAACATAAATTCACTGCTCCCTAAGGTTTCTATCAATCTTTTGAGTTGCTGTTGTCAATTTCATCCCATACAGATAGTTCTTAAAAGAGCACAACGTTCAAGGCAAACCTTTTTTACTAGTTGTTGTTGTTAGGTGCCATTGAGTCAGTTCTGACTCATAGCGACTTCATGCACAACAGAATGAAACACTGCTCGGTCCTGTGCCATCCTCACAATCATTATGCTTGAGCCCATTGTTGCAGCCACTGTGTCCATGCATCTCATTGAGGATCTTCCTCTTTTTAACTGACCCTGTAATTTACCAAGCATGATGTTCTTCTCCAGAGACTGATCCCTCCTGAGAACATGTCCAAAGTATGTGAGAAGTAGTCTCACCATCCTTGCTTCTAAGGAGCATTCTGGTTGTACTCATTCCAAGACAGATTTGTTTGTTCTTTTGGCAGTCCACGGCATATTCAATTTTCTTCACCAACACCACAATTCAAAGGCATCAATTCTTCTTCGGTCTTCCTGATTCATCGTCCAGCTTTTGCATGCATTTTTACTAGTTAAGCTAAACTATTGTTTGGTTTTAAGAAGACTTCAGGGGATATTTTTGGTTTAAAGTTTAAAGATTATCTCAGGGCAATAGTTTCAGGGGCTCATCCAACTTTCATGGCTCTAGGAAGTCTAGAGTCCATGAGAATTTGAAATCCTACTCTGCATTTCCACCCTTTTAATAAGGATTCTTCTATAGAGTCTTTGATGAAATTGTTCAGTAATGGTAGCCAGGCACTATTCGGTTCATCTGGTCTCATGACAAAGGAGGTGTTATAATTAAGATTGTGTGTCACCTAGGCTGGGCCATGATTCTGTGGTTTGGCAGTTAAGATGTAGTTTAGCAGTTATATAATGATGTAATCAACTCCATGATGAGATCTGCAATGAGCAACCAATCAGTTGAAAGAGAGTTTCCTTAGGGATGTGGCTGCCTTCAGTATATAAATGGATGTTCCAGCAAGGCTCTTGCTCTGGATCCTGAATCTGGCTAGTCATCATCTGACCTCTGGTTCTTGGGACTTGAGCTAGCAGCTTACCTGCTGATCTTGGGTTTGTCAGCCCCTGCAGCTACATGAACCAGGACAAGCCTCCAGCCTGACACCTGACCCATGGGCTTGGACTTGCCAGCCTGTAAAACCACATGAGCCATTTCCTTGAGATAAATCTCTCTCTCTGTCTCTCTGTGTGTACACGTGTATGTATATATATCCTAGTGGGAGTGAAATGGTATCTCATTGTGGTTTTGATTTTCATCTCTCTGATGGCTTATGATGCTGAGCATCTTTTCATGTATTTCATGGCCATTTAAATGTCCTCTTTGGTGAAATGTCTATTCAAATCATTTGCCCATTTTGTGACTGGGTTGCCTTTTTGTTGTTAAGTTGTCAAAGTTTTATATATATTTTTGTTATTAGCTTCTTGTTGGATATATGGTATCTGAAGATATTCTCCCAGTTGATAGCTTGCATTTTCACTTTTTTGGTAAAGTCTTTTGATGAACAGAAGTTTTAAATTCTTATGAGGTCTCATTTTTTTATTTTGTCTTTTTCTGTTTGTGCTTTTATTATTATATTTGATAATCCATTGTTAAAAGCTAGGCCTGACAGCATTGCCTGATGTTTTGTCTAGGAATTTTATGGTTTTAGTTTGCACATTTAGGTCCTTAATCCATTTTGAATTTGCTTTTGTTAATGGTGTGAGGCCTGGATCCTCTTTCATTTTTCTGCATGTGGAAATCAATTTCCCTAGCACCATTTATTGAATGTACTCTTCTTTCTCCATTGAATGGACTTAGCAGCCTAGTCAAATATCAGTTGACCATAGACGTGTGGGTTTATTTCTGGACTGTCAATTCTATTCCATTAGTCTATGTGTTTATTGTTACACCAGTACCAGAGTGTTTTGATTATTGTAGCTTTGTGTTGTTGTGGTTGTTAGGTGCCATTGAGTCTGTCCTGACTCACAGTGACCCTACATACAACAGAACGAAACTCGGCCAGGTCTTGCGCCATCCTCACAATCATTATGCTTGAGCCCATTGTTGCAGCCACGGTGTCAATACATCTCATTGAGGGTCTCCTCTTTATCGCAGATACTGTACTTTACCAAGCATGATGTCCTTCTCCGGGGACTGGTCCCTCTTGATAGCATGTCCAAAGTACATGAGATGAAGTCTCACTATACTTGCTTCTAAGGAGCATTGTGGCTGTAGTTCTTCCAAGATGGATTTGTTCGTTCTTCTGGCAGTCCATGTAGCTGTATAGTATGTTTTAAAATCAGGAAGTGTGAGTCCTCCTGCTTTGTTCTTCTTTTTCAACATTGCTTTAAGTATCTGGGGCCTCTTGCCATTTCATATAAAGTTGAGGATTGGTTTTTCTATTTCTGTAAAGAAGGCTTTTTGAATTTTGTGCAGGATTGCATTGAATCTATAGATTGGTTTGGGTACTATTGACATCTTAACAATATTAAGTCTTACAATTCATGAACATGGAGCATCTTTCCATTTAGTTAAGTTTTCTTTAATCTCTTTCAGCAGTGTTTTATAGTATTCATTGTATGAGTCCTTCACGCTCCTGCTTAGATTTATTCCCAGGTATTTTATTCTCTTAGATGCTATTGTAAATGGAATTGTTTCCCTAATTTCCCCTTCAGATTTCTCATTGTTGGTGTATAGAAACCCAGCTGATTTTTGTTGACCTTGTACCCTGCAACTTTGTTAAATTCCTCTATTAACTCTAGAAGTTTTCTTGTGGACTCTGGAATTTTCTGCATAGGTACGTCAGAGATATTGTGGATTTGGGTCCAGACCACTGCAGTAAAGCAAGTATTGCAATAAAGCAAGTCACATTAATTTTTTGATTTCTCAGTGCATATTAAAATTATGTTTACACTATACTGTACACTGTACTGTCTATTTGGAGCCCTGGTGGTACAGTGGTTAAGAGCTCAGGCTGCTAATCAGAAGGTTGGAAGTTCGAATCCACCAGCCACTCCTTGGAAACCCTGTGGGGAAGTTCTACTCTGTCCTATAGTGTCACTACGAGTTGGAATCGACTTGACGGCAGTGGGTTTGGTTTTAGTTTGGGTAGTCTATTTAGTGTGCGATAGCATTATGTTTAAAAAAAACAATGTACATATCTTAATTAAAAAGATACTTTACTGCTAAAAAATGCAACCATCATCTGAGCCTTCAGCGAGTCATAATCTTTTTGCTGGTGGAGCGTCTTGCCTCGATGTTGATGGCTGGTGACTTATCAGGGTAGTGGTTGCTGAAAGTTGGGTTGGCTGTGACAATTTCTTAAAATAAGACAACAATGACATTTGCTGCATCGATTAACTCTTCCTTTTATGAAAGATTTCTTTGTCGCATGTGATGCTGTTTGATAGCATTTTACCCACTGTAAAACTTCTTTCAAAATTGGAGTCAATCCTCTCAAACCCTGCCACTGCTTTATCAATTAAGTTTATGTTTAAATCCTTTGTTGTTATTTCAACAATGTTCACAGCATCTTCACCAGGAGTAGATTTCATCTCAAGAAACCGCTTTGTTTGCTCATCCATAAGAAGTCACTCTTTATCTGTTAAAATTTTATCATGAGATTGCAGCAACTCGGTCACATCTTCAGGCTCTACTTCTAATTCTAGTTCTCTTGCTATTTCCACCATATCTCTAGTTACTTCCTCCACTGAAGTCTTGAACCCCTCAAAGTTATCCATGAGGATTGGGATAAACTTCTTCCAAATTCCTGTTAATTTTGATATTTTGACCTCCTCCCATGAATCATGAATATTCTTAATGGCATCTAGAATGGTGAATCCTTTCCAGAATGTTTTCAATTTACTTTGCCCAGATCCATCAGAAGAATCACTATCTATGGCAGCTATAGCCTTATGAAATGTATTTCTTAAATAGTAAGACTTGAAAGTCATAGTCACTCTATGATCCATGGACTGCAGAAGGGATGTTGTGTTAACAGGCACAGAGACAACATTATTTTCCTTGTACATCTCCATCAGAGCTCTGGGGTGACTAGGTGCATTGCCAATGAGCAGTAATATTTTGAAAGGAATCTTTTTTTCTGAGCAGTAGGTCTCAACAGTGGGCTTAAAATGTTCAGTAAACTATACTGTAAACAGATGTGCTATCATCTAGGCTTTGTTGTTTCGTTTACAGAGCACAGACAGAGTAGATTTGGCATAATTCTTAAGAGCCCTAGGATTTTCAGAATGGTAAATGAACATTGGCTTCAACTTAAAGTCACCAGCTACATTAGTCTCTGTCAGAAGAGTCAACCTGTCCTTTGGAACTTTGAAGCCAGACATTGACTTCTTCTGTCTAGCTATGAAAGTACTAGATGGCATCTTCATGTAATATAAGGCTGTTTTGTCTACATTTAAAATCTGTTGTTTAGTGTAGCCACTTTCATTAATTATCTTAGTTAGGTCTTCTGGATGACTTGCTGCAGCTTCTACATCAGCACTTGCTGCTTCACCTTGCACTTTTGTTATGGAGATGGCATCTTTCCTTAAACCTCATAAACAAACCTCTGCTAGCTTCAAAATTTTCTTTTGCAGCTTCCTCACCTCTCTCAGCATTCATAGAATTGAAGAGTTAGGGCCTTGCTCTGGGTTAGGCTTTGGCTTAAGGGAATGTTGTGGCTGGTTTGATCTTCTATCTAGACCATTAAAACTTTTTCCATATTAGAAATAAGACTGTTTCACTTTCTTATTGTTCATGTGTTAACTGGAGTAGCGCTTTTAATTTCCTTCAAGAACTTTTTCTTTGCATTCACAACTTGGCTAACTGGAACAAGAGGCCTAGTTTCTGGCCTGTCTTGGCTTTAAACATGCCTTCCTCACTAAGCTTAATCATTTCTAGCTTTTGATTTAAAGTGAGAGACATGGGGCTCTTCCTTTTACTTGAACACTTAGGGGCTATTGTTATTAATTGGCCTAATTTCAAAATTGTCCTGTCTCAGGGAATAGGGAGGCCCAAGGAGAGGGAGAGAGACGGGGGAATGGCCCATTAGTGGAGCAGTCAGAACACATACAACATTTATCAATTAAGTTTGCCGTCTTATATGGGCACGATTCATGGCACCCCAAAACAATTACAAAAGTAACATCAGAGATCACTGATCACAGATCACCATAACAGACATAGTAATAATGAAAAAGTTTGAAATATTTCAAGAATTACCAAAATGTGACACAGAGACATGAAGTGAGCATATGCTGTTGGAAGAATGGCACTGATAGACTTGCTTGACACAGGGTTACCACAAACCTTCAATTTGTTAAAAATGCAATATCTGTGAAGTGCAATAAAATGAAGTATGCCTGTATATAGGATCATATTACCCGTGGATAGAGATAATTTTACTTCTTCTTTTCCAATCTGGATACCTTTTATTTTTTTTCCTTACCTTATTGCTCTGGCTAGGACTTCTAATAAAATATTGAATAGAAACGGTGAGAGTGGGCACCCTTATCTTGTCTCCAGTTTCAAGGGGAAAGCTCTCAAGCTTTCTCCATTAGGTATAATATTGGCTGTTGGCTTTTCATATATGCCCAGAATCATATTGAAAAATTTCCTTTTTATTCCAATTTTCTTTAAGGTTTTCCTCAAGATAGGGTGTTGGATTATGTCAAATGCTTCTTCTCCATCCTTTGAGATTATCACGTGGTTCTTCTCCTTTGTTCTATTGACATGTGTATTACATTTCTTGGTTTTCTAATATTGAAACATCCTTGCATTTCTGGAATAAATCCCACTTAGTAATGGTGTGTGACTCTTTTAATATGATGTTGGATTCCATTTGCTAGTATTTTGTTGAAGATTTTTGCATCTATATTCATAAGAGATATTGGCCTGTAATTTTCATTCCTTGTGGTGTCTGTCTGGTTTGAGTATCAGGGTTATGCTTGCTTCATAGAATGAATTAGGGAGTATTCCTTCCTTCTCTATCTTTTAGAAGAGTTTAAATGTATTGGTGTCAATTCTCTAAGTGTTTGGTAGAATTCCCCAGTGAGGCCATCTGGTCCAGGATTTTTTTTTCGGTTGGGAGGTTTTTGATCACTGTTTGAATCTCTTCACTTGTGGATCTGTTGAGACTCTGTATTTCCTCTTGACTCAGTCTGAGCAAGTGGTGTGCTTCTAAGAATTTGTCTATTTCACGTAGGTTATCCAGTTTGTTGCTGTACAGTTGTTAATAATATTCTGTCATAATTCTTTTTATTTCTATCAGGACAGTTGTAATGTCCCCTCTTTCATTTTTTATTTGCATTATTGGCTTATTTGCTCTTCTTTTCTTTGTCAGTCTGGCTAAAGGTTTGTCAATTTTATTGATCTTTTCAAAGAACCAACTTCCGGTTTTATTGATTCTATTATTTTTCTGTTTTCAATTTTATTTATTTCTGCTCTGATCTTGTATGTATGGGACTGGTTGTTGATTTGTTGATTCTTGCCGCTTTGCAGTTCCCTGCTGCTTTTCTCTGCTCCCTGATTCAAAGTCTCTCAAAGCCAAGAATGATTTTCTTGTTGTATTTCTTGTTGTATTTGTGGGGGAGGGTAAGAGTGATGGTTTGTTTACCCCACCATCTTACCAGAATCCTTCTTTTTTCTTCATTTTTAAGATTATGATGACATTGATGGTCCCTATTCATCAACATATCCAGAGTGGCACAAATGGTTAAGCACTCAGCTACTAACAGTTCAGATCTACCCAGAGATACCTCAGAAGACATGCCTGGTAATCTGCTTCTGAAATATCACAGCCACTGAAAACTCCGTGGCATGCAATTCTATTCTGCAACACACGGAGTAGGTATCAACTTAACATCAGCTGGTTTGGTCATTCATCAGTATAGTGCCTGGAGCATTGTAGGCATTCCATATGTGCTTGCTTGATTGTTGGATTGACAGAAGAAATGAGCTGTGCATGTTGTAAAATTTTGTTAACACTATTATCTCTGGTAAATCCTGGCATCAAGAAAATAGGATAGCAAGTTTCTAGCAGATTGCATATTAGGTTTCTGTTCCATTCCACTCCACTCCAGTCTACTCTACTCCACCCCAATCCATTCTACTCCATTTCATTTCACTCCACTCCATAACCCAACAAAAAACCAAACCCATTGCCGTCCAGTCGATTCCGACTCATAGCGACTTTATAGGACAAAGAAGAACTACCCCATAGGGTTTCCAAGGAGCAGCTGGTGGGTTCGAACTGCTGACCTTTTGATTAGCAGCTGAATGCTTAACCACTGTGCCACCGGGACTCCCTCCACTCCATAGTCAGTTGAATTGAATGCCTACTTCTGTGCAAGGCCGATAGTAGGAGTTGGGAATACCAAGAGGAATGGTACAAAATTCTTACTCTGGAGGACCTCACGGTCTAAAGTAGCATAGTAGATTAAAAAAAAAAAAAGTATTCTAAAGGAAGCATGTTGTCATTGTTCTTAGGTGCTGTCGAGTTGGTTCCAACTCATAACAACCCTGTGTACAACAGAGTGAAACATTGCCTGGTACTATGCCATCCTCACAATCATTGCTATGTTTGAGCCTTTCATTGCAGCCACTATGTCAATACATCTCGTTAAGGGTCTTCCTCCCTTTCACTGACGCTTTACTTTCCCAAGTATGATCTCCATCTTCAGGGACTGGTCTCTCCTGATAACATGTCCAAAGTACATGAGATGAAGTCTCGCCATCCTTGCTTTTAAGGAGCATTCTGGCTGTATTTCTTCAAAGACAAATTTGTTCCTTCCTCTGGCAGTCCATGGTATATTCAAAGGAATCAGTTCTTTTCTGGTCTTCCTTATTCATTGTTCAGCTTTTGCATGCATATGAAGCGATTGAAAATACCATAGCTTGGCTCAGGTGTACCTTAGTCCTTAAAGTGTCATCTTTGCCTTTTAACACTTTAAAGAGTTCTTTTGCAGCAGATTTGCCCAGTGCAATACATCGTTTGATTTCTTGACTGCTGCTTCCATGGGCATTGATTGTGGATCCAACCAAAATGAAATCCTTGACAATTTCAATCTTTTCTCTGTTTATCATAATGTTGCTTATTGATCCAGTTGTGAGGATTTTTGTTTTCTTTATGTTGAGGTGTAATCTATACTTAAGACTAGAGTCTTCGATCCATTCATCTGTAAGTACTTTAAGTCCACTTTCAGCAAGCAAGGTTGTGTCATCTGCATATTGCCGGTTGTTAGTGAGTCTTCCTCCAACCCTGATGCCATTTTGTTCTTCATATAGTCCAGCTTCTTGGATTATTTGCTCAGCATATAGATTGAATAAGTACAGTGAAAAGATATAACCCTGATGCACACCTTTCCTGAATTTAAACCACACAGTATCCCCTTGTTCTGTTTGAACAGCTGCCTCTTTGTCTATGTACAGGTTCTGCATGAGCACAATTAGGTGTTCTGGAATTCCCATTCTTCGCAATGTTACCCATAATTTTTTATGATCCACACAGTTGAATACCTTTGCATAGTTATTAAAAAACAGGTAAACATCTTTCTGGTGTTCTTTGCTTTCAGCCAAGATCCATTTGACATCAGCAGTGATATATCTCTTGTTCCATGTCCTCTTCTGAATTCAGCTTGAATTTCTGGCAGGTCCCTGTTGAAGTACCACTGTGACCGCTTTTGAATGATCTCTAGCAAAATTTTACTTGTGTGTGATATTAATGATATTGTTTGATAATTTCTTCATTCTATTGGATTACCTTTCTTTGGAATGGGCACAAATATGGATCTCTTCCAGTTGATTGGCCAGGTAGCTGTCTTACAAATTTCTTGGCATAGATGAGTCAGCACCTCCAGCGCTGCATCTGTTTGTTGAAACATCTCGGTTGGTATTCCATCAACTCCTGAAGCCTTGTTTTTCGGCAATGCCTTCAGTACAACTTGGACTTCTTCCTTCAATACCATTGGTTCTTGATCATATGCTACCTCCTGAAACGGTGGAACGTCAACTAATTCTTTCTGGTACAGTGACTCTGTGTATTCCTTCCATCTTCTTTTGGTGTTTTCTGCATCGTTCAATATTTTTCCTTAGAATCCTTCAATATTGCAACTCGAGGCTTGAATTTTTTCTTCGGTTCTTTCAGCTTAAGAAATGCTGAGTGTGTTCTTCCTTTTTGGTTTTCTAACTCCAGGTCTTTGCACATTTCATCGTAATACTTTATTTTGTCTTCTCAAGCTGCCTTTTGAAATCTCCTGTTCAGCTCTTTTACTTCATCATTTTTTCCTTTCACTTGAGCTACTCTGTGTTCAAGAGCAAGTTTCAGAGTCTCTTTTGACATCCATTTTGATCTTTTCTTTCTTTTCTGTCTTTTTAATGACCTTTTGCTTTGTTTATGTGTGATGTCCTTGATGTCATTCTACACCTTGTCTGGTCTTCAGTCGTTAATGGTCTATGTGTCATATCTATTCTTGAGATGGTCTCTAAATTCAGGTAGGTTATACTCAGGGGTGTATTTTGGCTCTCATAGACTTGTTTTAATTTTCTTCAACTTTGAACTTGCATATGAGCAATTGATGGTCTGTTCTGCAGTTGGCCCCTGGCCTTATTCTGACTGGTGATATTGAGCTTCTCTGTGATCTTCTTCCAGAAGTAGTAGATTAGATTCCTGTGTATTTCATCTGGTTAAGTCCACGTGTATAGTCACCATTTATGTTATTGAAAAAAGGCATTTGCAATGAATAAGTTGTTGGTCTTGCAAAATTATATCATGCAATCTCCAGTGCCGTTTCTCTCACCGAGACCATATTTTCCAACTACTGATCCTTCTTCTTTGTTTCCAGCTTTCACATTTCAATCACCAGTAATTATCAATGCATCTTGATTGTATGTTTTATCAATTTCAGGCTGCAGAAGTTGGTAAAAATCATCAATTTCTTCATCTTTGTCATTTTGGTTGGTGCCTAAATTTGAATAATTGGTCTTCTTTGTAGCATGTGGATATTATCCTATCGCTGGCAGCATTATCCTTCAGAATGATCTTGAAATGTTCTTTTAGACTATGAATCTGGCACCATTCCTCTTCACTTTGTCATTCCTGATATAGTAGACCATATGATTGTCCAATTCAAAATGGCCAATTCCAGTCCATTTCAGCTCACTAATGCCTAGAATTCTGATCTGTATGCTTTCCATTTCATGTTTCATGACTTCCAGTTTTTCTAGATTCATATTTCCTACATTCCACATTCCAATTATTAATGGATGTTTGCAGCTGTTTCTTCTCATTTTGTGTCATGCCACATTAGGAAATGAAGGTCCTGAAAGCTTTACTCCATCCACGTCATTAAGATTGACTCTACTTTGAGGAGGCAGCTCTTCCTCTGTTGTATTTTGAGCGCCTTCCAACCTGAGGGGCTCATCTTCTAGCCTCTTATTAGACAATGTTTCATTGCTTTACATAAGGTTTTCACTGGCCAAGTTTTTCAGAAGTATACTGCCAGGTTCTTCTTCTTAGTCTATCTTAGCCTGGAAGTTCCACTGAAATCTGTCTACCCGGCTAGTACTTGAAATACCGGTGATATAGCTTCCAGCATCACAGGAACACACAAACTACCACAGATTAAAAATGACTGCAAATTCTTTCTACTCCTCCAATTGAGAGGTGCAGTCTAACTCCCCTCCTCTTGAATCTATGAAATGACTTATCAATAAAATGCAGCAGAAATGACCTTTGGACTTCTGAGACTAAGTCAAAATCAGTCTTGCAGCTTCCTCCCAGGTCTACTAGGATACTTGGTCTGGGGAAGCCAGCTGCCATGTAAGAAGTCCTTACGGCTGCCATGATGGAGAAGCCACAGGTAGGTGTTCTGGTTAATATGTGCCAAGAGGAGCCTAGTCCTCCAGCCATCCCTGGCAAGTTGCCAGACATGTGAGTGAAACAACCGTAGACCCTTCAGATCAGCCCATCTGCCAACTAAGTACCACCTAGTGACCTCAGCTGACATCACGGAAAGCAGAAGAATCTCCTAACCAAACCCTGCCCAAATTCTCTACCTACAAAATCAATAAAAAGGTTGCTTTAAGCCATTAACTTTTGGGGTGGTTTGTTACTGTAATAGACAGTATACTGTAATAGACAACTAAAACTGGGAGGTAAGAAAACACCTAGAATCTAGTAAGAATTCTAATAAAAATGTGTTCTAAGTGTTGTCAGAAAACAAATGCAGAGCAAATAGTTCTGTCCACATTGCATCACTTCTGGGGGTATCAATCATGTGGTCTCTGTGAATGGCACACCATGGAGTTGTGCAGTACCCAGCAGGTGCAGACATATGTGATGGTTTAGGGTAAGGGGTTCTGGGAAGGCAGGTTCACTGGGAAAATTATATATAAATGTAATTTGAGCTGGGAATTGAAATGTAGGTAGATTTCACTGACTAAGGAAGAGGGAGGAAAAAATGGTACTTAAGGAAGTGATAGCATCATAAGGGAATCCCTGAGGGCACAGGCTGTGTATGTTCTTGAGGCATGGTAACTGGTCCTGTGGGGGTTAGGGTGTTGAGTACTGGGGTGGGGGTAGTGGCTAGAGATGAGCGGCCCAAGGCAGAGTGATGTGAAGAGTCTTATTTACATATCATGAAGAGGAATCAAGAGGAGGAAAGCAAAAGGGAGACATAGAAAGTTTTAAAGGAAAGGAGCAACACATTCAAAACAGTATTTGAGAAAATTGCAGTTCAAAACCCCACAGACTGGAAGACATTGTTCTTCCAACTGCCTGCCTCCCGCTGAAAGTTTGGCAGATCTATTTTTTATAGGAAAGTCTCAAACAACAGGGAATTACTCAATGATTCATTTAAAAGGATCCTTAAAGGAAAATCGAGGCACATCTCATCCTGCCTTCTTTAATTGCTCATATATTATTACTGTGGGTGAGATAACAGCTTTGTTATTCTTCTAAATAGTGTAAAATATTTATTGGTAAATATAGCAGTGCATAAATTAATGCCAGTTGAGATTTTGTGGGGAATTTTTTTTCTCCATTGATAGCCATAATTTTTCCTTAAAGAAAAATAATATTATGCCGATCCATTCTGCCTCGTAGCTGAGCAAGAACATTATGAGCTCAGTATCTACTTGATGATGCTGTCTGTTAGTTTCTGTGGGATGGCAGGATTCTCTCGGTGGGCTGGCCCTGTAGTTTGTTTGTGAAACCAATTTACTTTCTATTTATTAAGACCATAGTGCTTAGAAATAGGGCTTTTGGAGGTATAAAATTATGCTTCTTTTCTTCATTACATCTGAATTCAGTAACCAACTACCAACAAAAAGTGGCATTTATACATAAGGATATTTATTACTTTACTTATCTGAAAGTCCACAGGTAGGGGGTCCACGGAGCCAGTTTGGTTCACTGTATTAACGATGGCACCAAGGACCTAGGATATATGTCCCAATAGAACAATCTCCAAAAATAGAAGGGAGGTTTTTTTTGTTTTTCCAAATGTCTCTCCCTCTTTTTTTTTTTCAATCCTGGAGAAAAATGTTTTCCAGAATCCCCCAGCAGACTCTCACTCAGATTTCCTTATCCAGATCTAGGCTCATGCCCAACTCTAAACCAATTACACAAAAAGAAGAAAGGCTTAGAAGAGACCAACTATGGTCCATTCCCTGGTCTGAGGAGAGGAGCCTACCTCTTCACTGAGCACACTGTTGCCACAGGCTTAAAACAAATGGCGTTTCTCAGAAGGAAATACAGAAGAGTGACTGAGTGTATGCAGTCAACAGTGACAGCACAGGTCAAATCAACTAGGGGTGGTGATTTAATGTATACTCTATGTCCAGGCCTATATTCCCTCTGGCAGATACAACAGAAGAATCTAAGACAATGCTTGTTCTCAGGGAGTATGAGTAAATGACATTGTAGTAAGGCAGGTGATTAGCTAGAGAAATTAATTCAATAAAATATACTGATTATCTATTACATATTGTTATTAGCTGCCTTTGAGTTGGCCCCCAACTCATGGTGACCCCATGCACAATGGAACAAAACGTTGCCTGATCCTGCATCATCCCCATGATTGGCTATGAACTGGACTATTGTGATCCATAGGATTTTCACTGGCCAATTTTTGGAATTAGATCGTCAGGCCTTTCTTCCTAATCCATATTAGTCTAGAAGCTCTGCTAAAACCTGTTAGCATCATAGCAACATGCAAGCTTCCATTGAAAGGTGGGTGGTAGCAGCACAAGAGGTACACTGGCTGGAAATCTAATCTGGGTCTTCTGCAGAGATGACAAGAATTCTACCACTGAATAACCACTGCCTTCTGTTACACCTTAGGAGGTGGGAATAAGACCCAGTTCTTGCCCACAGGGAATTCACAATTTCCTTCTCCATCTGCTTCATTCAGTTGGTCATACTGAACACAATTTCATTCTCCGACATGTTCTTCCATGCTCTCTCTGAGCACACCAGGCCACACTGTAGCTGGAATACCCGTCCCCTGCCTTTTTTTTTTCTTGATTTCTCAGATTCATCACTCAAGGCACTGGCCTAGCTGGATTAAATGCTCCTCCCCTGGATTCTCATCCCAGCATCCAGGCCTACCTTTTTCACAGCCCTTACCATTCCAGGTTGGAATCATCTGCCAGCTGTTTACCTCAGCCAGGCCTGGAGCTTGACAAAGGTGGATTGGGTTTTGATCAGTTCACATCCTCACTGCCTACTCTAGTGATTGAGCATAGATGATTTACAGTGAATGTTTGTGGGATGACTACATGAATAACTGAATGAAAGGAAAATGAATCTGGATCATTTATTCCTCTCCAATCAATTTCTACCTTATTAGTCTTTTTCTTTCCCTTTTCTCTCATGTCTGTTTCCTCTCTTATTTTTCTTTTCCTTCTTTATCCTTGCTTATTATTCATAATTAACTAGTGAATCTAGCATTTTAGAAGCTACACAATATTTGCACAGCATTACTTTTTATCTTATATCCCCCTTTTTCTCTTCTCAAAAAGATGGGATGTGCTGGGTGTTGACCCAGAAATGTCAGGGAAACCAATCCAGGGATGTTGTTTTCTTCTTGAGCCATATTCAGTCCACAACTTTTAAGGACTGGAGTCTGGCAAACTCCCTAGAATGACAGGTCTGTTGCTGTGCTGCTCCATGGGTCCGGTTCCCACTTTTGCAGACTAAGGCGGGGACATCTTCCCTGTCAGTCGGGCACGTCTTTCTATGAGAAAATTTTAGTAAATTTCTGTTTCTGTTCTTTGCCCTCCACTTAAAAATAATCCAAGCCTGAGATTATCTTTAAACTTTAAACCAAAAATATCCCCTGAAGTCTTCTTTGAACCAAACAACGGTTTATCTTAACTAATAAAGAATATCTGCCCTGGGTACTGTGCTCTTTAAAAAACTACCTATATGGGATCAAACTGACAACAGCAACTGGAAAGATTAGATAGGAACCTTAGGGGGCAGTAAGTTTATGTTAATGGAGGCGGAACAATTCAGAAAGAGAGGGTGAGAATGGTTGTAAAACTTAAAGAGTGTCATCAATGTCACTGAAATATGCATGTAGAAATTGTTGAATGGGTTAATGTTCCGCAGTTTATATTCTTAACAACAACAAAATAAAATAAATTAAAATAAAACAAAATAATGCAAGCCTACAGTTGTGAGAACTGTGCTACCTTGGCCCACAAAGCCCCTTTAATCTTACTGTGTAAATTGTCAATGCTTACACTTTTGCCCATTTTGCTGATGTTGCTACAAGATGAGTCCTTGAGGAGGGGTCCTGAGGACTAAATACAGGGCCAGAGCCCCTGGGACCCTTATATCTCAGTGAGGCTCCGCATTGTTATTATTTAAGGAGAATCACCGATGCTCTCATTTCCTGTGCCTCTCTGACCAGACTGCCTCCCTCCTCTTGCCTTCCTTTTAAAGATGGCTTCCTGTGTTGTCATTGCAGAGCACCTCGGACAGAGAGTCCATCCTGGCCATCCTCCAGGTCCTTGGCGATCTGCTTTCTGTTGGTGAGTAGGCCCGTGCTCTCATCCCCTCATACGGTGGACATAGTCGCATGCCAGCTGTGAGCTTTCTCAGGAACCTGGGTGGCAGGGGGTTTGATCTAGCTCAAGTTTCCTGTGAAAGACAGAAGCACCAGGCCAGCTTCTTTTTTCCCTGAGGTTAATAAAACCCAGAGTAAACTAGGCTGATTGTACTTTGGGCTCCTTGGTCTTATCATCCCCCAACCCCTACAGTGACCCAACCTTAAGAGGAAATTAGGCTCTGGAGTGGTCATTCTGTGGTTTCTCATCAGTGGGGCTGAAGACCTCTAGGGCTTGTGCCCGCTTCTGCTCCTCTCCTCAGTGAGAGTTAACCCTCAGTGGTTCTACCTCATCTTCTTTCTCTGCTTCCCTCCACTCTGGCCCATTTAGAGGGCCAAGTAGTAGCAGCTCTCTTACATATGCCAAATGGAGGCAGGAATACAAGGCAGAGATACACTTGGCAGTGTGGTAGCCACTGAGGCTTCAGAGGTCAGATGACAAAGTTGACTACAGTGAAATCAACTGAGTTAACTGGGCCATGCTTCTGTTAGCTCAAGTTCTTGCTGAGGGTCCTGGAAAATACAGCTTCTTGGGCATTCCGACATTCACTCAATTTACATTTCTATGTGTGCTAGCCACAGTACATCAGAAAGAAAAAAATAACATGTAGTTTTATAATGACACTGCAAAGCCACAGAGCATCAAGATTATAATTTCAACTGACAGGGCCCATTTATATTGGGGTTTTTCCATAGGCTGTGCTGCCCTCCATTGGCAGGGCAGCTTCCCTGCAGTCTGCTTGGTGAGTTACCCTTTCTAAGTGAAGCTACTTGCCTTCTGGGCTAGTACTGTCTTCAGTTTGTACAAACCAGCTGGGTTGAGTTGGCGACCCCATGTGTATCAGAATAGAACTGTGCTCCGTAGAGTTTTCAATGGTTGATTTTTTTCAGAAATAGATAGCCAGGCCTTTTTTTAAGGAGCCTCTGGGTTGACTAGAATGTCCAGCTGAGTGTGTTAATGATTTGCACCACCTAGGGACTCCTAAATTGTCCAGAGGGTCTGAAACACTTAGAATGAAACCTTCGAGTTCTTGTTCTGATACAGGCAGTGTTTACTGCTTCTTTGGTAGAGGATGCTACTTTTCATGAAAATTAAAGATCAGAGAGTCCTGTCTGCTGAAAATGTCCCACGCTATCAGCCACCTTTGGTTAGGTCAAGCATGCCCAGTGCATGGAGAATCACCCAGGATCCCTTCCAGATTGACATGTTATCACTTCTTTTGAGCTTGTCCTGGGTCAAGATGAGTCCCTGTTCAAAACTATTCTTAAATAGAAAGACCGATAACCTCATCCAAGTCCCAGACATTCTTCTAAACTCCCTGGATAGAATGGTTGGGACTTTGTTCTGTAAAGGGTTACTCCAGTTGTTTCCATATTTTATTCCTATAAATTACTAAAAGGCAGCACCAAAACCTCATTGTATCGTCAGTAAAATGATTTCAAATAAGCCATCAACCCAATTCCTATTATAGATCATGCAAACAAATAGCAGAGAGATACTGATATTCCCTTTTCTATTAAGTATATGATTATACCTGCCCTGTATGCATATTTATATACATGTATACACACACACACAAGTTTTCAGGAAGATGGATTCTAAGCTCTATTAACTACAGCTGATGCAGGTAAATTCACCTAGGTTCTTAAATACACCATCATATTCCCATTTCACACACCTTTCCCCTGCTTACCTGGTGGTCCAACATTAACATGGGTTGCTTCAAGAACTACACAATTTTGATTTCTGGGATGAAGTGAACCAGTCCTTGCTCTGTCTCTAGTGTGAGTTCTGCCTTCAACTCTAAGACAAATGAGGGTGACTATTTGTGGCTCATCCTTCCTCTGATTCTCCCTCAGGCACAGACCGGAGGATTCACTACATGATCAGCAAGGGTGGCAGTGAAGCCCTTCTGCAAACCCTGGTGGACACAGCGAGGACATCTTCCCCAGACTATGGCATTCTCCTGCCTCTCTTCCGGCTGCTGGTCAAGGTTGGCCTAAGAGGTATGCACACTCCCAGATCCCAGAAGATAACTGAAAATATACTCCTGGGATTGTTATCATGAGAGTGATTTGGGGAGCTCATGTGGGGAAGCAATATGTTTTGGTCACTCTGGTGGTTACAAGAGTAGCCCTGTAGGAGAGGTAATTTTGTTGCCCTAGATGTCAGCTAACCCAAAGTATGGTGCTTAGGACAGCCCAGAGCAGGCCTGAGCTACATGGGACATATGTCATACGAGGGGAAAGAGAAGAGATACTCCAAGGCAGCTTTCAATCATTTATAAAGAAATGGAACACTTCTACAAATTGCGTTGTATATACAGTGGACATTATGTATAAGTGTATTAGTTTCCTAGGACAGCTGTAACAATTTACCACAAACTTGGGTGCTTAAAACAACGGAAATGTATTGTCTCATAGTTCTGGAGGCCAGAAGTCTGAAATGCAGGTATCAACAGTGTTGGTTCCTTCTGGAGGCTCTGAGAGAGAATCTGTTCCATGCCCCTCCCCTAGCTTCTGGTGGTTACCAGCAGTCCTTGGTGTTCCTTGGTTTTTAGATGCGTCACTGCAGTCTCTGCCTCTGTTGTCACATGGCATTGTCCTCTGTGTGTCTCTCTGTGTGTTCTCTCCTCTTGTTATAAGGATTGGCTTTAAGGGCCACCCTAAACAGTATGACCTCATCTTAAATGATTACATCTTATTTTCAAATAAGATCACTCTCTGAGGTTCTAGGTGGACATGAATTTTTAGAGACACTGTTCAACCCACTACAATAAATCACATAGAAGAGGAACTTCCCTAGTTGAAGGGAAGCTGGGGACTGGAGTTCTGTCTACTTACGCTCCATCCCCACTTCTCTGTCCCCACAGAAGATCCTGCCATACCTTCCTAAAACTCTAGAACTTCCTGGAGCACAGTTTAAAAACCTGGGTACTCAGGACCCATGCAAACATTGCAAGCTAGCCAAAACATCTGTTAAGCTCTAATTATGTGCAGAGCCTTATATATGTCACAATAGAGAAGCTTAGCTCTTCTCAAAGGTGGACCTTTTGATATCTGGTGCTGGCAGCTGTAGCCAAGGGTACAAGGGCTCTAGGACGCTCTTTCCTTTCAAAGTTTTCATCTCTGTTTTGAGAACATTCAACATTCCACAAATAATGACTGAGAACAAGTTCTCAGCACCAGCTAAAGCATGTCCCAGACAAAACCAATAAAATCCGCTGATTGAATATTCAGCAGATTTTTACTGCGTGTTTCTTAGGGCCAGGCACTGCTTTAGGCACTGGGAATACCAGTAGGGCTTATATTCAAGTGGGGAAGGCCAGAAAGTAAATAAGTAATTAATTAGATGACAGCAGACTATGATGAATGCTGTAAGGGAAAGAAAGAGTAATGTTACTCTGAGATAGTGTGGTCACGAAGAGGTGACATTTGAGCTGAAACTTGAAGCATGAGAAGAAGTCAGTAAAGCAGAGAGTGGCCAGGTGAGCTCCAGGCAAAGACAGTAGAGACATGATATACCCTGGTGGTAAATGGTATAAGCTTAGGAGTCAGATCTGGGTTTTAGGCTTGGTCTTCATAGCTGTGTGACCTTGGGAAAGTTACTTAAACTTTCTGAACCATTCTTTCCTTATCTGTAAAGTGGGGGCAAAACCAGTTGCCACTGAGTTGATTCTGACTCATGATGTCTCCACGTGGGCCAGAGCAGAACTTTGTGTGCTCCATAGGGTTTTCAATGGCTGATTTTTTCAGAAGTAGATTGCCAGGCCTTTCTTCTAAGGGACCTCTGGGTAGACTTGAACCCCCAACCTTTTGGTTAGCAGTTAGCAGCTGAGTATGTTAACTGTTTGCACCACCTGGGGACTCCAAAGTAGGGTTTGCTGTTGTTGTTGTTAGTTGCCATTGAGTTGTCTCTGACTTATGGTGAACGTACATGTATAAACCAAAACCAAACCCATTGCTGTTGAGTTCATTTTGACTCATAGTGACCCTGTAGGACAGAGTAGAACTGCCACATAGTGTTTCCAAGGCTGTAAATCTTTATGGAAGTAGACTGCCACATCTTTCTCCCACAGAGCAGCTGGTGGGTTCAAACCGCTGACCTTTCGGTTAGCAGCTGAGTGCTTAACCACTGTGCCACCAGGGCTCCTCCGACATTATATATAACGGAACAAAATGTTGCCTGGTCCTGTGCCATCTCCATGATGGTTAGCATATTTCAGTCCATTGTTGTGGCTGTTGTGTCAGTTCATCTCACGGAGTGTTTGCCTCATTTTTGCTGACCCTCTACTTGACCAAAAGTGAGGGTTGAGTACTTAATTCATAGGGTTGCTATGAGGATTAAATGAGATATTGAATGTCATATACTTAGCATGTGGGGCCAGGGACCTCACAGACAAGAGTCATATAGATAACATGATAAAAAAAAAAAAGAGATAAAAGATACATCAAAACCAAACCAAATCCGTTGCCTTCAAGTCGATCCCAACTCGTAGTGACCCTATAGGACAGAGTAGAGCTGCCCCATAGGGTTTCCAGGGAGCAGCTGGTAGGTTTGAACTGACAACCATTTGGTTAGCAGTGAAGCTCATATCTTTTGGAGCCACCAGGGCTCCAAAAGATACATCAGGGCTCCAAAAGATATGTCAGGACAGTGATTTCCAAGTTATCGATCTTAATATTACTATTGTAATAATTATCATAGTTTCAACTATCAAGAGTTTGTAGTCTTTGACATTGACATTCAAGTTGCCAAGGGCTGGTCTGAACAGAACAGATAGGAGGGTGGCTGCTCATGGATTGGAGTGAGATAGACAATTTTTTCTAATGAGGGGAATAAGATCATGCTGGTTTAGTCACAATCTGTTAACTGATGTTCTTTTGTCCAGAGGCAAATATTGGTAAATCAGGTTTAGGGTACAGTGTCTTTTTTCCTCATAATAGACCCAAAGTTAAGTAACCCTCCTGGGATGAATCTGACAGTGAATATACTCCATTCCTACAAACCAACCAACCAAACAAACAAACAAAAAATCAAACCATGACTATCTGAGAATCACACTCTCTGGGAAGGACACAAACAAATGTAACTGGTAACACAGTCACCTGGTGTCATAACGGGAGCCAGGGACATAGAATAAAAGGTACTATTCCCTAATTTTTTATGCTTATTTTCTAACTATTAAAGTAATAACGACTTATCTGTAACACTAAATGAGAGGTTATTTGGAGCAACAATTTAAGAGAAATTTGAGGAGCAAATTTCATTTTCTTAAAAATATTTTAATTTTTCATTATGAAAATTCTCTAGCATATAAAAAGGAAGAGAGGGTAATGACCTCTTATATACCTATTACTTATATCTGAGTATTGTTAACGTTTTGCCATATTTCCATCGCCTTTTTTTCAAATAATATCTTATTGTGTTTTTGGTGAACGTTTACACAGCAGTTTAGGTTCCCATTAAACAATTTCTACACAAATTTTTCAGTGACATTGGTTAAATTCTTCACAATGTGTGAACATTCTCATTATTTCCGTTCTGGTTGTTCCATTTCCATTAATCTAGTTTCCCTGCCCCCTTACATTCTCATCTTTATTTTAAAGTAATTGTAGACCTTTGGTCTCATATATGTGATTTTTTTAAAGGAACACAGTACTTATGGGTAATACTAATTATTTTGTGAGCCAATCTGTTATTTAGCTATAAGGTGATCTCAGGGGTTAGTTTTGGTTCAAAGTTTGAAGAGTATCTCAGGGCAATAGTCTTAGGGAGTCCTCTAATCTCAACCAGTCCAGTAAGTATTTTTTTTTTCTTTTTTAATTTGAGGTTCTGTTTCACATTTTTAGCCTATTCTGTCAGGGTCTATCTATTGTGACCCTGATTAGATTGGTCAGTAGTAGTAGCTGGGCACCATCTAGTTCTTCTGGTCTTAAGGTAGATGAGGCTGTCGTTCATGTAGACTATTTGTCCTTCACCTATTTATTCTTATTTAAATTATTTTAAAGACAGTTGCAGACAGCATTTTGCTCCTAAATACTTCAGAGTACGTTTTTTTAAAAGATAATTTTCCTATGTAACTGTAATACCATTATCACAAATCTAGCAAAATAAACAATAAATGCATAATTTACACTCATTCCAGTTTCTCCAGATGTTCTCAACACATCTTTTACAGACATATTCAAGGAAGGATCCATTCAATGTGAGCACAGTTCATTTGCATGTTGTCTTAGTTTTCTAGTGCTGCTATAACAGAAATACCACAAGTGGATGGCTTTAACAAATAGAAATTTATTCTCTCACAGTCTAGGAGGCTAGAAGTTCGAATTCAGGATGCCAGCTCCAAGGGAAGGCTTTCTCTTTCTTGCATCTCTGGGGAAAGGTCAATCTTCCCCAGCTGAGGAGCTTCTCAGTTCAGGGACCCCAGGTCCAAAGGATGCACTATTCTCCTGGCTCTTGTTTCTTGGTTGTATGAGTTCCCTGTGTCTCTCTGCTCGCTTCTGTCTTTTATATCTCAAAAGAGTTTGGCTCAAGACACAATCTTGTAGATTGAGTCCTGCCTGATTAGCATAACTGCCACTAATCCCATCTCATCAACGTCATAAAGATAGGAGTTACAACACATAAGAAAATCACATCAGATGAAAATGGTGGACAATCACATGATACTGGGAATCATGGCCCAGCCAAGTTGACAGATATTTTTTGGGGACACAATCCAATCCATGACACATGTCATGTCACTTAAGTATCCTTAGTTCTAGAACTGTCTTAAAAGAAGAAATTTATACCCAAATATGCTGGAGTTCATGTGTGAGGAAAATCAGAAACATCCTTAGATATAGGGGTTTGCAAGTCATACAGCACACAAGCCTTCGTGTAAATATTACTTGAAGAATGAGGGACAATATGTGAACTCTAGTTAGCTCTTTTAAGTCATCTGGTTCCAGTGGGACTTACTTAGCAGCACTTTCTACTATATCTGAAAAGTCTCTTTGGCTATGATTATCCTCCTCCCTTTCCCCTCTTCCTCTTCCTCTACCCCATGCGCTGTCCAATCTTCAGAATCACTGGGAAATGCAACTGAGTCTGGTTGATTTATGTTCTTAGATAAAAAGTTTGGACAGAAGGCACTGGAATTGGAGGCACTCGATGTGACGTTGACTCTGGCCAGGAAAAACCTGTCCCACAGCCAGAACCTCCTCCACTGTCTCTGGGCTCTGCGTGTGTTTGCCTCCCGTGGTAAGTGACTTTATTGTTGCTCTCCGGGGTGGTTTTCAGAGCTGAGCGGGAGGCCTGGAGATCATTTTGGGGTCTGCTTAGAAAGATGGTATGGACAGGGTACATATGTGGTCTCAACCAGATAAATATACTATGGGGAGACTCAGGATCCAGAGGCTGTGGAGGTGAGAGGCCATTTCTTCATCTCCTCCTCAGCTGAGTAGAACTATTGAGGCTGTCCCTAGAGATAGTCCTTAACATTGTTTGTCCTTGGGAGTCAGATATTATAGCATTCTTTACCACCAGTTGCAGTCAAATCAATTCTGACTTGTGGAGATCCCACGTGTGTCAGAGTAGAACTGTACTCCACAGGGCTTTCAATGGCTAATTTTTTTGAAGTAGATTGCCAGGGTTTTTTTTCTGAGATATCTCTGGGTGGACTCAAATCTCTGCCTTTTTGGTTAGCAGCCGAGGTGTGGTACTGTTTGCATCACTCAGGGACTCCATTGCATTCTAGGCCTCTCTAACAGTTCTAAAATCAAACCCATTGCCGTCGAGTTGATTCAGACTCATAGTGACCCTATAGGACAGAGTAGAACTACTCTACAGGGTTTCCAAGGAGCCTCTGGTGGATTCAGAACTGCCCGTCTTTTGGTTAACAGCCAAGCTCTTAACCACTCTGCCACCAGGGCTCCCTAAGAGTACTACGAGGTGGAAAAGACCTGTGGTAGGAGAAGGACAGACTATTTAGTTCTCATCATATTCAAGGTACAGTGCTATGTGTGTTACAACTGTCAACAATTACTCTCACGTTACACAATCTCCTTACCATGCCCCAGAAGCTACTCACTGAGCACAACACCCTTTGCCAAATTTTCCTTCATGATCCTTCTCAACATAATCCTCCAGGTAACAACTAGATACATCATAGCACGTGCATTAATGCTTATTTGCCATCTCCTGATTTGGATTATTTTTAAGTATCACAACAAACCTGTATTTAGACCTACCATTTTATGCTAAGACAAAAAAACAAAAACAAAAAAAAAAAACACCTTAAATGAGTGAAAATAAATCATGAGGACTGAGATTCTAACTCCAAAACTCATGTCAATCCTCCTCTCCATATGGGAAAATTTTTTATTAAAATATCTGGATTCTATACCTCCTATCTCCCATGTAATGAGCATAGACTTTCATTTCTCCTTTCTGAACCCCTTTTCTGTGGAATAAAAGTGAGAATTATTTAGATGTAGTGCTCTGTATAAGAGAGAACATGAGCTTAGAGCCCAAAAGGTCTGGGTTTGACTCTGATTCCATTTCTAAAGAGCCATGTAACATGGTCACTTAACCTGTTTGAACCTCAGTTTCCTCCTTTGGAAAACTGTGGTTTAATGAAACTCACAGACTTTATAGTAGGAATGAGTAAGATAATGTTCATGGGTATGCTTGGCACCTAGTAGCTGCTCATTTGCTTTTCTGCTCTACTCTTTTTCCTTAGTCCCTTGAAATAATAGGAAGCGTACACATATGGGGAGTGGATAGGTGACCTTTTTTTTGTAACTAGTCTAAGAACTACTAAAATAACCTGATTTTCATTGGCTAATTCCAGTAATAAGCATGGAGTGTCTACAAAGAGAAAGTCTTTCTGGGGAATAACGAGATAGATTCTATGTTCTCAGACAGAGCCACAGCTCACCCATTTATACATGTTGACCAGAAAGTCAGAGTGTGTTTGGGAAGGCCTAAATGGATCTGTACAAACCCATCTCTAATAAAGGAAGCTAGGTGAAAAGCTGTGGCTCTGTGTAAAGGACAATACTCGTTTATGAGTTGCCAGAATGTGTGCCACCCCAGTGTGGAGCTTGCCAGCAGCAGAAGACTTGAGTATCTCATTTTGGTCTCCTAAAGAATAATTAGGCTGAATAACATGCCTTTCTTATTATATATAATAGTTATAGAGATCAGGAAAAAAAAAAAAAATCCTTCACCCTGGAGCCCTGAGAAATGCTGGGATTTGCCTGTGGGTGTGAGAAGTAGCCATTTGGCTCATATTCTAAGATTACATTTATTGTACCAGCATTTTCCTAACATATTTAAAAATTATACTGTCACTCTCTATACATTGGCTTTACTGATGATGAGAGGCAAGCAGAGTTCAAGAAGCCTGTGGATTGCTGTCCCTTTGCTAAATTGTTAGCCCTGTTGAATGTTCCAGCAAGCATTCCAACCATTCCTATCTGCAGAAAGACTTGGCTGCAACTGCAATGTGTCTGTGACAGCCAGCTTTCATATGGCCAATGGGGATGTTTACAGAGCCGCCAGAGACCCAACCTTGGGCAAGCATCCAGCAGGGATGAACTCAGTGGGGATTTCTTATTGTCTAAAGTTATCCGTGTTAGAGTCAGTGTTCCTAAAACCATCCGCTTCTTAACTGTATTTAATACCAGAATTTTGCTGAATTATTTGTCAAGAGTTTGCTTTGGCATGTTCTCCCAATTTAGAAGTAAAGACTGAGTTAGTAGCCAGGAGAGCAGAAGATTGATGGCTAGCACTAGGATGCCAAATTCCTGAATTTCAATCCAAGCAATTATCACCTGCACTAGCCTCAGGAGGGACAGATGCAGAGGGGACGTTCCAAGAACATGCACTCTTTGAAATGTAAGACATTAGCCGCTGTCTCTAGGTGGTGGACTGTACTGGGATGAACTGTGTAAGAGCCTCCAGATTTCCATTTATCCTCCTTTTGAAAAGTTTGGATCAAGCCAGTATAAGTCACCTCTGTCTGTCAGTCTTTGCTTCTCCATCGCCCCCTTGTTCCCAATCACATCTTCAGGAACAAGTCTGTCTCAAAGTACAAGGCATTTCTAGTTCTCTGTCTTACTACACCAATGCAATAGAAGAAAGAGAAGAGAGTTATACCTCTGAAGATAATTTTAACCTTCTTTCCTTCTCCCTCTGAAAATCTTACTCCCTGCTAGAGGGGCTCCATTTTATGTCTGGTGGATTCCTTATTGTCTTTTTTTTTTTTTTTAAATAGACTTCATGTTTTTAAATAGAAGTTTTAGGTTCACAGAAGAATTGTGCAGAAAGTACAGAGAGTTTCAAAATCCTCTTTGTCTTTTGACAAGACCAAAGCTCTTTCTAAAGTGAGCTGGATGGAGTGGAGTATTGGGATGTTGGAGAATTATTGAAGTTGTCGAGGATTATATTTTACTTGGATCCATAATCAATGCCCATGGAAGCAGAAGTCAAGAAATCAAATGACATTTTGCATTGGGTAAATCTGCTACAAAAAACCTCTTTAAAGTATTAAAAAGCAAAGATGTTACTTTGAGAACTAAGGTGTGCCTGACCCAAGCCATGGTGTTTTCAGTTGCCTCATATGCATGCAAAAGCTGAACAATGAATAAGGAAGATCAAAGAAGAATTGATGCCTTTCAGTTATGGTCCTGAGGAAGAATATTGAATATACCATGGACTTCCAGAAGAATGAACAAATCTGTCTTGGAAGAAGTACAGCCAGAATGCTCCTTAGAAGCAAGGATGGCGAAACTTCATCTCACCTATTTTGGACATGTTGTCAGGAGAGACCAGTGCCTGGAGAAGGACATTATACTTGGTAAATTAGAGGGTCAGTGAAAAAGAGGAAGACCCTCAACGAGATGGCTTGATACAGTGGCTGCAATGGTTGTGAGGATGGCGCAGGACCGGGCAGTGTTTCATTCTGTTATACATAGGGTTGCTATGAGTTGGAACCAACTTGATGGCACCTAACAACAACAACAGTTAGTTCTGAGCAGGAAGGATTGATTACTCCTTTGACATTCTAATGGATGAGTCATTGTTTCAGTCATGGGTGATCCAAGCACAAAAATTATAGGGGAACTTAGAACCCAATGGAAAAGAAATGGAGCTGTCTTGTTTATAAAGTTGCCCCTTAAAGTTTCAAAAAAGTCAGTTCAAGTTGTACTGAACCTAACCCATCCACTTGTAACTTGTAACTTTTCTTCATTGTGAAGTTTTCCAAATGGTGGAACATGTCTAAGAAAGTCTTTTGTAAGATACTGTCAGTGTGTGTGTGTGTGTGTGTGTGTGCGCGCGCGTGCTTGCATGCTGGTATGTGCCATAGGAAGTTGGTGGTGAGTAAAACAGGCACAGTTTGAATTGAAATCATTGCCACAAACCCAAAGGTCTACTTAGAGAAACGTCTTCTGCTCAGTAATTATCCTGCCTGTTCTAGCTAAGAATACAATGGAAAAGTGCAATAAGCCATCAGAAAATAAATAATATATGTTTCATCATTTGGGCCCACTTTGAGAAGATAACGTGACTGTGCCTTTCAGACGACTTTCACTTCCCAACCAGGGATGAAAAGACCATACAGTTTCCCTGTTTATAAGTTGCGTTTAACGTGAAAGGTGATGGACCTCCCTGCCACTTTAGGCCCACTCTCTAGTGTTAAAACCAGAGCTTGGTTCAGGTGACCCAATAACTACTGTGCCTTTGTTTTTCTCAGTCACCACAGGAGCCATGCTGGGAATTAATGGAGCATTGGAACTGCTTTTCAAGGTCATCACTCCTTATACCCGGAAGCACACTCGAATAATCAGGTACAGAGCACCTGCATAGTACTTTTTCTGTGTTTGTAATAAATGTAGGGATGGAGATGGCTGCATATAGATCCTGATGGTGCTTCCAGTTCAGTTTAGTGATGACTTGTCCCTTGGAGATACGGTACAATGACTTTATCTCCTCTCTACTTGCATCCCTCCCCACCCAAGCATCATTCCTCTGATCACAACAACCCTGAATGGGTATATCATTATCCTCATTTTCAGATGAGGAAGCTAAAATGTGGAGAGAGCCTCACCCAAGGTCACAGTGCCAGGAAATGGAAGAGTTGGGATTTGAATAAAGATTTTTCAGACTCAAAATCCCATGTTTCTTTCTGAAGCCTTTAGGTATCTTTTTTACTCACAGCAAATCTACCATAAGTTAGTATAGTCTTCAAAACACAGTGCAGAAATGAGAGGGAAAGGTGATGCACCTCAGGGCCTCCAAAGAGTCAGCCAGTTAAATTTCTGATATGCGATCTGGGCCTTATAATAGTCCATCATGTTTTTGTGCTAGTCTTGAGATATCTTTTTATGATTGGAAAATGAAACGCAGCCTATTCACTCTGTCTCTGCTTGCTGGTGCGGAGTGAATCACAGAGTTAAAAAGGGAGATGGTCAGACATGAAGGCTTTAGAGATATTCGGAACCATTAAGATTCATCATTTATGGGAGTGACTCAGCAAGAACCTTGAAAGAATATTAGAAGAAATTCAGCCGATTTCTAAGATATATGGGGTCATTCGGCAAGTAGCATTTCCATGCCCAGCCATGATATTTTCTACATCCCAGCATAAATCTTAAGCTTGTGTTCCACCTGATTATTTTTCTCTTGGGTCACCACAGTAATAGCATTATCATCCATTCTCACCTTCAGCTCCCTACGCAAGCATTTCTTGGAGTGAAATACCTTCTGTCTCAGTTAAAAAACAAAACAAAACAAAGTTTCCTCATTATATTAATTGGAAAGTACTGGATTAAAGTTAAATAGATCTCTTTACCCGAAGACTTCTTAGAGCCTTTGTAAAGTCAACACATGTTGGAAATATCCAAGATGGGTATGTATTATAACCTGTTCTGAAACTGATTTGGCCAGGGAACTAATTTTTTTGGACACCATCTTTTTTGGGGATCAGTGTGCTATGTGTCTCATTTTGGAAAACTCTCCTGTGGAGTGAAAATGCACTGCAAATTGGAATCCAGCTTAATTCTACCAAGCCATCCTCATCTAGTAGGTACAAAACTTCAGAGTCACAAACTCAGAGGCAAAAAAAAATTTTTTCCTTATTTTTCTGTAACTATCTTTGCTTTAGCTGCCTTTGAGTTGGCCACTGACTCATGGTGATCCCATGCACAATGGGATCAGACTGTGGTGATCCATAGGGTTTTCACTGGCTGATTTTCCAAAGTAGATTGCCAGGTCTTTCTTTCTAGTTGTCTTAGTCTGGAGGCTCTGCTAAACCCTGTTCAGCATCATAGCACCAGCAGATGGGTGGTGGCTGTGCATAAGTGCACTGGCTGGGAATCAAACCTGGGTCTCCTGCATGGTAGGCAAAAATTCTACTACTACCCTCTAATTTTACTTTATTTCTGAATTAAACCTCTGTTTATGTCAGATAACAAAAATATAAATCAATGGTGTCTTACAGGGAATCTAAGTCAAATTAGTGATTCTTTGGTCCATTTTACTCCTCTCCTTTTCTCCCTGGGGTTGCATCGAAGTTACAAGAAGCTTATGGTCGTGCCAAGGTGTTGATAGAAGACAGCATCATGTCCTCAGTTATCCTGTGTCCATTCGGACCTGTCATTAATCTTGTCTATCATTAATCTATCATTAATCATTAATCTTGCTTGGAAACTCTATGGGGCAGTTCTATTCTGTCCTATAGGATCGTTACGAGTCGGAATTGACTCGATGGCAACAGATTTGTGTTTTTTTTTGGTTTATCATTGTTTGTAGACCTTTGCTGCTGATGTCTACAGTCTCAATATGTTTTTTGGTCACCAAACCCATGAACTTTATATTTTTGTCCTATCCACAATGCCCTTTCTAATCTGATGCTGTCTTCATTCATCTGTTCAGCAGCTCAGGAACTTCTTTCTGGCTGCTTTCCCTACATTGCAAGTTGTCCCTGACTTACGACGGGGCTCCATTCTGATGACTACATTGTAAGTTGATTCTGATGTATGTCAAATACATCTTTTTTTTTTTTTCAGTTTTCATTATTATTGCCTTATGTTCGACTTACATCAGAACCAACTTACAATAGAGTTGTCAGAACAGAACCCTGTCGTAAGTTGGGGACTATCCAAACCCCTTCTTCTTATTTTTTTTAAGTTTTCATTATTACTGTCTTTTATTATAAGTATCTTTATAAATCTGATCTATATTTGTCTTTGGGGTTTGGAAACATTACTTACAGATATATCTTAATACATAAACCAAAAAAAAAAAAATAGTACTAAACCTGTTGTTGTCGAGTTCGTTCCGACTCATAGATTTTAATACATACATACATAAAAAAATACACAAATTGGACAACATTGGCATTTTGTCAGTTGTGGTAATAATTTCACTTGTGGAAGGTTCTGGATCATCTAGATAATCCCTGGGAATGGGGATAGCATTTCTAGTCAGAAAATTAATGAGAGTTGTCTGTATGGTCCTTTTCTTTTGTTCTTCATATATTTCATGGTAACATCTCACTGCTTCCAGAAACTGTCTATCAACTTTAGCAAAATGATCAGTGTTTGGGTCCATGATTTCAAGCAACTGAAGCCTCTGATTTAGTTTAGAAAAAATACTTCAGGTAATACGTTCACCGTAAATTTTTTTTACAACTTCTCTCCTTTCTCTACCTCATTATTTCTTTCCTCTTCAAAATTAAGCTCTGATCCGTTACTTCCCCTTCTTTGTGATCTATGAGCTATTCTACATTGGTGATACCAAGTTCTAAATTCAGCATTCTTGCTATATGGATGATTTTTCCACCAATGTCTTCCATCATATTATCCTGATCAAATGCTTGGAGCGTGTTCGTGTAACTCAGCAGTATTTTCCCCAAACCCCTTGCATGCATTTTCCCGTAACTTCCTCTCAGGAACAGGCAATGTTCCGGATACATTGAAAAATATTACAATGAAGTCAGCAGTCAGTGTTGTAACAATGAAGGAGGAGTGGTAAGGGCTGTCAGACGCGTGTTCACTTCAGTTGTCATATGTTGTTAGAGCTGAACATTGCCCAACTTTCTATCCGTCACGGCTCCCTACACAGACACCAATGCAGACTTCATTGTAGACCAGGCCATCGCCTGCTGTATGGCAATGTTTTGAACAGTATATCGTAACATTGAACATCTGCAGGTGAACATCTGAGAATGATAACATCAGCAAATTACATGCTGCAATGTTGTACAGAGTACATATTACTAATGATAAGATGTACCAAAAACAAAAAAAAAAGCCCCCAAAACGATGGTCGTAAGTACGATTCGGTTCGTAGTAACTCGAATATGTCATAAAATGGGGACTACGTGCATATGGAAATCTGTGAGCAAGCCTGCTGGGCCCATCCACACAAGAGCCTCATGCAGTCATCGCTGCTTTGCTACCTGGAGGGCTTCTGGAGGAGGCTTTGATTTTCCTGGGTAACCTTGGAAATCAAGACACTAGGCCCCTCTCTTCGGGGGTCTTGGTAGCTTTTATTGTCTTTCTCATCAGGCTTAGGGGGAGGTTGGAGCAGACAGCAAAGCATAGGAAACCCCCTTCTCAGATAATCACACTACCTAGTAGCTAATTGTGTTGCTTTCTTTTCCTTCTGCAAAGAGAGCTGAATTCAGGCACAGATCTGATCATGGCACCACAGGAAAATGAAAAAGTAACACCAGGAATGAGTGGATTGGGGATGGAGGAAGAGGGCAGCGGAGGGAAAAGCTGAGGGTAGTGGGGGTGGTTGGCAAGGAAATGAGGTGTTTTTAATGACAAAAGGAACCTCGCAGGGACCTGAGGCATATTTCTGCATTTCTAGCCTGTCCTGTAAATTTTGAATTTTGGGCGAGATGATTCCCCTTTTTTAGCCAAATGCCAAATTAAAACCAAAGCTCCACAGAGAGGAGGATTTATCACCAACCATTACAACATAGCTGTCATTGCTAGGCGTTTATGATGTGCCCTGCACAGTGCTAAGCTCTTAGCATAAACTATCTCATTCGATTCGCTCCTCAACTCTATGAAGCAGGTGCTTTAATTGTCCTAATTTTGCAGAAAAAACACTGAAGCTGAAAGAAGTTAGGTAACCTACTGGGATTTAAGTGAAAGAGCTGGGATTTAAACCCTGTCTGTGCGTGACCCTTAGCTCCAAACCACCGCTGCACTATCTTATACAGTCTACTCCCAGCATTTTATTTCTAAAACCACCATATGTAAGACAATCATAAGCAGTTAAAGTTTAAGTTCCTGTTACTGTCTAAATGGCTCTTACTCATGAAACAATTTGCTTAATGATAGAGGAGTCTTTCTCCTCCATGGAATGGCTACTTTCTCTTGAGGGCTAAATGTCCATTCCCTATGCTTTTGCATTTTTTTCCTGAAGCTATCTTGTTTTCTGCCTTCCCCCCATCCCTCAATAACAAGGTAAGGGTAAAGATGGTGAAATCAGAAGACCTGTATTGCAGCTCCCTTCCTAACTATGTCCTTGGTGAGTGATTTAACCTAAAAGTGGTTAAAGCTAGCTGAAGTTTAGCATTTCCCAAATGCGAACGTCAAGTCCTGCCTCCTAGGTTTGTAAACTGTGAAGTGTTATAATATCGTTAACACTATTAATAAAAATATTATTGGTTAAGTGGCTGCCTGTTTTGGGTCAGCCAGCAGAGGTTAGGCAAGAACATAGAGATTAGAACTGTCTGCCAGGAGCCACCTTCTCCCATGAAATCCATCCCCAAAATAGTAACTAAGAAGTGCCCAAGTGAATTCTACTCAGCTCTATTTAGATGCCAGAACCTGTGGCTTGAAGGGGTCTTCCAGGAAGGGGAGGAGGTGGTAACATGCCAGGGGACATGAACAACCCCACTGAGTATCATCCTCCAACGCTAGCAAGCTATGGGGGAGTTATTCTGGGATGTCTTTGTATGAGCAGATGCCCAGCGTTGTATACTATGACTCCTCTCTCCTGTGGAGATTAAACCTGCCCTACTTCTCTAGCACAAACCTAAAATTAGTTATGCAGCTGTCCTCCACTGAAGTCCTGTCTTCGGATCATAGTCAGGGCAAGATTTATACAAGAAGCACCAACCACACACCTTTGAGAGAGAAAGGGCATCTGGAGCAATGTCCCTGACGCTCTGTGGCCTTGTGCCAGCCCTCATCCCCAGAGGAGGCGGCTGTTACAGCCTCCCGCACTCCCCAGATACCCCCATGTGGGCACGGTTTTACCGCTGTGCGCTTGTATTGGCTAGCACCTGTTTCCCTCCTTTTGCTCCTCCTGACCACCACCCTAATCTGAGCAGTTGTTGTCAGACTTGGAATGATGCTATATAGCCTCTAACTGGTCTACTCGGACTTCAAGGCAATCAAGAATGTGCCCCAACCTCCTTTTCCAGCCTTATATTTCATTCCGCTTCTCATGTCTCTTTCCAGCTAACCATCCCTGAATGTGGCATGCCCCATCCTGCCCCAGGTCTTGGCTCAGGTGTTTTCCTTCCCTTGGAATGGCTTCTTTGTCTTACTGAGCTCTAAACTTCTACCCATTCTTCAGGCCCAACCTCATGCTACCTGCCCCATCTCACTTTTCGTCAGACACTAGAACAAATAAATCATCTCTTCTCAATGCTTCCGCAGGACTTCTTTCATACTTTGTTTTAACACGCATCACATTTAACTCTATGTTGGCCTGAGCGTCTCCTCTCCTCTCTAAATTCTAAACTTCTTAAAGGTTGTTCTTACCTGCTGTTGAGTCGACCCCTGGCTCATGGTGACCCCATGCACAATGGAACAAAATGCTACCCAGTCCTGTGCCACCCCAAAGATTGGTTGAGAGTTAGGCTGTTGTGATCTATAGGGTTTTCATTGACTGATTTTTGGAAGTAGATCACGAGGCCTTTCTTTCTAGTTGTCTTAGTCTGGAAGCTCTGCTGAAATCTAATCAACGTCATTTTTCTGTTGCTGTTCAATTGATTCTGCCTCATAGCTACCTTATAGGACAGGGTAGAACTGCCCCATAGGGTTTCCAAGGCTGTAATCTTTATGGAAGCAGGCTGCCACATCTTTCTCCTGCTGAATGGCTGGTGGGTTCAAACCGCTGACCTTTAGGTTAGCAGCTGAGCGCTTAACTACAGCACCATCAGGGCTCCTTGTTAAGCATCATAGCTATACACAAGCCTCCACTGACAGATGGGTGGTGGCTGTGCTTTAGGAGCACTGGCTGGGAATAAAACCCAGGTCTCCTGCCTGGAAGGTGAGAAGTCTACCACTGAACCACCAACGCCCTCTGTTCGTAAGGGTAGAGATAAAATTATATTTATCTTTCTGTTCTCCATAGGATCTAGCCCAGTGCCTGGACTATGGTATGTTCTTAATCTAAGTCAAAATAAATACTTTACTTTTCTTTTTTTTTTTGTGAATTGCCTATCTAATTATGAATAAAAGCCAGTATTTACTAGATGTGTACTATGCTAGACATTTCATATTTATTACCTTATTCTTCCTTTATCCCAAGCTGTTTCTACATGTGAAGTTCCACCATGTCTAAACATGCCTGGAAAATGATATGGCAAGCCTACCAAGAACTCTATTTGCATAAGGGACTGAAGTGCCTTCTGGGAGACAGCTCATAACTAAGTGAGTGAGCATCAGTAATAACTACCATCTTGGAAGGGAACAAAATCTCACTCAGGGAAAGAAAAATTTGAAGTCTTGTTTCTTGCTTAGAGTTGTCTGGGGAACTGACAAAGATCAGCAGAAGGGAAAGACCTGAATTTGAGGGCATGTGGGGGGCACATTCACATTCAAGCTTTGCCTAATATTTGACACAAGCTTCCAGTGTTTGGTCAGAAATGGAATCAGCTGGGGATTTAGAATTTCTGGGGAAGGTTTGCACAGAACTTGGAAGGGGAAAGTGACGCTGGGTCAGAGTGTGCTAGCTCTTGCTAGTTTGCTCTACCGTGTGTAAGCTTGTTTACCTGCACTAAAGCTGTCTTTAAGCTGTCCAAACTCATTGAGTAGAAACATTTATTAAGGCAAAGACGGATAACTTGTCTGTGACTGACTCATCTTGTGACCTTAGAAAAGCTTGTGTTCATTCCATGTCTCATCACCTCCTGCTAGTAGCTGTCCCCTTGTTCCCTCATTTCCAGGATGAACCTGGGCATTCTGGTAATAACAATGGCTGTTTCTACTGGTGGTCCACTTGACCTTTTCGAAAGCATGGCCACATCTCATCTGATCCCGCTGGATCCTCACTACTTAATATTTAGCCCAGCTTTTGAAGCTGGGTTATCAATTGTCATCCTCATGTATCTCCTGGGACTTTGAAATCTTATGGCTTGCCTTGCCTCATAAACATCAAAATCAATCAGAAACTGATAAGGTGTTCCTAGTAGAGGCTAGCACTTGAGCCTCATTGTGCCCCCTGATCATTGCAGACATAGTTTGGAAAATGAGACTCAGGGTCACCCATAGACTGAGATGCTTTTTCATTCTTCACCAGACACACCTTCATTTTCTCTGAGCTTCCCCAAGAACCTGGGAGGTCAGGAAGTGTGTTATTCAGAACCATGATGATCTCACCACCACAGAGATCAAAATCTTTGATATTTTCACCCCTTCAGTGTCCTCTCAGGTTTTCATCAGGGACCTTATGCTGTAATTTATACTCTTCAGGCTCAGGGGTCCCTGGGGTGTAGGCTGTGAGTTTCAGAGCACCTGGACTCAAACACCTTGGCAAGAGGAGATGAGTGTGTTGTATCTTCAACCAGCTTCATAAGCAGATTCTTCAGCTTAGTCTCCTGTTGTCTGTCCCCATACCTTCCTGTGCTTAGAATGGTGTTAAGTCATCTTCTCCCTTCAAAGGCCCAATCCCAGGGTATCTCTGGCATTTGAGCTTTGCCTGAGTGCAGGATTACTGGGTAAAGCTTCCTTGGCAGGTCTTTATGGTGATTTCATCTTCAATTTATGAGCTGGGAAGAATGTCCCACTTTCCTTCTCCCTCCCCCCAGATCACTGTCTTATCCCAAAGCCAGGCCTTCTGGGCTTTCTTCAACCATCACACCATTCCACTTTATCTGATAATGTTCATGGATGGATAGATGAGTGGAGACTCAACAAAAGCTAATGGGTTCCCTGAGATTGTGAGAGATTGGGTGACTCACAATTATTCTTATCACTGAGACAATGGGAATCCAAGTTACAAGAACCAGATTTTTCTGTTTCTCAAAATAGTTACTGAATTCCTCCCTGGGTTTTCATCCTGATCCCCTTCCCACCATTAATGGCTTTGTGATTTCTGCTACTCTTCATTCAACATAAACTCTGTGGTCTCTGGGGCACAAGCTCACATTGGGGGTTCAGAAGCTGTGTGCTCCAGAGCACTTGGACTCAAATATCTTGGAAGAGGAACAAAAAAATTCACCCCAGTCTCACCAGTACTGATTTTGGGGATATGCAGCATGGGCTCAACTTACTGACAGAGTGATTAGTACGTCTGCAACCTCACTCCAAGCCTGTAGCTGATGGTGAAATGAATAGTTTCCTACATGTATTAAACCTTTGCAATTAGTTTTGTGAATTTAAATCCCTTTCATCTTCTTGAGAAGCCAGTGACCACTCCCTGATTAGGACCAGTCATAGATATTTAAGTCATGGAATCTCAAGCTGGAAGGTCCTTAGGAAGCCATTGGTCCAACTCCTTCATCTTAAAGATGAGGTCACTGAAACCCAGAGAGGCCTAACCAAGCCTCTACCACAGTTTCAAGGTACTTTTTATTACTCTAAGATGTTCTACCACATAATACAAAACAAAACTGTACTGAACTAGAACTTCTAACATTTATTTGACAACATTCTATGTGCCAGGCTCAGTGCTAGCCATTGGATTTGGGAACAACAGAAGGTGGATGCTCTCCTCAAGTTGCTGATAGTTGATGTCAGTGATAATAATGCAATGTGGTAGGATGATTGACTTAGTTTCCTAGCACTGCTGGAACAGAAATACTACAAATGGGTCGCTTTAAAAAACAGAAATTTATTTTCTTTGAGTTCGGTAGTCTAACAGTCCAAATCAGGGTCTTGGCTCTGTCAATTCCTTCCTTTTCAGTGGCCTGGATTTTCCTTATAGAGGATCCTTCTCCAGTATGTACTTGCCTCTGTGTGTAATCTGCTTTTTTTTTTTTTTTTAATAACTCAGAAGTGATTAGGTTTTGGACACATCCTATAGTGGTATGGTCTTATTAACACAACATTAGATTACATTATGGAAGATGATTATATTACATTACATTGTATCCATACGTATAGGAGTTGGGATCCCAAAACATATTTTGAAGGAACATAATTCAATCCATAACAAAGGTCCCACATTCTGACCCAGTGTTGGGCTTGTGAAATGAGCCAGTTTCCTGTTCTGTGGAAATGTCCTTATAATGCCTGTACCCATAACTCCCCTCAGAGCTGAGAAGTCAGGGCCTCTGCTCTGGGTGCTATACCTCAGGAGGTCCCTTGCTTTTGAGAGCCTTCCTTGAAATGTATAAAGTACCCCTCTGGTGCCTGGGATGGGCTGGGGAACTGGCAGTGCCATCCAGGTGGGCTCTCTGAGCCCAGAATGGGACTTGTGTGGGCCCCAGTCCCTGATTCTCCCCTTTTGGGTAGACTCTGACTCCCTCCCATCCTTGGAGAGGGGGTAGACCAGATTCCTTGAGGAGGAGGAGCTCTAGAGCCAGTGCCTATGAGGGTGTCCTGGGGTCCCATTGTAAATCCTTCGTGCAAGGAGAACAACCTGGCAAACAGATCACTCCTGCTGGCTGGTATGGTATTGCTTCCTTAGGATGACATGGAGCAGTAAGAATTGTGCTGATGTGCTGATATGGGGTACATCAAATTGTTTATATAGACAGGGGCTCTGAAAAAATTACTTGCTGGGTTCTGCATATGTTAGGAGTGGTGCTACCTGCACAACGCCCCTTTGTGAAGGTTCGCTAGAGACTTCATTTCCGTCTTGATTTGTTGAAATCTGTTCTGCTCGACCTCTCTGTGGATTTGACTAGAGGCAGGCTCTTAGGAACTTTCACTGGCCATTGAAGTGAATCTTCTAGCCTAGCCGGCTTAGAGTAAGGAGCTTTTGCAAAGATGTTTACATCTTATTGTAAATCATAACCTCCTCACAATACTGTAATCACCCAAAAATACATGGGGGAGGGTGTGGAAGGGTGTGGGGAAGGTACAGAAAGACTCTTATCAGGAGAGACACCAGGATCCTTTGACCTTCCCTTTCCCCTTGAGGAAGCTGATATTTCTAATAGGTCATGACCGAACTCTGCCAGGATCGATTCCACATGTCAGACATGATGTATTATAAAGCCAATGGGGGGGAAATGCGCTCTGCTTTTTCTGTGGGTCTGCGAGTGGGTGCAGTGTCTGAAGATGTTTTGTTTAACAGAAACAAGCCAACTCAATTAGCTAGGAAGGAAAGGGTCAAAAGGAAGCCATTACACAGATGTATAACCGTCTAAAACTAGCTGCCTTTAAGAGTTTTAGACAGAGATTGTAGGTCAGGGACAGACTGGAGGCTTTTTGTCTAAATTTAATTGTAGTGTTATTTTAATATTAGATCTTTATGTGATCATTATCATATTTAACAGAGCCTATGAGGAAAAAATGGAGTGCGCACTTAAAAGGAGTAAATTATTACAAATTAGGTTTGAATTTTTTTCAGATGGCACATAGTAGGTATTTAATAAATACCAGTTGAATAAATGAGCTCTGTTGTTTTGGTTTGCCTGAATTGCACCCTTTTGACCATACATTTATTTATTTAATACGTATTTATTGGGCATTTATTATCAGCAGGGATGTATGGGCTATGAGATGAAAAAGCACAGTCCTTGTCCTCAAGGAGCTTACAGATACATCACACACTGGCATGTAAACCAATAAGATCAATACTATAATGGTGGTGTGTTCAAAGAGGAGGATCTTTGTCTACCCAGGAGTTGGGAAGACTTCATTGGAAAGGCAACTTTTAGGCTAAAACAGGTATGGAGTTTCTCAGATGTTAAGGTTGTGAACAGAGAACCTTCTAGGTGGAGACTTCAGGAAGCACAAAGACAGAAAAGCATACACACACAGCATACACACACACACACATACACATTATGTATGACTGGATTATACTGCAAAGAAGTGAGGGAGGGAAGCTCACCCAAACTGATTTGGAACAGTCTAATATCTTACTAGACAACAAAGAATGGGAGTATATAGTTCACAAAGAGGAAATAGGAAAATTGATAAGCTCATAAAAATAGTCACCTTGGCAATAATCAGAGAAACAAAAACTAGTTCAAAATACCAATTTCACAAATCAGAGTAGCAAAGATTTTGAAAAATAATGACATTTACTATTGGTGAAGATTCAATAAGATGAACACTAATGCAGTCTGCTGGGAATATAGATTGATAAAACCTTCCTTAAAACAATGGGATAATGTGTATTAAGTTTTTTTTTTTAAAAAAGTTCTCATTCTTTACACCAAGTTTTTCACCTTTGAAATCTGTCTTAAAGAATCAACAAGAAATGTGGATAAAAATTTGTGCACACACAAACAACAATCACACTGTTATTTATAATTAGAAATATTATAACAAAAAAGTCCAATAATAGGGAATTCTTGGTAAAAGTTGCATATTTATATATCACGATCTTATGTAGCAATACACAAAAAACAGATTTAGGAATGATGTTTACCATGGGAAAAAGTGTATGATACAATGTAGACTAGAGAAATCAAGGTTAAAAATTCAGTATGATCTCAACTATGTAAAAAGTAGACACTTGACTTCTGCTTCAGGCCATACTAGGACCAGATTTGTCTTTCCATCCAACACAATCAAATTATAGATAAAATATATGAAACAATATTTTTTAAGATTCTAGATATCAGACAATGAAGGACAGTGATCCCTAAGAGATGAACCCTAAAGTTCCCCTAGATGACTGGCTTGAGAGGGTTTCCTGGTAGCATGTAGGAAGGGGCAGCCCAGGTGCAGCCTGGCAAACTCTATTAGATCCAAAGTCAGAATTGAAGAGACAGGGCCGAGAGTCTGAAGAGAACAATATGGCTAGAATTCACAGAACATTTTTCTAGATAGAAGAGAGCTGCTCAGAGACAGATCTCCAGAGGTCTTCAGAGGTTCTCATTCCAGTATTCAGCTGGATATTGATCAGCACGTGCTTGTGAGGAAACCACTCAAAGCCAGGAAAAGAACCATCTGAAAGGAATGGAAGGAATAATGCCTGGCACTCCCAGAAGGCAGGAAATATGCTTGTTCCTACACAGCACACTGGAAGACCTCATGATTCATGGTGCACTGAGTAGAGTACATAGAAGGGTCTTGTCTCAGTAGTGAGAAATAACTAACCCTAGACTGAGCGTTACTCCTATCCTGCCTCACCCATTGCCATCAAGTTGATTCCAACTCCTAGTGACCCTATCGGACAGAGTAGAAATGCCCCATATGGTTTCGAAGGCTGTAGATCTTTATGGAAGCAGACTGCAACATCTTTCTGCCACAGAGCAGCTAGTGGGTTCAAACTGCTGAACTTGGTTAGCAGCCAGGCTTGACCACTGTGCCACCAGGGCTCCTCTCTCTACCTAGCAAATGTTAAAAGTAAGTCTTGAAAGGATAAAACTGTTTCCAAATAACTAACTGCATCCCAGGACAAAGCCTCAGAATATTTATAAGAACACAAAAATATCCAGCTTTGTACAAGGTAAAAGCCACAATGTCTAGTATTCAATAAAAATTATCTGGCATGCAAAAGAGCAGAAAATACTACCCGTAATGAAGAGATAAATCAATCAATTAAAACCAATCCAGAAATGAGATAATTGTTAGAATTAGCAGACAATACATTTAAAAAGTTATTCTGATTTTTCCATATGTTCAAAAGTTAAGTAAAACTTATGGAGCACTGAGTTCAGTTTACGGTGATGAAAAAATCACATTGATTAAGGGTAAGGGTTGCATAGCTGATTGATGTAATTGATATCAATAAGTTGTACACCTGTAAAAAGTTGAATTGGCAAATGTGTGATAAATATATTTACAACAGCATAAAAAATAGCAGCTGCTGTACAGCCAAACACCTCATGGGATTTGGTTCCTTGGTTTGGAGCTTTAGGGTCATGGTTTCATGGGACATCCCAGTTAATTGGTCTAATAGCATGTTTAGTACTTTTGTTCTACTTCCTAGTTTGTTGTATAGTGACTGGGGTCTTAAAAGCTTGCAGGTGGCCATCCAAGTTACACCAATTGGTCTTTATTCGGCTGGAACAACAGAGGAGGAAGGAGAATCAGGATTAGGAGAAGGAAATGAAATGTGTGGCAAAGTGCCTCCATGAACAATTGCCTTCTTTGACATGAGACCAGAAAAACTGGATGGTGGCTGGCTACCATTACTGAACATTGTGGTCAGAGATTCTACAGAAGAATCCTGATTAAAAAAAGGGGTGGGGGATGCGGAAGAGAATTTCAAATTCTCATGAACTCTTCACTTTCTGGAGTTATGGAGGCTGGATGAACCCCCAAAACTATTGCCCTGAGATAATCTTTAAACCTGAAACTAAACATACCCTGGAAGTCGTCTTTAAACCAAACAACAGTTTAGCTTAACTAGTAAAGAATGTCTGCTTTTAGTACTCTGCTCTATTAAGAACTATCTATATGGAATCAAATTTACCTAATTGAAATGAAAGCATCTATCCTTCAAAGACTTGTACACAAATGGTCATAGCAGCTTTATTTGTAATATCCCCAAATTGGTAACAATCTTAATGTCCATCCGTTGGTGGACATATGAACAAACTGTGATACTTCTGTACAATGCACAATTACTCAGCAATAAAAAGGAATAAACTATTGATATATGGTACAACATGGATAAATCTCAAAATAATGATGTCCAGTGAAAGAAGCCAGACCAAAAAGTACATACTATATGATTCCATTTATATAAATTCTAGAAAATGTAAACTAAACTATAATGATAGAAAGCAGATGGAGACAGGAATTAGGAGTTAGTGATGGGAGGGAGGGAGTGGATTACAAAGGAGCATGGAAACTTTGCAGGGCTATAGATACGTTCATTATCTTGATTGTGGTGATGTTTTGGGGTGTATATGTAAGTTAAATCTTACTAAATTGCACACTTTAAATATGTATAGTTTATTATGTCAATTGTATCTCAAATCTGATTAAAAAATGTGTTCTCTTTGCATGAGAAAAACAGGCAAGTAAAATATTTAAAGAAGTATACTAGTAACTGTAGTTATTTCTGAGTGATGGGACTATAAATTACTAACTTCCTATTTTTTTATAATTATAAGGCACTACTTTTACAATTATGGAATTAAATGAAAACAATTGCAGTGATGTCTAGTCTAACATAACTTTTATTTGATTGGCTATAGGCGCATGCATTGAAACTAACATCATCATCATTGATAATTAGATCGTTCATTTGTTCATTCATTCAAAAAGGAATTGATGAAAGGTTTTCACTGATTTAGTCCATCAGTGTTGAGGATGGGGTATGGAGGCAGCAGAGCTGAGGTGGGTTTTCTGGGTAGAGAGAAAAGCTTTAGAAAACACACAGAAACAAGAAACAGACTGGGCAAACACTTGTTAGATGCCATGGAGTTGGTTCTGACTCAGCGACCCTATGAACAACGGAAAGAAACATTGCCTGTTAGTGTGACGGCTTCACAATCAGTGCTATGTTTGAGCCCATTGTTGCAGCCACTGTGTCAATCCATCTTGCTGGGGGTCTTCCTCTTTTTCACTGACCCTCTACTTTACCAAGCATGATGTCATTCTCCAGGGACTGGTCCCTCCTGATAACATGTCCAAAGTACTTGAGACGAAGTCTTGCTATCCTTGCATTCTGGTTGTACTTCTTCTAAGACAGATTTGTTAGTTCTCCTGGCAGTCCATGGTATATTCAGTATTCTTTGCAACACGATAATTCAAAGACATCATTTCTTCTCTGGTCTTTCTTATTCATTGTCCAGCTTTCACATGCATGTGAGGCAATTGACAAACAAGTGGAAATAAATATTAGGTAAAGTTTGAGGTGGGTGGTAATGGGAGAGAAAGTTTTGAACCAATTCAGGGTCTTTTCTCTATATCTCTGTCTTCTAATTCTTCCCTTCCTTTTCCTTCCCTTCTCTTCCCTCCCCTCCCGTTTCCTCCTTTCCCTTCCACTTTACTGTCTTTCCCTTTCCTTTCTCTTCTCATCTGAGTTTTTTACATTCTAGGAAAAATCCCTTGTGTTTGTCTTTAGCTTGAATAATTAAATTTTCTACTACATCTATTCACTGACTCCAACAAGGTTTCAAACTCATAATCATGTATTTAATGTATATGTGTGTGTATACATACATACATACATACACACACACACACACACACATATATGTATATATACGAGCTCTGGAGCTCTGGCGGCATAGTGGTGAAGAGCTCAGTTGCTAACCGAAAGTACTGCAGTTCAAATCCATCAGACGAGCCTTGGAAACCCTATGGGGCAGTTCTCATCTGCCCTGTAGGGTCGCTATGAGTCAGAACCAACTCGATGGCACCTAACAACAACAACAACATATGAGCCCTGGTGGTGCAGTGGTTAAGAGCTCAGTTGTTAACCAAAACCTTGGTAGCTGCTCTTTGGAAACTCTATGGAACAGTTCTATACTGTCCTATAGGGTCACTATGAGTCAGAATTGACTAGACAGCAACTGGTTGTTACATGTATATATATATATGAAATATGTATTCAATTCTTTATATTCTTATATTTATGTTCTCATGACATCTTGTGCTAGTGTCAGACACAAATGTTCTCTAGAGTATTCCTAAGAATGCAAATTGGGTATTTTAGAATTCCTTTTTCTAGGTTATATTTACCCTTCTTCAGAGTTAGGTACCCCTTGAGTATTCAGAAAATTGATTACCTTCTTTTGTTGAACTTGAGAATAGTTTTCTTTGCTATTTCAGCCTTACAGAGGCAGATGTAGTCTCCCCCAGTATTAGTTTGATCTGGGTTCTATTGGAGTTGGGTGTAGGTCTCCACTGAAATATTTCATAGTAAGTGGCATCACCAGGATCAGATTAAAGGAAGAAAAAAAGATGCCCTACTAGTTACTTTTTTACTAGTTGGTGTATCTGGCAACCTGGAGAAGGAGTGTAGCGAAACAGGCACATAGCCACAGTCACAGTAGGGGGTTTTGGTATTTTATTTCAGTATCACTGATAACTAGAGCCCTAATGGCACAGTGGTTGATGTGGCTGCTAATCGAAAGATTGGCAGTTCAAACCCGTCAGCTGCTCTGTGGAAGAAAGATGTGGCAGACTGCTTCTGTAAAGATTAACAGCCTTGGAAATCCTGTGGAGGCAGTTCTACTCTGTCACATAGGGTCACTATGAGTTAGAATTGACTTGATGGCAATGGGTTTGGTTTGGGATTTTTTTTTTAATCACTGATAAGAACCAGGCTCCCCATCATGGCTAATTCTCAGGTGTGAGCAAGAGCAAACCTTGGGAACTCGCACACGTAGGCACGCTAAAGAGGAAAATAACGAAATTTGCACTTGTCCAAAAGATTTCCAAGTTACTTTCACGTAAATTTTCATTTCTCCAAGCGTTTACTAGGGCCTCTTTCCATTGGTTTTTCTGGGGAAGCTATCAGTCATACTTTTAGATATTTTCCTTTGGGATGTTCTCATTCCTGTTTCTCAGTACTGCTAAAATGTTTCCAATTTAAATATTTCTAGAATACTTTTTAAAGGGTAACCATTTTAGACTCTGACATAGCAGTAAAAAAAAACAAAAAACCAAACCAAACTCATTGCCCTCGAATCTATTCTGACTCATAGTGACCCTATAGCAGTAGGATTTTTAATTTCCACAGAACCCTTAAATGTTTCATGCAGAAGAGACAGTAGAGGGTACTCAATCCAATGCCATCTTATTTAGAGACACTAAATCCAAAGTAGGTGATTTCCTGTAATTTACACAGGTAGTGGGTAGAAGAGCTGAGATAAGAATCCAGGTCTCCCAACCTTCTACCTAAGTCTATTTTCACCACACCATGCTGCAGCATGATGACTTTTTTTTTAATATTTAAAAACAAAAATGATTAAATGACTCTAATAAATAAATAAAACGTGCAATGGGTGGTTTTATGAGAGCCCAAGTGCTCTATAGAGGAAACAGGCAGCCTCAAGCCTCTCTTTCCTCAAGGTTGAAATAATTTGTCTTTGAAAATGGCCCACCCTAATCATAATAATCATCATCACACGTGATACAATCCCATTTTATGTGTCACGTTTCAGGCCAAATGAATCCCCCCAAAATGCTTTTCACAGTTAATATCAAGGTCCTCCAATTATATGATGCTGTTATGGAGTTGAATAATATAGTGGCAGAGTTATAATAATAAAGAGTAAGAGGAAAGTGGGAAATGATCAGGCAACACCAGGGGAGGAAAGCAATGCTTCTGAAACAAGATTAAGAGTCAATGAGGCAGAGATACAGGGAAGGCAGTGCCAGATGACAACAACCAACTAATCTGAGCACATGTATACCCTACCACCACCTCTTGGTTGTCGTGGGTAGTGCAGCTCCAAATTGCCTTACCTACAAATCATGACGACCCGCTGTCTGTGGGAGTAGAACTGTGCTCCATAGGATTTTCAATGGCTGATTTTTCAGAAGTAGATTATCAGTCCCTTTCTTCCCAGCTGCCTCTGGGTGGACTCAAATCTCCAGTCTTTGGGTTAGCAGCCAAGTGTGTTAATCGTTTGCACTACTGTCCTCCAAAAAAAAAAACTCCACTGTGGTCAAGACAATCCCAACTCATAGCAACTCCATAGGGTTTCCAAGGTTATAAATCTCTACAGAAGCAGAATGCCATATCTTTCTCCCACAGAGCCACTGGTGGTTTTGAACCACTGACTTTTTGGTTAGTAGTCAATCACTTTAACTACGGCGCCACCAGGGCTCCTTGCACTACCCAGGGACTCCAAAATGACATATATTTCTTTAAAACTGAGTATAATGTGTTATAATGAGATGACTTCACATTTTTGGAGAGGTTATTTCCAAGAAGCTTAAAGAAAATAGCTTATTAAAAAATTCAGTTTACTATTTTATTCTTTCTGTTGTTTGGAGAACCCAAACATTTACTTCCTGATTTTCATTGGTGATAGGCATAAATGTTCACCCTAAGTAGTATCCTATTAGGTTTTTTTTTTTTTTAAATCATAGTTGCTGGTGAAAGCTGAAATGAGCTCATTCAACAGTTAGTCACTGGGTTAATAATGTATCTGTTTTTCAAAGGAGAAATGAGTGTATTTTGGAAGGCAATTGTTTAATGACTTTTGATTTTCCATGGAATTTTGTATATATTCTATTCGTGTATTTTTTATTTCAAAAGGGCAAACAACTTAAAAAGGGAGTTCTAAAATAATTTCTGGTTTCTCTCAAAGGGTCAATTTCTGTCCCTGAAAATAACCCTTTAAGAGTTTGCTGAAGGGTGGGACTTGATGGCTAGAACTGGTCTGTGGATATCCAGGCCTTGGACAATTGAATTTACTCAGACCTTCGTAAGATGGTGATTTTGACATGTCCTAAGACTGGTTTGGGAATATCACGCGTTCCAACACAAATCTCTAGTTTTAGGGCCTCAAAGAAACTGTGTGGAGCTATAAGACTTCACCTCATGATCAGTAAAAGAGAAAGATGGAGAAATTAACGATAATATAAATATTGCTCTTTTTTTCTGTGGGCACTCCAGGCCTTCCAATCCACCACTTCAAGTGTAGTGCCAAATGTCATTGCAAACCTGCTGTGGACTTGTCAGAATGTTTGCCCTGGGAATGGTATTTTATTCCCAAGAGCCAGTCTGACTTGGAACCCTGTGGCCTCCCCAAAGGCCTCTCTTAAGCAAATCTCTCATAGGGTATCATTACCACAGGCTTTCAAGAATTTGAATCATCAGTATTAATAAAAATGGAACATTAATTGGAAATCTAAGATGTGCTAGACATTTTCATATACATTATCTTATCTAATCTTCACAACATCACCGTGGCGTTGGCCTTTATGCTGCCATTTTACAGATGAAGAAACATAGCCTGAGAGATGTTTAGCAACATGTCCAAGGTCATACTAGGGTAAAGATTCTAGTCTACATCTCAAATTCTTTTCATTATACAAGGTATATTGGTTTTTCAATTCATGGAGCCTCAGGCTATTTCCATCTATAATTTGATGATCATTAGTCTATTATTGATACTGATCCTATATCAAATAAAGCTAAAGCACTTAAAGTCTGCATCTACCTTTTTGCTTCTAAGAAAAACATCTGAGCTGGGTTGCAAACTCACACATTCTTAGGAAAACCAACACACAGCCACATCCATAAATCAGTCAACAAGATCTTACATAGGATCAGCAATAAAGAAGGGTATGGGGTGGGGGGTGGGGGAGGCATTGTTTTACATTTGAAAAGTCTGATATTTTTTGCAATTTTTTTTTTTTTAAAGTGGAACATCCCAGTTCCCTTTTTCAAATGAGTTCTTACATGGAACTCTAATATACAACAGATAAGAATTACCGTTTTGGAAGTGGTAGTTGAAAATCCGGAGTTTGCCTTCTCTCTGTACCCCAAACTTTTATACTTCATCCATCACACTCCCAAGACTCCAGGACTGGACAGAACATACTTCGAAAGTCCTTGAGCTAAAGAAAATAACATTACATCAGAAGTCATGGATTTGGATTCAAGAGTTAGTTTCCCCTCTTTTATTGACCTTAAACAAATCTCTTAACTTTAAAAATGGATGTAATAGTGCTTATCCCATGAGGCTGTTGTGAGATTTAAATGATGTATATATATACACGATGTATATAAAGGCCCAGAACAATGGCTAGAACATAACAAGTCTCAATAAAGAATAGTACTCTTCATTCTTCATTTGTTAACCATAGTTGTTGATGAAATTCTCAGTCCCTCGAAAGCCCTGGCCTAAAAATATCAAGATTATATGCAGGACATATGGAACTAAACCTTTCATTGCTCAACCAATGCCCTTTCCCAAGGTATATTCAATACTGTCCTTTGGTTTGCAAATGCAGCTATCTGTACTGCCACTTGGATTGACTATTTCCCTTAAGCATTTGCTCTAAAAGCTACTTCAGTTTAGATTGCCTCATCTTCCTGTGACCTCAGAACATTCCTTTATTGAACAGTTGTTAGTTGTGCTGGGCTTTCTGGCAAGATAACAATTTGAGCAAGGGTGTTTAACTCTGCTACTCCAGGATCATTACTGACAAGATTAAAGAAATAGAAAACTAAGGGGAAATGTTGCACCAAGGTTGGAAATTAAGAAAGGGTGTCATCCATATGCCAGAGCTTCAGGGCATTTCTAATAGATATAATACAGAAGAGTCCAGATCGAGGGAAGGATGCAGGGTCACCTCACCACTCCTGTTCTCAACAAAACTACCTTCACCCACTAACGGGGGAGGATAGCTCTCAAAGTGAAGGGGAGTAAGGGACAGAAGGAGATAAAATACTTATAAAAAAATTATTAATGGTGAAATTTAAAAATCACACACCAAAGAAATGGAAAGCTGAGATGGATTGGTAGGATTTAAATTGGTGCTAATTTACTCATCTTATATGTGGGAGGGGTCAATAGTTACTTTTTAAAGTCTGTTACAAATTTTCTCCTTTCTTTTACAAAAATTATACCAATATAACGAATACCTCCTGCAATTCTAGTCTTCTGAGATAACTTCTCTAAATAGTTCCAGGCAAATACTTGGAAAATATTTTACACATACACTAGTATGCATATATTTCTAATATCTATTATTACTATTATTATTCTCCAAAAACAGGATTATACTAAAACTATTGCTCTTCTATTGCAGTGATACATCATGAATGCTTTCTGAGTTAGATCATAGACACCTCCTGCCATCCTTTTTTTTTTTTTTAATTAGGTAAAATTCACACAACAGAAAAGTTAACCATTTTAAAGTGTACAGTTGAGTGGCATTTAGTACAGTCACAGTGTTCTGCAGCCATCACCTCTACTAGTTCCAAAACATTTTCATCATCCCAAAAGGAAACTTTGTACCCATTGAACAGTCACTCCCAGTTCTCCCCTCCCCTAAACCAAAAAACCCGCTGTTAACTGGATTTCAAGTCATAGTGACCCTATAGGACAGAATAAAACTGCCCCATTGGGCTTCCAAGGAGGGGCTGGTGGATTCAAACTGCTGACCTTCTGATTAGAAGCCAAGCTCTTAACTGGTGAGCCACCAGGGATCCTTTCCTCCCCTACCTGCTAGCAACCACTGATGTACTTTCTACCTCTGTGGATTGTCTCTATTCTGGATATTTCATATATATGGAATCATACAATATTTTTGTGCCTGAGTTTTTCTGTTAGCATTTTGTTTTCAATGTTCATCCATGTTTGTAGTATGTATCAGTACTTCATTTCTTTTTATGTTTGAAAAATATACCATTGTATGGATATACCACATTTTGTAAATCCGTTCATCAGTTGATGAATATTTGAGTTTCCAACTTTTGTCTACTGTGAATAGTGTTGTTATAAACGTTTGTGTACATGTTTTTCTTTGAATACCTGTTTTCAACACTTTTGGATATTCCTAGGTTATATGGTAATTCTATGCTAGGTTATATGGTAATTCTATGTTTAACTTTTTGAGAAACCACTGAATTGTTTCCCACAGTAGCTGTACCAGTTTACATTCCCACCAGCAATGTATAAGGATTCCAGTTTCTTCATATCCTCATTAGTACTTGTTATTCTCTGTTTGTTTTTTAAAAAAACATTTATTGCCATCCTAATGGGTGTTAAGTGATATCTCTTTGTGGATTTGATTTTCATTTCCCTAATGACTAATGGTGTTGAACATCTTTTTATGTGCTTATTGGCCATTTGTGTATCTTTTTTTGGAGAAATGTCTATTCAAGTCCTTTATCCATTTTTTAATTGGGTTGTTTGTGTTTTTGTTTTCGATCCTGCCAATTATTAAAAATATTGGCACAGTATTCAATGGCAACTCCATCCTATCTTTATTCCAGTGCAAAATCAAGGTATCGTTTCTTTGAAAACGAGGAGCAAATTCTGGGTAGAAAAATCAGTAAATGTCCCCAGTATTAGAAAAATACATGAGACAAGATTCCTGAGCTAGACTGCAACAAGGCCTTTCTTCTAACACCTGAGTACTAAGGGAACTTCCTAGGGGAAGTTTCCCATGACTTTGCAAGCTAATAACTCTGTAGCCCAAACTCACCAGGTTTTATTTAATATTTTTCTTTTCCTGGATGGGAAGTCATTATAAATGGCTGCTGAGAAGAGGTAAGTGGAATGGGGAAAATGAAATCTTGAGGTTGATTATTTCTGTTGGGTTCCATCCTCTCTCAGAGGCATGCCTGAAAGCTCAAGGGTTCTTTCCATGTGAGTAGCATATGCTCTTACTCATGTGAAACAAACTCTGTCACCAAATTCCAAAAAGAAAAGCAGTCCTAGGTTGAGGGTGAAAAACTATCTTATTTTGCCTGGGATGGTGCCATTTTTTCCATCAACAGTCTAGTATCCTGGGAAACCCCACCGGGGGATTTGAAAAATCTTGATTTCTGGTGATGAGTGTGAGAAATTGGGGGAAAACATACAACTCACATGGTGACCCAAAAAATAGGGGCCAAAAGTAATGTTGTTTTTAGTGTAAAATGGAATTTGCAGAGATTATCCGTCTTTGTACTCACCATTGTTTCGTCTGATCACGGATACTGACAACCATGAGTTGTTATTCACAATAATGGACCACTCATTGTTGCATCACTCTGAGTGATGCAGCTTAAGTGTGTGATTTACGTACATTGCAATCGTGAACATTAACAGTCTGTCTCTGTTAGTTTAATTTTAAACATTATGAATATTGTGACCAGATTTTCGAAGAGTTCAGGTAATGAAAACGAGAATGATCACAATTCCAATGCCAGCATGACCCAGACATAACTGAAAAAGAAGGCTAAATGACTTGTAATTTTCATGACAGATGGAAGGGCACATGACTGGATTAAGGAGGTAAATAATCAAAACCAAGCATACTGTACAATGTGCAGAAAAGAATTTGGAATTGGGTATGGTGGAGAAGGAAATGTGAAAGCATATTTGGAGACTGAATCTCACAGGTCTGGGATGAGATAGGCAAATACTTCGAAATCAATTTAAAATTTTTCATTACCTAAAAGGCAACAATTCTCCGTTGAAAACAGTGGCCACTGAATTAGCTTGAGCATGCCACATGAATGAATACACATTAATGTATCGCCTCCTTGAATATTGTGTGAAGACCAGTAAAGTTACATTTCCTGATTCATAAGCGGCAAATAAAATATCCTGTGAGTGAACAAAATCAGATATTTCGGTAAGAGATCTGTTAGTCCCTTACTTTGTAGAGATGATTCTGTTGGTTCTTACTAATCATCATGCTTTCTGCAGTGTTCAGTAATGTGTCAAATAATGGAAACAAAAAAATGTTCCCCTAGTACAGAGGTTTTGGAAGAAAGGCCTTGTTGCAATCTACTTCCTGAAAAATCAGCCATTGAAAATCCAGTTCTGATACTCACGGGGTTGCCATGAGTTGCAATCTGCTCGATGACTTTTTTTTTTTTTTTGTACTTAGGAACTTTGATTTCAAAAATGGTGTCTGAAATCATCTTCCTGATTTCAATGAAGATTTTAACAAAACTGCAAAAACATAAAACAAAAGTTGTTGATAATCATGCTTGTCTAAATGCAAACTACACTTTACTCATCTGTCTGCAGTGGACAGTGATAATGTAAATTTTGACAAATTCCATTCAATCTATAAACTTCTTACTGAAGAAAACGAAAAGATCTTACGTACTAAATGCCCCACACATCTTGTACACAGCACTACTAAAAAAGGGATGTAATTTGTTTAACTGTGATAGTGAAGCTTTCATAATTAAGTTCCTGGTCGTTTTTAGGTTCCTCAAAAAATGCAGAAGCACTTAATGAAATTTTGATTTTATAGAAATGAAAGGAGATAACCTTCATAGACATGTGCCTACAAGATGGCTGTCATTGTTGCTGGCCATAAAGAAAATGTTGGCCTGCCAATAAAACCATATATTCAAAGTCTGAGGCAAGAAGAATCTGCTGTAAACTGGAAATACATTGACAGTCAGAACAGAAGAAAGGATGACCATAAAACAGAGATTTCTATGTATTTCTCTAAAACTGATGATTTTCGAAGAGACCTTAAGGAGACTGGAAAAGGATAAACTGATTGCAGTTGAGTTGTTCAATGTTATGACAAACATACAGCCAAAAAAAAAAAAAAGACTCATTTTTTGGAAATAAAACTGCTTCAGAACTCAAAAAGAAAAAAACAGAAAAGGGCAGCCAAATTAAACAGCACTTTTTCAATTTCTTTACTAAAACTGTAACTTTGGGAATCCAAGTTTGACTTCACAAGTTCAAGTTACTTCTGCGCTTTCAAACCATTTCCCTGAGAAAGGGAAGTTTAACTTTGGAGTGTTTGAAATGATAAACATTTTAGACATGAAGAACCTACATGATGAATTTATAGATGCAAAGGATCTGATGACAAACAACTGGTCTACCCGAACAAAAGCATATTGATATAAAGTGGCTGGAAGATTTTGGAGAGCTGGAAACAAATTCCTACAAGTCTAAAAACCTGCGGTGGCTAGTAAATAAAATCTTAAGTATTCCATGCTCAAATGATTTGGTGGAGAGGATATTTAGCTTGACATCATCATATTGGACATCACCAGGAACTAGAGTAACGTGGGCTTGATGAGCAGAGCTGCAAGACAAAGTGAATTTCTTATTTGACGATTCACATTTATCACTACTTAAAAGAAGGATGTTGTTATGGATAGAACTATGTCCCCCCAAAAGAGATGTTGAAGTCCTAACCCCTGCCTGGTACCTGTGAACTTGACTTGTTAGAAAATAGGGTATTGGAAGATATTATCAGTTAACATGAGGTCATGCTGGAGTAGAGTGGATCCTAATCCAATCTTCTTCTTGTGTGCCGTTGAGTCAATTCTGACTCATAGTGATCCTATATGACAGAGTTAAACTGCTCCGGTAGTGTTTCCTAATCTTTACAGGAGCAGATCGCCAGGTCTTTTATCCCACAGACAGTTAATGGGTTTGAACTTCTGACCTTTCGGTTAATAGCTGAGTTCTTAACCATTGTGCCACCAGGGCTCCTTGATCTAATCTTTGTGGCCTCCGTATAAAAGAGGAGAAGAGACACAGAGGAAGGAGAGCCATGTGAACGTACATCTACAAGCCAAGGAATGTCTGGGGCTACCAGAAGCTGGGAGAGATAAGGAAAGATCTCCTTGAGTCTTTGGAGGAAGCATGGTGTGGACAACACATTGATTTAGATTTCTAGCCTCCAGAACTGTGAGATAATACATTTCTGATCTAATAAGCTACCCAGTTTGTGTTATTTTGTTATGACAGTCCTAGGAAACTAATATAGATGTCCCAAAGGCTGAAACCTGTTAGGAGAGTTATTGGAAAAGCAAACAGCATGATTAAAACTTAGTTTATCTATTACAGAAAACGAAACCCACTGCCGTAGAGTTGATTCTGACTCATAGCGACCTTATAGTACAGAGTAGAACTGCCCCATAGGGTTTCCAAGGCTGTAAATCTTTACAGAAGCAGACTGCCACATCTTTCTTCTGCAGAGCAGCTGATGGGTTTAAACCACTGATTTTCAGTCAGCAGCCGAGTGCTTTAACCACAGCACCACCAGGGCTCCTCCATAGTTATCTAGTGCTGCTATAGCAGACATATCACAAATGGGTGGCTTTAACAAACAAATGTATTTTCTCACAGTTTAGGAGGCAAGAAGTCTGAATTCAGGGTGCTGGCGCTAGAGGATGCTTTCTCTCTGTCGGCTCTGGAGGAAGGTCCTTGTCTCTTCAGAGCCTCTGCTCCTGGCGATCTTCATGTAGCTTGGCATCTCCCTTCTTTCATCTCTGCTTCCTCGATTGCTTATTTAATCTCTTTTATATCTCAAAAGAGATTGATTTAAGACACAGGTTACACTAATCCTGTCTCATCAACATAACAAAGACAACCCATTCCTAAATGGAATTATAACCACAGGCATAGAAGTTAGGATTTACAAGGCATATTTTTGAGGGACAGAATTCAGTCTATAACTTTGGGACAGAAAGAAACATGTCATTGCTATATTTTTATTACAGATAATACATGTTTAGTTACATTTATGCCATATAATTTATATTTATCCTATTATATTTATGGTATCTTTTTAAATAGTCTTATGTCTATGTATACATAGATATACACATTGATATAGTGTAATGGATATAGAGCATTACTCTATGATCTCCAAAACAGAGCTTGAAAAGAGTTAAATAAGCTGTATCAGAGGACAGAAAGAAATACTACAAAAACATTATTACATTTTTCTCACACGTTATTTGTTTAGACATACTATTAATTACTACTAATAGCCACTGTTAGTCTTATTGTTGTTTTGTTTAAATAATATCATTTATATATCAGAAAAATAAATAATAAAGAATAATATATGATTTCAAATTAAAAAAAAAAAACGAAAAACAAAACCAGTTACTGTTGAGTTGATTCTGACTCATGGCAACCCCATGTGTTGCTGAATAAAACTGTACTCTGTACAGCTTTCAAGGCCATGACCTTTTAGAAGAAGATTGCCAGACCTTTCTTCTGAGGTGCCTCTGGGTGGGTTCAAACTGCCAACCTTTTTTGGTTAGTAGTTAAGCCCTTAACTGTTTGTGCTACCCAGGGACTCCATGATTTCAAATAAACTTCTATTTTTTCATATGTTTATGTTAAAGTAACAATACGTATATATATACATGTAACTATTTATTATATTATTAGGGGTTTTCATGTTTGTTTGTTAAGGCTGTGTCCCAGATTGGCTTTCTAAAAGGTTGGTCTTCCTACCCAAGTCAATGCAACACAAACAGGCCCAGCCCCACCTGGGCTTCCTTCCTGTCTTCCTGGAGACTACATAAAAGCAGATGTAAATTCGTCAGGCTGTGTAAAAGCAGATATAACTTACAACATCCAGCCCTCCTTTAACTGAATCTCTGAGGGCTCATAATATGAGAATGGACTAATGGATAATTCAATCACGTTTATTTAGAACAAATAAAATATATAGAAAGAGCTGTCCTAAGTTAATATGAAAATTAACAGTGTGGACACAATTAACAAAATGGATCTCTAAAAGATGCAGACAAGCAGCCATGCAAAATACAGATAAAGAATTTAACCTAGAGAAAACATTACCCAAGTAATAGACTAAAATTTCCCATAACTGCTTTGCAGTGTAGAAGAATTTAAAGAGAACGTTAATTCAGTGACTCAAAAGCTCAAAGATAAGATGCTAAGACAACAGAATGAACTGAAAAGATTACTGAGAAAGAAAAATAAATTGAGACCACAAATTCTACTTTTAAAGGAAATAAACAGAATAGTAACAGAATAAACACTGCAGAAAAGTGAATTACTTACTGATTTAGAGCAAAAGCTTGTAATGATAATCATGAATGCAGAAAAAAAAGTAAAACAGATTAATGTACTTGGTGCAACAATAGTAGATAAGAAGACCAGAGTTGATGTTTTTACCTAAGGATGTTTGGTCTTCCTGAAGTAGAACGGCAAGCCCGTATCATCAGGGGATCAGGCTTCTTCTGTCTTCCTACTCCATCATCTTTAGTGTGTGTCCACTGAGCCTTCATGTAACGCTTCCATATTGTAAGCAGAAAGATGGAGGAAGAGCATGGGAAGAATTGTTTCCTACTAGTAAGAGTTCGTCTCTATCTGGGAAGGAAAAAGCTCACAGGGTCATCTGCCTGTATTTCATTGGCCAGAAATGTGTCATATGGCTACGTCCAGCTTCTAGGGCATCTTAGAAGGTATTTTAAGGTCCCGGGGTGGTACAAATGGTTTGCTCGACTACTAACTACAAGATTAGGGTTTGAACTCACTCGGTGTCTCGGAAGAAAGCTTTGGTGATCTGCTTTCACTAAGATTACAGCCAAGTCTGAGGGCTGTGGGGACCATGGTCTCGGGGAACATCTAGTTCAATTGGCTTAACATACTTTATAAAGAAGATGTTCTACATCCTGCTTTGGTGAGTAGCGTCTGGGGTCTTAAAAGCTTGTGAGCGGCCATCTTAGATACTCCACTGGTCTCACTTTATCTGGAGCAAGGGAGAATGAAGAAAACCAAAGACACAAGGGAAAGATTAGTCCAAAGGACTAACAGGTCACAACTACTACAGCCTCCACCAGGCTGAATTCAGCACAACTAGATGGTTCCTGGCTACCACCACTGACTGTTCTGACAGGAATCACAATAGAGGGTCCTGGACAGAGCTGGAGAAAAATGTAGAACAAAATTCTAACTCACAAAAGAAGACCAGACTTACTGGCCTGACAGAGACTGGAGAAACCCCGAGAGTATGGCCCCTGG
>NW_004443955.1:25013650-25146122 GCF_000243295.1 Trichechus manatus latirostris
TGTCTTGGGGTTGTTAACCAATGTCACAAAACAATATGTGTACTAACTGTTTAATGAGAAGCTAGTTTGTTCTGTAAACCTTCATCTAAAGTACAATTAAAAAAAAAAAAAAAAGATTACAGCCAAGAAAACCCTGGACAAGTTCTACTCTGTAACACGTTGGGTTGTCATGAGTTGGAATTGACTCCACGGCAACAGGTTTGTTTTTTGGTTTAGGAATTAGTTTTCCTCCATAGTTGAGAAGGGCAAGAGCAAAAAGAGTTCATCTATGGCTTTTGGGAGACTAATGATCCATCTACCAAAACACCCATTGTCGTCGAGTGAATTCTGACTCATAGCGACCCGAAAGGACAGAGTAGAGCTGCCATGTAGGATTTCCAAGGCTGTAATCTTTATGAGGAGCCCTAGTGGCACAGTGGTTAAAGTGCTTGACTGCTAACAGAAAGGTCGGCCATTTGAAACCACCAGTGGCTCTGTGGGAGAAAGATGTGGCAGTCCGCTTGCATAAAGAATTACAACCATGGAAACTTTATGGGGTCGCTATGAGTTGGAATCCACTCGACGGCCGTGGGTTCAGTATGGTTTTGGTAATCTTTACAGAAGAAGATCACCACTTCTTTCTCCCTCAGAGCAGGGCTGGTGGGTTCAAACTGCTGACCTTTGGGTTAGTAGCTGAGCGCTCAACCACTGTGCCATGGGGCTGCTTTATCTACTAAAACAGGAAGTCTAATAGGCATTGTCTAAATCTGGTAAGTCAAGAAGTAGCAGAGTCAGCATACTATTTACAAGTATGGAAGTAAATCCTAGAATAAGCAGAAAAAAGATCTGGAGAATTTGCTTTTAGGGAGCAAGAGAGGAATGTGGTACTAGACTGCTATTTTCCATATAAACATTTTAATTTTATCTGAATTTATAATCATGCATTTGTGTTTCCATCATTTAAAAATGACAGAATCTTTGGAAGAATATAGAAAAAAAAAGAAATAGATGAAAGTATTAACTGACTTCTCTGTTCAACTTCCCATTCCTCACCCCAACAAAAGCAAAAGCACAGACAAAAATTGAAAAGAAAAATGTTTCTGTAAGTAACATTCTAACTGAAGGCATTGTTAGGGTTTAATTGTGTGTATTTAAAACTCAAGATAACCAGTAGATAATTAGAAAAAAAAAAAAAAAAGACTGACTTTTAAACCAGTAGAGGAAGAAAAGGAAGCAAAGAATTTCTGATCAATCAAATAAAAGGCAGGAAGAAAATAAAAAAGAATCACAGATAATGAATACATTACAAGTGAAAAATACAAAATAAGATGTAGAAAGAAGTACAAATATATCACAACAAATGTGAATAGGATAAGGTCAACAATTGCAACAGAGTTTTTTTTTTTTTTTAAATCCAGCTATATGGTATTTATAAGCCAGATTTTGAAAACAAAATGGCACCTGAAGGCTGAAAAAAAAAAGACATGGGAAAACAAAGGTGAGGAAGATTCTGACGACAACAGCAACAATAGCATCAACAACCACACACACACACACACACAAATGCATGAAGCAATATCAATATTAGATAATACAGAAAACCAGGCAAATTGTGTTAAAAAGGACAAGGGGACAATTTACACTGAAAATAAGAATGTTCCAAGAAGATATAGTAATCATTGATTTTTCTGCACCCAACAACAGAGCTGCAAAATATGTGAAGCTGAAACGAATAGATCTACCAGAAGAATATAGCAACTTCAACAGATTTCTCTTAAAATGCAACAGATCAAATAGACACAAAATAACAGGAGATGAGGATTTGAAGAATATAATTAACAAGGTTAATATGAGAAGTATACATAGAAGTTTCTGCTCAAAAAGCAGAAATTACGTTTTTTTCCAAACACACATAGATCATAGATATTTACTATGTCTGTAAGTTTTTACTATCACGACTGATGTTGAACACTGAAAATAAAATCCTGGCCAATGTAGTATCATTAAGTGAGAAGGTTAAAATTATTGGAATTAAAAATTATTTGGAGACAAATAATCATTTGTAGATGACACCATCATCTACCTGGAAAATCCAAGAGTATAAATGTTCAGTAGATAAACTCTTAAAATCAGTGAGAAGCTTAATGATGTTTTACATAAGATGTATACATACATATTGATTACTTTTCCATTTACCAGAAAAAAATCAATTAGAAAATAATATTGGAAAAAGTGATTTTGTTTCAAATTAGAATAAAAGGATAAAATGCCAGGTTTGATGTAGCCGTCTCTATAAAAGCAATGTGTCTTCCAGGGAAATGAATGGGCTTCATCCTTAGTCCAGGATAGTCTTACCATTACGGTACTTCTAGGAGAGGCACCGTGGTTCTTCTTTTTCTGTGATTCCACTGTAGCCAGTCTTTTCTCTAGATTTGTTAGTTCACTGAATCCATTGACACTCAGATCTTGTTGGGATAGATACCATTCTCTCTCTTAAAGATTATGTCATCTGTTTCTTGCTCTGCACTTTTCTATGTTACTTTTATATATTTGGGAAATCTTACTTCCATTATTACCTAATACTGGGGAGTTGTGTCAGTTTAGTCCCCAAATACAAATAAAAGCTCAGTCTATAAAGAGCTCATGAGTAAGAAAAATCAAATATCCTGAAGGAAAAGTGAACAAAAGTTATGGCAAGGCAATACCTAGAGGGAGAAGTCCAACTAGCCAATAAAAATGTCTAACGAATAAAAATGAAAGCAAGAATGATACGTACAAGCTACAATTTGTCTATCATGTTGGCCATTTGAAAAAACAATCATTTGAGTTTTAGTGAGGGTGTGGTCAAACAGGCCTGTTCATACACAGCAGTTGGAAAGAGCAATTTGTTAATGTGAATTAAAAGCTGTAAAAGTGCTTAATTTCCTTGACACAGGAATACCATTTTTAGAATTTTTCTTAAAGAAATAATCAGGGATTTATATACAAATATGTTTGTCACAACATTGTTTCTAACAGTTAAAGACTAGAAATAATTTAAAAATTGAACTATATAGTATTGACGTAGGTAATGATACATACATATAACATCAAATATGCAGTCATTAAAAATCATATTTTAGGAAAATATTTGCAATGCATGGGTAAAATCTGACAATGTATCATTGTGTGAAAAATGCAATACAAGTTATAGTATGATCAACACTTGCTATAATATCTGTCTCCCTCTCTCTATATATGCATATATATATCTTCCTGTTTAGAAATCTGTTCATCTATCCATCCATTCATCTTTTTCTCTATTGAAAGTGGCATGATAAACACCAAAAATAGATTTAGCTTTATACATTAAATTTTTTTTCACTTTTTTGACTTATAACACATTTAAGAGAATCTTTAAAAAAACTATTATGGTATTTTTAAGGAAAAATAAATAAATAATCATGAGTGCAGAAATAATATCACTTTGATTTTTTAGTAAATTTGATCACACCTGCTACAGTGAATGGTCTTGAAGGGATCTTTGGGAACCTTTTTCACCCCAGGTGGAAATACTTTCCCTGGCTCTATTTAGAGATATCACTGAGAGGAAGGTAGATTTGTTCCTTATATAAGTTGCTCAGCTTCTCAAAAGCATTCCTTTTTTTTTTTTTCATCAGAGGGTAAGTGACCAGATGAATGGCTAATGGACTTGATAGAGCATAGAAATGGAGACGAAAGAGTACGATCAGAGACACGGAAGCTTGTGGTCTCTTAGGTGAAGATTTGTTCACTGTTCTGGAGTTCAGAATGATTCAACAGAGCCCATTTAATATTTTTTTTCCAACTAGAAGGTGGCAAACTGAGGTGCCACTCTACCTTACTCATATCTTTTTCTGTTCTAAGTAGCTTTTGCTCAATGCCAAGCTTGGGATGCTTGAGACTTGCATGCAGGTGAAGAGAGGGGGACTGGCTCCATGAGCCTCTCATTCAGGAAACTGGAAAACCTTGAAAATGTGGAGAAGTGGTTGAGCATCAGAATAAAAGATACTTTTTAACACAGTGGAGAAGATCAGTGTGTAGAGAATGATGCTGAGGCACTTTCTCAAGTTTTCCCCTGGTGAAATTTACTCCTTTAGTCAGATTTTTAAGGTAGTTCAAAACGTATTAATTTTGGAACATTTTCTGTGTTTATTCTGACCATACCCTATCATAAACAAAAAAGCTGTTTGCATCAAACAGTCACACTAATTGCAAAAGACAGAGCCCTTCTGGCCAGCTGTCAGGTCCAGGGAGGGGCATCGCAGAGGGTAACTGGGACCGACTTCCAAGGTCTCTACCTGGGGATGAGGCATTTGGGGCATGGGGAAGATTTTTACACATTTTGTCTGGATACTGAGACTTGACTTTCCTATTTTTAATTTCTTCCTTTCACTCCTACTCACATCCTGTTGGAACAACTCGTTTTTTTCTTATCCTACTCTGGATAAGTTTTTGTTTTGTTTTAAGTGCAAACCAGAAGTACATCTGCCCTTTCTCAGGAAACTCATTGTTTCGCTGGGTCACTTCATAATTAGATTTTTCAAAAACCTCTCTCTTCGTAGATTAATTATCCCACTGCTTTATTATCTCCCTCAGTCTTCTCAATGAGCCTCCTCATTTGTCAGACTGTCTGAGTCTTTACTTCAGCATTTGCAAAGGAAGAAATAGTGATACATACTAATGGGATGCAATGTCTACTTGGCTGCCGTCTTGGGATTTTCTCCCACGTTTTTCCTTCTGCTCCCCACTTGCCCTGCCAGATTATAGCATTGCCTTCATTATCTGATAAAAAAAATCATTCAATTTAATATACTTTTGAACTTCTGTGATGATGGTTTTAGAAGTAGAGCATTATGGAAATTGATATTCTCAGTGTCTATGTCTCTGTTTTTTGCAAGATCTAAATTCCTGAAGCACTAACCAGTTTTACAACTGACTAACATCATGTTGGCAAAGTAGAGGGTCAGCGAAAAAGAGGAAGACCCTCAATGAGGTGGATTGACACAGTGGCTGCAACAGTAAGCTCAGCCATAGCAACAATTGTGAGGATGGCACAGGGCCGGGGAGTGTTTTCTTCTGTTGTACATAAGGTTACTATGAGTCAGAACCTACTCAACAGCACCTAACAAGAACAAGCTATGATAACTTTAGTGATGCCCAACAGACAAGATGAATTATGGAAAGAATTTCTGATTCCATGTTGGGTAGTTAGTATGAGAGGAAAGAGCTACCAAGAAATCAGACATACAACAGGCATCCCTCCATTACAATAGAAGTGCCAGAGCCTTAAAATTTACACTATGGCATTTCAATCACGGTCTCCAACCTCATCAAACTAGACATGAGAGGGACAAAGACTTTAGGCCAAAGATATATATAAGGAAAGATACGTAGTTCTATAACTTGTCATTTGGGCCTTTCTACAGAACCTGATGCAAAGTACTATCTTTGACATGTTCTCCTCCACTTGCAGACATTATTTTATAATGCATAGAAATTTATTCTTTTACTACAGTCACTAGGTACGAATGATTCACTTCTTTTTTTTAAATACTTTTATTTATTTTTTGTTGTTGTTGAGAATATACACAGCAAAACACACCGATTCAACAGTTTCTACATGTACTGTTCAGTGACATTGAATACATTCTGTGAATTGTGAACCATTCTGTCCCTCTTTTTCTGAGTTGTATCTCCCCCATTAACAAAAGTTCAGTGTCCCCTAAGATTCCTATCTAATCTTTCAAGTTGCTGTTGTCTATTTGATCCCGTATAGATAGTTCTTAAAAGAGCATAATGCTCAAGGCAGACATTTTTTACTAGGTAAGCTATTTTTTGGTTTTAAGAAGACTTCAGGGATATTTTTGGTTTAAGGTTTAAAGATTATCTCAGGGCAGTAGTTTCAGGGTGTCATCCAACCTTCTGGCTCCAGAAATATATGAGAATTTGAAATTCTGTTCTGCATTTTCCCCTTTTTGATCAGAATTCTTCTATAGAATCTTTGATCAAAATGTTCAGTAATGGTACTGGGCAACATCCAGTTCTTCTGGTCTCATAGCAAAAGAGGCAGTCGTTCATGGAGGCACACATTCCATATCCTCCTCCTCTTCCTGACTCTCCTTCCTCAGTTGCTGCAGGTGAATGGAGACTAATTGTTGTGCCTTGGATGGCCGTTTGCAAGCTTGTAAGGCCCCAGGCACTGCTCATTGAACTAAAGTAGAACAGAAGCACTAAACATGTTATTAGGCCAGTTAACTGGGATGTCCCATGAAATTCCATAAGGTTTTTGGCTGTACACAAGCAGCCTCAGCAGCTACTCTTTTTCTGGGTCATTGCTGTAAATGTATCTATCGCACAACTTTTTCCAGTTCAACGTTTACAGGTGTACAACTTATTGACAGCAATTACAATAATTGGCTGTGCAATCTTACCTTTAATCAATTTGATATTTCCATCACCCTTAACCCCTCCTTTTCTCTTCCCTTCTGCCCCTTGTAACCACTAATAAACTTTGTTCTCTATTCACTTGCCCTTTCTTGTCTTTTTATATAAGTGAGGTCATACAGTATGTGTTCTTTTGTGATTGACTTACTTCACTCTCATAGTGTCTTCCAGCTCCCTCCACACTGTAGCATGTATCAAGACTTCATTTCTCCTACTCGCTGAATAGTTTTCCATTGTATGTATGTACCACATTTTGTTTATCCATTCATTTGTTGATGGGCATTTAGGTTGTTTCTGCCTTTTGGTTATTGTGAATAGTGCTGCAGTGAACATTGGTGTACAAATCCCTGTTTGAGTCTCTGATTTCAAGTCTTTTGAGTATATACGTAGGAGTGGAATTGCTGGATCATGTGGTAGTTCTATTTTTAGTTTTCCACAATGGCTGTACCACTTTGCATTCCCACCAACAATGGGTAAGTGTTCCAATTTTCCCACACCCTTGCCAACATTTGTTATCTTCAGTTTTTTTAATCTTAGCCATCCCAGTGGGGGTGAGAGTGATTCCCTTCTTAAATAGATCTACAAGGGTTTTAAAATTCCTAATTCATTTATGTATTCATTCTTTCATCACATATTTATTGAGAACTTACTATATGCCAGGTACTGTGTGGGCACTGGGAGTGGAATGGTGAGTAGAAATAGATATGGTCTCTGTCCTCATTGATTTAATAGATTAATAGAAAAGACAGATGTTAATCATAAAATTTAAAAAATAGCCATAAAATCACAGTGGTAAAAGCTAGGTGAAAGATGTCTCTGTGAAGGGTGTGTGGGCAGGGCATTTTTGAAGTTCTGATTGGTCAGATTTTCTTGTGGTCATCAGTACAAAATGAGATACACATTTTCCACCACCAGTTGCTATCAAGTCGACTCTGATTCATGACAGTTCCAACTCATGATGACCCCGTGTGTGTCAGACTAGGACTGTGCTCTATAGGGTTTTAAATGGCTGATTTTTCCTAAGTAGATCACCAGGCATTTTTTTCAGAGGCACCTCTAGGCAGACTTGAACTTCCAACTTTTTGGTTAGCAGCTGAACGCTTAACTGTTTACACCACCCAGGGACTCTGATACACACAAACAAATGTGCTATTTGCCATGACTGCTCTGAAGGTGAATTCATTCTTTGTTGTCTATTTTTTATAGGGTTTAGTAGTTTTTATTTGCTCTTAATACATACCTAACATTGTCTAGTTCATCAGATTCAATAGGTGAAAATCTTGCAAACACAATTCACTACTATGGATTGAATTGTGTCCCCCCAGAATGTGTGTCAACTTGGCTACGCCATGATTCCCAGTATTTGTGTGGTTGTCCACCATTTTGTCATCTGATGTGATTTTCGTAAGTGTTGTAAATCCTGCCTCTATAATGTTATTGAGGCAAGATTAGAGGCAGTTATGTTAATGAGGCAGGACTCAGTCTACAAGATTAGGTTGTGTTTTGTGTCAATCTCTTCTGAGATATAAAAGATCGAAGTGAGCAAAAAGACAGGGGGATCTCATGCCACTAACAAACAAGAGCCAGGAGCGTGTCTTTTGGACCTGGGATCCCTGCACTGAGAATCTCCTCGACTGGGGAAGATTGATGACAAGGACCTTCCCCTAGAGTAGAAAGAGAGAGAAAGCCTTCAGCTGGAACTGGGATCCTGAATTCAGACATTTAGCCTCATAGACTGTGAGAAAATAAACTTTTCTTTGTTAAAGCCATCCACTTGTGGTATTTCTGTTATAGCAGCACTAGATAACTAAGACACTTCCACACCAAAATGATGCCTAAAAAATTTAAAAAAATATGTATTGCATATGTATCACATGTGCAGCTCCTTGAAGGTCTGCAAATCTTCTGGCTTGCTAGGATCCCATGTCCTTTCAGATTAAAGTGAAATTTGACTACAAATTCCACTCTAAATCTGGTGGGCAAACCAACATCGCTTCATTCTTAGTGTTCACCAATAAATGTCCCCCTGACAAGTTTTACTGAAGATTTAGGGCAGAAGATGGTTATGATGATAATTAAACCACAAAACACCATATAAAAATTGATATTGGACATTCCAGATTTAAGAAGTTCCTCAACCATTTCCTCCTGTAAAGAATTTTCACAGCTTTTTTTTTCAATTTAGACTCCATTATTATCCCATATTGCTAAGTCTATCCCAGCTATGCCCTGAGGGTGTCTTTCAACAACTATCCTTTTTTGCTGAAGATAATAGGACTTATTGAAGAGGAAATAAAAGGATTCTATGATCAAATAAATTTTGAGAGCTCTGGTTCAAATACTGTAGGATTTTTTTTTTTAAACTGTAGGTCTTCTCAGATTTGTTGCAAATTTCTAAGAGTGATTTTTTTAAAAAAGTCTTTAAAATGATTTATTTTAAATATTTTCAAAAAAATTGTATCATTTATGATGGCTTTGGATGCATGTAGCACAAACTCTGACTTGAAATGATTTAAACAACAAGAAATTTTATCATTACATGCAACCGAAGTCCAGATGTAGGATGGGCTTCAGGGTTGGTTGATTCAGTTGCTTTGTGATGGCATCAAAGGCTCAGGTTTTTTCCCTCTTTGCCTCTGCCATACTCAGTGTTGACTCCATCCCAGGCTGGGAGCAGGATGGCTGCAGCAGTTCTAGACCTCAAATCTAGAAAGGCAGTGTGCACAAGAGAGGGAGTAACCATTTCTTCCTGGACCTCTCTCTTAGGAGAGAAGAGGCTTTTCCAAGAATCCCCCAATGGGCTGTCTCTCATATATCTATGGTCAGAACTGGGTCATAACGTTATTTCTAAACTAAATAAACAGCAAGGAGGATGATTCTGTTGGCTATGAATGGCAGGGGTCGATTCCTGCACAAAATTGGTGTTCTGTTTTGAAGGAGTTAGGTGGAAATAAGTGCTAGACAGGCAACTAATAATGTCCACTAAAGAAACACATCAATGTGATAAGAAATCAAAATAATACAGAAGTTTCTAGAAAAAAGATGACATGCTTTTCCTCTATGCCAATCCCAGCCCTGAAGATTCTGCTGAAGACAGTTTGAGGTTACTTTTCTAGACTTTTTAATGATTGTCAAATGTATGTATATGTTTATGTGTGAATATATACAAGTATCATTGCACACACTTTTTTACCTTTTATTTTTGAAAATTGATACTTACTGTTTGGCAAGCTGTTTCTTTTCCTTTCACAAGATATATAGGCCTATCTCATTCATTATAAAGTTTGCAATGATACAGGGTACAGATGTATCATAATTTCTTCAACCATTTTAGTATGGAAAAAGGTTTTGTGAAATGGTTCCGACACTTATCTGGCATGGAACATCTCCTGATTTGTATTCAGCAGAACATACTTTTGCATCTGCTGATCTAGAACTACAGGTCTTCTATTTGTTGTCCTGAAAGAAGACTTCTTGAGGCTCCCAGGACATTAGGACATTCGGACATTTGTCCGTGGTGAAATGCAGCTGGCTGATGGTACCCAAAGCACATAATGACACAGGGCACTAATTAATGACCATGTACTCAGCAGTCGTCACCTCATCCCTGTGCATCAAAAATGCCAACTTCTCATCCTTTAGGGGACCAAGCACTTCGTTCTTTCATGCAAGCCACTCTACTATTATGGAAATTGTAACACGACTCAACAGCTGACTTGTTCCATCTTGGTTGAACTCTCCTTTTAGCTACGTGGCTTGAATAGAGTAAATCTTTTTAATGAATTTACAGGCAGGAGTTTGGCAACATAAGAGATTCTTGCCTGGTGTTTACAAGGAAAATGATTTCTTGTAATTTATGTTATTTGAATTAGATTTTATTTATCAAAAACACTCTGCAAATGTACACAACCCACTGTACTAAAGCCATTTAATCATTAAACTCATTTAATCCTATCATTGGGGTTGTTAAAATAAACATGGGTGATTCTAACATGCATACAAGTTTACACAACTATCCTATTTCCCAGAGCCAAGATATTGTTGTGTTTATCATAGACAAAAGACGGCCTTCACTTGTGGATTGGATTGATTTCTAACAGAAAGATTATTCTGTAAATCCAATTCTCATACAAATGCTGTTAATTGTTATACACGTATCTCAGTTTGTTGACTCAGTTGTTTGAAGGCCCAGATGCAGTGCTTTGCAAGATTTGGCTAACAATTTAATATTTCCTTTCTTCATTTTTTAAAGCCTTGTTTTTTGGCTTGGATTTATTTTAGGTGACACCATATACGTAAGCAGAAGAAAAGGAAAAGAACTAGAGTCATTAAGTTGACGGATCAGAGACTTAAAATTTTTTATAATGACATTTTTCTCCTGATTTAAAAAAAAAATAAGAAAAAAGAATCTTTCCCAAGTGCACTTAATCTTCAGCACCTCATTTATCTCATGTCCATGAAATCTTTCTAGACAAGAATGAGTTACAAATTATCACAGATTTCAGACAATGGAGGCTGAGATATTCCCCTTGCTTCATTGTTTAAGGGTGTTTGTTTTTAGAGGACTTGTTACTTCTGTTACATTATTTTTCTAAAGTAATAGCCGGCATTTTTTCATTAGTTCCCCATCGTAGTGTTGCTTCAAAGAATCATGTATTTGAAAAAAAAAAAAAATGCGGTTTTGTTATTCAAACTCCCATGTAAACACTTTCATATGTTAAAAGTGAATTTATTGACCAAATGGACAACAGTTATTCTAAAGCATAGATGAGAAGTTTGGGGGACGGTGAGACTTAATTAATGGGAGTGGAAAAACTAGAATGGAAATAATGAGAATGTTGACATAGTCTGAAGAATATAACTAATATCACTGAACATTATGTGTAGAAATTGTTGAATGGGCTGTTTTGCTGTGTATACTTTCACCAAAAATATAATAAACTATTTTTTTAAAAAATGCATTTGTTATTGTTGTTAGTTGTCGTTGAGTCAATTCTGACTCATGGTGACCCTCTGTGATGCTATAATAAGAATAATTACATTTGTAATAATTAAAAGTATATTATATTCAATTATATAGCAGGTATAAATACTTATATATGATAAAAATATATGTTTATGATTACCATCATAATCCACCTGGTTAATATAATTGTTATATAGGAATAGTCCAGACTACAGGTGACCTAGAACTACTGTAAACTTGTCTATGGATCAGCCAGGACACAGGAAAGATATTGGGCAATTCTGTGTAGAACATTATAGCATTTAAAAACTCCTCTCCTCTGCACCCTTAAGTGGAGGAAGAAGTTTCTTGCACTCTCACATCCAGGAAGGCTACGTTTGGTAGACTATTGATTAAAGTTGTCATTTGACTATGATCATTCCAGTCTTTTAATCTGGATTTAACTAACAAGCTATGTCTGAGATGTTTGACCACTGAGGAGAAGCTGCCTTAAACCTTTTAGAAATCTGATTTCAGCCCACAGAGATGATGCTGTCACATAACATCATGACTCGGTGGATTGACAGATCGTTTACCTTGCAATACAAAGCCCATATTGTCCATCTTCACTGAGAAAGCTTTGTCCAGGGATTGGTTAATGGCATCTAGTGTTCATCTCTACCCCCATGGTGTATATCACATACCACCAAATAAACCTTGTGGGTGGAAGAAGGAACGGGAAAAGCAATGGAAAGCTGCGGCATCAGAGGGTGTCTAGGTCTGTCTCTGCAAATGCAGAATGTGTCCAGCTCTTGGGCCACCCTGGAGAATCTTAAGCATCCTTTTTCATAACCAAAATTTGTTTATGTGGAGCTTCAGTAACTTTGAATCTGTTATGTTGGCTACTTCAGTAGGGATTGTGGGTCCAAAGGGGTTAGGAGATCCTTCTCTGCTAAGGACCTTTATAGACAACTCCACACAAGGACAGGTAGGTCTGGGCACATGAAGAAGAAGGTGCTGGCAGAAAAAGAAGACCAATTTGAGCACATTGATTTAACTCACTTAAGAAAATGGAACAAAGACTAAACCCTGTGTTTAGAGACAGGAGGAAGGGGCACCATTGTTCGACAGTGTGTCCTCTCTACTTCCTTTTATCTATTTTTCTTAACTGATTTCTTGGAAGAAAATCATTGTGCTGTAGAAATAGCTCTGGACTTGGAATTGGAAGTCTTAGGCTTAAATATGTGTTCTGGGGAAATTAATTTCCCCAATACTCAGTTTCTTCATAGTAAAATGGGGATAACTTCGAATTCGTTGTAAACAATTTGAAATGTGTAAATAAGTGCTTGACACAGCACCAGCCACACTCTGTAAACTCAGTAGGTGTTTGTGGATTCCACTGGCTGCCAATCCATTTTCAAAACAGGGCAGAACCTTGAGGATAACATTGTCTTGTCCTTAAAATAGAAAAGATTCAATGTTCTTATTTCTTATCATGTTTCTGAGAACCTGAGTAAAGAGGCTGGGAAATTGTTCTCCACCCTACACACTTGGAAGTTGTAGAAATTTCAGTTCAAGTAAGATCCATAGAGATCTACCACAAGCAGAGCCCTGGTGCTAGGTGCTGTAAGGATAGCCAAGGCACATCCCTGCCCTGGAGAAGCTTTACATTGCATAAGGGGGATGAGACAAGTTAACAAATTGCTATTCAATAATCACCATAAAAGGAGCCACAATTCTGAGGGTAATAAAAAAGTGGGAAACTTTTCTGGCTTAGGTCATTGTTTCTTAATCTAGGGTCTGCATATTCTCTGGTGTCTGAGAGATTGACACAATTTAAAAATGGAATCTACTCAAGAGCAGCTGGTTATAGGACCCTGTTACACATCAACCAAACGGGAAATAACGTTACAATAGCAGTGACTCAAAATGAGAAGGAACAGCTGCAAACATCCACTACTAATCGGAACATGGAATGTACGAAGTATAAATGTAGGAAAATTGGAAGTCATCAAAAATTAACAGAACGAGTAAAAATCAATATCCTAGGCATTAGTGAGCTGAAACGGACTAGTATTGACCATTTTGAATCAGACAATCATATGGCCTGCTATGCCAGGAATGACAAATTGAAGAGGAATGGTATTGCATTCATCATCAAAAAGAACATTCCAAGATCTATCCTAAAGTATAACACTGTCAGTGATAGGATAATATCCATACGCCTACAAGAAAGACCAGTTAATACAACTTTTATTCAAAATTACACATCAACCACTAATGCCAAAGATGAGGAAATTGAATATTTTTACCAATTTCTACATTCTGAAATTGATCAAATATGCAATTAAGATGCAGTAATAATTACTGGTAATTGGAATGAGAAAGTTGGAAACAAAGAAGAAGCATAGGTAGTTGGAAAATATGGCCTTGGTGATAGAAATGATGTCAGAGATCCCATGATAGAATTTGGCAAGACCAATGACTTTATCATTGCAAATACCTTTTTTCAACAACATAAACAGAGACTATACATGTGGACCTTGTCAGATAGAATACACAGGAATCAAATCAACTACATCTGTGGAAAGACAATGGAGAAGTTCAATATCATCAGTCAGAACAAGGCGGGGAGCCGACTGTGGAAGAGACTATCAATTGCTTATATGCAAGTTCAGGCTGAAGTTACAGAAAATTAGAACAAATCCATGAGAGCCAAAGTATGACCTTGAGTATATCCCGCCTGAATTTAAGACCATCTCAAGAACAGATTTGACGAATTGAATACTAATGACTGAAGACCAGACGAGTTGTGGAATGACATCAAGAACATCATACACAAAGAAAGTAAAAGATCATTAAAAAGACAGGCAAGAAGGAAAAGACCAAAATGGATGTCAGAAGAGACTCTGAAACATGCTTTTGAACATAGAGCAGCTAAGGCGAATGGAAGAAATGATGCAGTAAAAGAGCTGAACAGAAGATTTCTAAGGGCCACTCAAGAGGACAAAGAAAGGTATTATAATGAAATGTGCAAAGACCTGGAGTAGGAAAACCAAAATAGAAGAACATGCTCAGTGTTTCTCAAGCTGAAAGAACTGGTGAAAAAATTTGAGCCTCGGGTTACAATATTGAAGGATTCTGTGGGCAAAATATTGAATGATGCAGGAAGCATCAAAAGAAGATGGAAGGAATACACAGAGTCACTATACCAAAAAGAATTGGTTGACATTCAGCCATTTCAATAGGTAGCATATGATCAAGAACCAATGGTACTGAAGTAAGAAGTCCAAGTTGCACTGAAGGTGTTGGTGAAAAACAAGGCTCCAGAAATTGACAGAATACTAGTTGAGATATGTCAACAAATGGAGGCAGCACTGGAGGTGCTCACTCATCTATGTCGAGAAATTTGGAAGATAGCTACCTGGTTAACTGACTGGAAGAGATCCATATTTGTGCCCATTCCAAAGAAAGGTGATCCAACAGAATATGGAAATTATCGAACAATATCATTAATATCACATGCAAGTAAAAGTTTGGTGAAAATCTTTCAAAAGCAGTTGCAGCAGTACATCAACAGGAACTGCTGGAAGTTCAAGCTGGATTCAGAAGAGGATGTGGAACGAGAGATATCATTGCTGATGTCAGGTATATCTTGGCTGAAAGCAGAGAATACCAGAAAAATGTTTACCTGTGTTTTATTGTCTATGCAAAGGCATTTGACTCTGTGGATCATAACAAATTATGGATAACATTGCAAAGAATGGGAATTCCAGAACACTTAATCGTGCTCATGAGGAACCTGCACATAGACTTAGAGGCAATCATTCATACAGAACAAGGGGATACTGCATGGTTTAAAGTCAAGAAAGGTGTACATCAGGGTTGTATCCTTTCACTATACTTATTCAGTCTGTATGCTGAGCCCAGAAGCTGGACTATATGAAGAAGAATGTGGTATCAGTATTGGAGGAAGACTCATTAACAACCTGCATTGTGCAGATGACACAACCTTGCTTGCCAAAAGTGAAGAGGACTTGAAGCACTTACTGATGAAGATCAAAGACCACAACTTTCAGTATGGATTACACCTCAACAAAAAGAAAACAAAAATCCTCACAAGTGGATCAATAAGCAACATCATGATAAATGAAATAAAAATTGAAGTTGCAGAGGATTTCATTTTACTTGGCTCCACAATCAACGCCCATGGAAGCAGCAGTCAAGAAATCAAATGATATATTGCATTGGGCAAATCTGCTGCAAAAGACCTCTTTAAAGTTTTAAAAAGCAAAGATGTCATCTTGAAGACTAAGATGCGCCTGACCCAAGCCATGGTGTTTTCGGTCGCCTCATATGCATGTGAAAGCTGGACAATGAATAAGAAAAACTAAAGAAAAATTGATGCCTTTAAACTATGGTGTTGGTGAAGAATATTGAATATACCATGGATTTCCAGAAGAATGAACAAATCTGTCTTGGAAGAAGTACAGCCAGAATGCCCCTTAACAGCAAGAATGGCGAGACTTTATCTCACATACTTTGGACATGTTATCAGGAGGGACCAGTCCCCGGAGAAGGACATCATGGGGGTCAGCGAAAAAGAGGAAAATCCTCCACAAGATGGATTGACACAGTGGCTAATAATGGGCTCAAGCATAACGATGGTGAGGATGGTCAAGACCCAGCAGTGTTTCATTCTGTTGTACACAGGGTTGCTATGACTTGAAACCGACTCGGCAGTACCTAACAGCAACAACATGTCTTTTCTTTGCTGGAGCAAAATCAGATGCATTTTTATTCACTCACTGAGCCAGGAAATACTTATTTGGTGCTAGCTCTGTGCTATGCATTGAGATAGGATATCATGTCTTTCTTTTTGTGTGTACAGATATTTTAAGAGTAAATTGGATCATGTACACAAGTAAGTTATTTAACATTTATTCAACTAAATGTGTGGCGTAGGAACCATTCTACTACAGTCATATAGCACACATTCTGTAAAATTTTATTTTGCTTATATATGCTTAATTACATATATACTTTACTCATTAGACATTTATAGATACATAATGTATTATAGGATTATAGTTACCCATCCATGTATATTCTGCTTTATGAATAATTTAAGGCACTTTAAGGGCAATTTTTGCCTCAAGTGTTGACTTGAGAATCACACCCTTACACAGAGAGAGACTCCCTGTTTGTGAGGGTTTATTGGGATCTCCACCCTACCCCTTTACCCCCAGACTTTAGCCTTTCCCTTCCTGGTGCTGGGGATTCTCAAAGGCTTTTGTCTTAGTCCTTGATCCTGATGCTGTTGCCTGTGGATCTGGGAGCACTCTACAGTCATTTTCCCTGTGCAGAGTTGTTGCTTATGACAAGCCCAGGTGGGTTGGGGTCCCTCCCAGTTCTGATTGCTGTGCAGTGCTCCTGGCTCCCCGTCTAAGGCAGGAGCCCCCCTCTGTTCCACTCCCTACTGCGTGTCACTTAGCAAACCAGTTTGAGGTCTTCATTCAACTTCTCTTTATAAAAATTCCCGGTGATTGATGACGGCTCCCACAAGCTGTCGTTGACAGCATCTGGATAGAGTTGGAGGGGTTGTTTATGTTTCTTTTTTCTTTTTTCCAGAGAGAAATGGACAAGTTCCATGCTGGGCTCAGGATCTGGCCCAACCTTTGCACCATATGTTCATGGCTTTTTCTTTCCTTTCACCAGGCAGGAGTCATCTCAGTTTCAATTTCTGTTTTTTCCCTTGAACATGGTGATTAGCAAATTCCATTTGTCATCCATTTCCCTTGGTATCCTGGCTCTGTGTGTGTGTGTGTGTGTGTGTGTGTGTGTGTGTGTACTTTTACCCATCTTGCTATTCCCTCTCAAGCCAGGCAGGAGGCTAAGACTGTGCGAGATGGTGTTCTGGGCGACTGTGCTCTGCAGGCAACATGTTCAATCCCTTGTAAAGGTCCTCCTGCTTTACCCACCTGTTCTTGGCTAGCTCCCTTTTCTCGCTCTGTCTCTGCTGCAGCACCCCTACACACCACTCTCAACTCTAGCAGGGCCCTAGGGTTAAATTCTAGGGCCACCTATTTTCTTCTTTCTGGAAAACTTCCTGAAGAAGCTTGTTGGCCCAAGTACTCAACATGGTGCTGGATAGCAGGGGTTAAGTGCACAGACTTTGGGGTCAAACAGACTGGATGCCAAGTTTCAGCTCTGCTGCTTTCTAACATTACTACCTCAAGCAGTTTAACTTACCTCTCTTTGTCTCTTCATTTGTAAAATGGAAGTGGTTATAAGAAATAACTGAGTGAACGTTACTTCTCACGCAATCTGTCAAGAAATCCTCTTAATTCTACATTTAAAACATATCTGGAGTGAGGCCACTTCTTACCACTTCCACTGCTACCACCTCGGTCCTGACATGATTGTTTCTCTGCTGGATGACCATACAGCTTCCTTTTCCTTCCTCTCCTCCCCTCCCCTCATCTCCTCTCTCTCCCTCTTTTTGTTTTTTGTTTTTTTTACAGCTTTATTGAGATATATTTCACATACCATAAAATCCACCCATTTAAAGCATACAGGTCATAGGTTTTTAGTACATTCACAAGGTTGTGCAACCATCACTCCTATTTAATTTTAGAGAATTTTTGACAACCCCAAAACAAATCCTATTAAGAGTATTAGTTCCTCTCTCTTCACCCCTCTCCCCTGCCTCAGCCCCAGCCCCAGCCCCAGGCAACCACTCATTTACTTTTTATCTCTATGGAATTGTCTATTCTGAACATTTCATGCAGACAGAATTATACAACATGTGGTCTTTTGTGACTGGCTTATTTCACTTTGCATGTTTTCAAACATCATCCATGTTGCAGCATGTATCAGCACTTCATTTCTTTTTATGGCTGAATACTATTACCCCTTTCAAGACCCAATTATTTTCTACTTTGAAGTTTTGTTGATGCTATGTGTTTTCACTAATGAAGGCCTGCTGATTAAAGGACTAGTTCAGAATTTTTGTTATGAGTTACGCATTTTGATACCCGTTGTCTGGGATATCATTTGCCCCACAGACCCTGCATGATGTAAATCCTGCTGATAGGATTCAATGGTAAAATCATTTTTAAAACTTTTTTAAAATTTTATTTCTTGAAAATTTGCAAAACATGAGGTGAAACATTCAGGCACCTGGTAATAACTGCACATACATTTCATTCTAGTCTCCTTCTTCATACTCTTTTTATTATTTTTCATGAGACTTTTCAAAACATGGTACAATGCAGTCTTCCTTACTGCAAAAGCAGTACTTACAGCCCAAATAAATAAATCCAAGGGATTTTTTCCTCAGGAAAATTACCACTACAATGTATTCTTCATTACTGCAAAAGTAGTACTTACAGGCCAACTAAGTAAAACTAAAGGAATTTGAATCTCAGGAAAAATTACCACTACTGTGTGTTCTTCATTATAACAAAAGCAGTACTAGCAGCTAAGAAGCAGAAACAGCTACCCTGGAATACTGCGCGACTGCTCACAGTGGTACATTCCACTTGCTACACATGGAAGCAGTGACTGGGCCCTAAGATTGAAAGCAGGTTAAGAATAACTTAACAGGAGTTTGAGTCTCTTGAAAAGTATTACTGCAATGCATTATTTCTAATTGCGAAGGCATTATTTACTGTTCAGAAGCTAGAAAAGCAGGGAGCCAGTAACACCTGGAAACAATGAATGGCGTCAAGGAGAAAATGGCCGCTATGACTAAATGAAGACTGGCAGTAGTTCTTGCGATAGTACATTCTCATGTGAACATAGTAACTGGGAAACAGTGTGGAGGCTTATCACACAGAAAGGAAGGCAAACTGTCAAAAATTTTGAAAATTCACATATCCGGGAGGCATCACCTAAGACAATGCTCAATCTACACAAAAAATGAGCCTCCATCTCAGGGTTCTTGAGTTTTACACATTTCAAAAGTCTCCCACCTTGAAGCTAAATTAATTAAAATTGGGCCACCTCCTTTCCAAAGAACTCCAGAGGCATAAAAAGTGGATGGGATACCATATGACCCCCCTGGGTCTTGAAAGGGTTACGTTGTATGGATATACCACATTTTATTTATCCATTCATCATTTGATGAATGCTTAGGTTGTCTCCATGTTTTGGCTATTATAAATAATGCTGCTATGAACATTAATTTACAAGTTATCCTGTGGACATGTGTTTTCATTTTTTGGGGGTATATACGTAGGAGTGGAATTGCTATGGGATATATGGTAACTTTATGTTTATCATTTTGAGGAACTGACAAACTGTTTTCCAAAGTGTCTGCTTCACTTTACATTCCCACCAGCAATGTATGAGACCAATTTCTCCGTATATTCGCACACATTTGTTATTATCTGTCTTTTTTATTACAGCTTTTCTAGTGACTATGGAGTTTTGATTTGCATTCCTGTAATGACTAATGATGTTGAGCATCTTTTCATATACTTATTGGTCATTTGTATATCTTCTTTGGAGAAAGGTCTACTTTAATCCCTTGCCCATTTTAAAATTAGGTTATTTGTCTTTTTATTTTTGAGTTGTAAGTGCTCTTTCCACCACCTGTCTGCCAGTTTGTGTACTGTGGTGGCTTATATGCTGCTGTGATGATGGAAGCTATGCCACAAGTATTTCAGATTCAAGGAGGGTCTCCCATGGTGGACAGGTTTTAATGGAGCTTCAGACTAAGGCAGAGTAGGAAGAAAGTCCTGGTGCTATATTTCTGAAAATCAGCCAATGTAAACCTTATGGATCACTCAGAATATTGTTGATGTAATACTAGAATATGAAACTCCTAGGTTGAAAAGAAACAATGAATCAAACATGCTAGTGATCGTGAGAATGGCATGGGCATGTTTTATTCTGTTGTATGTGGGTTTGCCATGAATTGGAGCTGACTCGATGGCAACTAACAAGAAGAGTTCTTTATATATTATGAGTACCAGTACCAGTTGCTGTCGAGTTGACTCCAATTCATGACAACCCCATGTGTGTCAGAGTATAATTGCGATCCTTAGGGTTTTCAATGGCTGCTTTTCCAGAAGTAGATCACTAGGCCTTTCTTCTGAGGCACCGCTGGGTAGACTCAAACTTCTAACCTTTTGGTTAGCAGCTGAGAATGTTAACCATTTGTACTACCCAGAGACTCCTCTGTTCTGAGCACTAGACTTATATCACATATATGCTTTGCAAATATTTTCTCTTATTCTGTGGATTGTCTTTTAACTTTCTTGACTGTGTCCTTTGATGCCCCAAAGTTTTAAGATTCGATGAAGTCCAACATATCTCCTTTTTAACTTTTGTTGCTTGTGCTTTTGGTTCATATCTAAAAAAACATTGCCTAACCCAAGGTCATGAAGATTTACTCCTGTGATGGAGCCCTGGTGGTGCAGTGGTTAAGAGCTATGGCTGCTAACCAAAAGATCAGCAGTTTGAATCCACCAGCTGCTCCTTGGAAACTCTATGGGGCAGTTCTGCTCTGTCCTGTAGGGTTGCTTTGAGTCAGAATTGACTCCAAGGCAAAGAGTTTGGTGTTTTTTTTTTTGTTTTGTTTTGTTTGTTTTCTTCTAGGAGTTTTATAATTTTAGCTCTATAATCTACTTTGAGTTAGTTTTTGTGTGAAGTAAGGATTCAAATTCATTCTTTTGCATGTGGATATATTCAGTTGTCTCAGCATTATTTGTTGAAAAGTCTATTCTATTTGAATATTCTTGGTAGCCTTGAACTTAAATGTGAAGGCTTATTTCAGGACTCTCAATTCTAGTCCATTGATGCCTATATGTCTATCCCTATGCTAGTACCACATTGTCTTGATTAGTGTAGCTTTGTAGTAGATTTTGAAGTTAGGAAGTATGATTTCTCCTTGTTCTTCTTGTTCAACACTGCTTTGGCTATTCTAGGTCTCTTCCATTTCTATATGAATTTTAGGGTCATCTGTCAATTTCTGGCAAAAATCCCAGCTAGAAAAAAAGGAACAAAATAAAAAACCATCTGGGATTTTGACAGAGATTGTATTTAATCTGTAGATCAATTTGGAGAGTATAGCCATTGTAACAACGTTAAGTCTTCAAATCCATAAACATGGGATATCTTTCCATTTATTTAGATCTTTAATTTTTTTCAACAGTATTTTCTGTTTTATGTATAAGGGCCATGTACTTCTTTTGTTAAATTTATTCCTGGAGGTATTTCCTTTTTACTGCTATTTTAAATGTGATTTTTTTTTAAATTTTATTTTTGAATTGTTCATTGCTAGTATATAAAAATACAATTGATTTTTATATATTGGTTTTTGCATCCTGCCACATTTCTGAATTTATTAGTTTTCATAGTTTTTTAGTGTATTCTTTAGAATTTTCTATATACAAGATTATGTCATCTGCAAATAGAGATAGTTTTACTTCTTCCTTTCCATCTGCATGTCTTCCCTGCCTTCCTTCCTTCCTCCCTCCCTCCCTTCTTTCCTTCCTCTCCCCATCCCCCCCCCATTGTCCTAGTTAGAACCTCGAGTACAATATTGAATAGGAGTGGTGAGAGTAAGCATCCTTGTCTTGTTCCTTATCTTAGGGAAAAAGCATTCAGTATCTCTCCATTCAGAATGATGTTAGCCATGGTTCTTGATAGAGCCCGTTATCAGGATGTTGTTGCTGTTAGGTGCCATAGAGTCAGTTTCAGCTCACAGCAACCCTATGTAAAACAAAACGAAACACTACCTGCTCCTGTACCATCCTCACAATCTTTGCTATGTTTGTACCCATTGTTGCAGCCATGTGTCAGTCCATCTCATTGAGGATCCGCCTTGTTTTCACTGACCCTCCACTTTACCAAGCATGATGTCCTTCTCCAGGGACTGGTCCCTCCTGAAAACATGTCCAAAGTACGTGAGACGAAGTATCACCATTCTTGCTTTTAAAGAACATTCTGACTGTACTTCTTCCAAGACAGATTTGTTCATTCTTCTGGCAGTCCATGGTATATTCAATATTCTCCAACCATTTTTGATAGCGTTCCCTTACATTCTTAGTTTGTTGAGTGTTTTTATCATGAAAAGGTGATGGATTTTATCAAATGGTATTTCTGCATCTGTGGAGATGATGATTTGTTTTTTATCCTTTATTCATTAATATGGTATATTACCTTGATTTTTTCTCCAATTTTAAACCAACCTTGTATTCCTAGGATAAATTACACTTGGTTATTGTGTATAATCCTTTTTATATTTTCCTGAATTTGGTTTGCTTTACACAGCTTTCTAACTGGTCTCTCAGCCTCTACTCTTGCTTTCCTAGTGTTTTTTTTTTAAACACAGTAGACAGAGAAATCTTCTTAAAACATGTTATATCATTGCTCAAAATCTCCCATAAATCCTTTACTTAGAGTGGAGCCAAAGTTCTTATGGTGCCTGTCAGGCCTAATATAAACTGTGCCCTGTTACTCTTGATCGCATTTCCTACTCCTCTCCTATCTGTGTGTCTTTTCTTTCTTTTTTTTTTTCCTCCTAATTTTTCAGGCTTCTACTCCTCTTCCCTCATGCTCTTGGCTCCAGCAACCCTGCCTACCTCACTGTTCCTTGAACATGCCAGATCTGTTGTTACCTTAGAGTGTCTGCACTGGTTATCCTCTCAGCTTGGCACACGCTTCTTCCTGCAATTTACATGGAAAATTTTTCCTTTATTCATGCCTTTGTTCAGATGTTGCCTTCTCAATGAAGCCTACTTTAGTCAGTCTTTGAAAACATGCAACCCATCCCTGCACACCTGATCTCTTTAACCTGTTCTACTTTTTCTTTTTTTCCCATAGCATTTATCATGTTTTAGAATACTAATTTAATGTAATGAAAAAAATTTTTTTATTGACTGTTTTCCCTGCCCTCCACCCCCTAGAACATAAGCTCTATGAGGGCAGGAATCTTTGTTTTGTTTATCAGTTTATCCCAGAACATAGTAGGTACTCAATATTTTTTTAATGAATGAACCAGTAACATATTAATAGCTCTTAGACAAATGCTTGACCTTTGGAAAGAGTTCAGTAAATATTCAGTGGTGTTTTGTGTTCAAATACCAAACATGGTTCCTGTTTTATGGAGTTTGCATACTGAAGGAGGAGACAGATATTAGTAAAACAATCACACAGTTGAATGAATAATTACAAATTGAATTGTGCATGAGGAAAGGAAAAAAAAATCAGATGAATACACCTAATGCAGCATGCAGACCCAGACTATGGGTCAAGTTAGGTTGTAAAGGATGAGCTATGAGCTACAGGTGAAGTAGGAGGGGAGGGCCCAGAGCACTTTAGACTCTGATATTAGCAAAGACAAAGGACATGTGATGGGAACATGTTTCAAGGAATAACAAAAGGCCATAAGGACAGAAGTACAGGGAGTGAAATGCGATGAGATTGGAGATGGCAGCACAGTCAGATTCAGTAGGACATCCTGGACCATGTTTCAGATTTGGTTTTTATCCAAGAGCAAGAGTGGGTGTGGAGATAGCAATGCCCTAATTGATGTTCATTTTGAGAAGAACACTCTGGTGCACGCTGAAGAATAGTTTAAAGGGGGCCTAGAGTAGATGTGATGAATCAGTTCTGGCTAAGGCAGTAGTGAGATAGGAGATGACACTTGGGTGATTGTAATTTATTCCTTTTCTTTTTGCTTAACTGTGTTTTCTGATATGTTTAAAATGATCATGTAGTTCCTGTGTATTTATGGTACAGGAATTTAAAATGTAAATTTCAGCCAAGGACCAATAACTCTAGAAATCACATTCCCACATGCTTGGCCTAGGGTGCTAACAGCAGAGATTGAGAGGAATGGATAACTTAAGAGCACTCTAGAAGTTGAAACGGAGGTGGCTGAGTCTTGGTGAGATCTAGGTGGTAAAGCACAAGCAGGTCTGAAGGATCAGTGCTTGGTTTCTGGGCAAGTGGTCTTTATATTTTCTGGGAAGCAGAAGACTGGGGAGGAACATGTCTTGGAGAGGAGAAGGTTAGGAGCCTGGTACGTGAATGTTACAGACTGCAGGAAGCTTTGGGTGCTGGAAAGACTCTAGGGAGCCCCACACCCTTAGGATTTCCATCTCTTGGTGGTCACACCTTAGAGTAGTCCCCTCCCTTTGAGTGTGAGTGAGAACTATGATTTGCTTCAAATCAGTAGAAAATGGCAAAGGTGATGGGATGTCACTCTTGTGATTATGTTATGTAAGAGTTCTTACATAAAAGACTTTTTATATAGAAACTCTTCTTGATGATGAAGTAAGCAGTCATGTTGGTGAAGCCCACATGGCAAGAAACAGAGAGTGACTTCTAGGAACTGCAGGCAGCTTCTAGGAGCTGACAGTTGTCTCCAGCTAATAGACAGCAAGAAGCCACGGCCCTCAGTCTTACTGTTGCAAGGAAATTAATTCTGCTAACAACCTGTTTGACCTTGGAAGCAGACCCTTCCCAAGTTGAGCTTCCAGAATAGGACCCATTCCTGGTCAATACCTTGATCACAGCCTTGTAAGATCCTAAGCAGAAAACCTAGCTAACTGTGGGATTCCTGACCCAAAGACACTGTGATATAGTAAATGCGTGTTGTTTTAAGCCACTAATTTTATGGTAGTTTATTATGCAGCAATAGATAACTAACACAGGTGATAATGGTCATCTAGGCTATAGGATATGTGGCTTCCAAGAAACTGTTTGATCACCCATTTTTCTCCTGGGATTTCTCCTGACTGGTAAATGGCAACTGTGCAGTCTCACTACCTGCAAACACATGCAGACATGAGTATGCTTCACTGCTTGTTCCTGGTTCTGCCTTCCATGATCCACACTGCCATCATATTAATGTTGATTCAGGGATTGTGGTAGCCTTTTTATTTTATTTTTGCTTCATCACACTCTCTCTTGACACCATCCTGTAAATTAGATCCTATTATTTCACATCTGTGAGGTTCAGAGAAATTAGGTAAATCTAGAACTCAAGATCACATGTCTTATAAGTGGCCACACTAAGCTTCAAACCCAAGCCCTCTAATTCCAAATTCAGCAACTCAGCACTGGCATTAAAAGCCCTCTCTGACCTGATTCCAATTCAGTTTTCCAATCTTATCTCCAAGACTTCCCCGAATGTCTATATCCATTGAAGCTTGAGCCAAACTCTAACACATTCAACCCTGAGTCAATACCTAGACTGAAGTCAATTGCTTGATTGGCTCTGTGACATATTAATCCTGTGACCTTGTATCAGTCACCTAACCTCTTAAACTGTACATTCCTTATTTAGCAGATGAAGAAATTATGCAAAGAGAAATTTTATATTCCTTCTAAAATTATGTTAAAAGTAGAGGGCAAAGTTTAAGAGCACTAGATTCAGAGTGAGACAGAAGTATACTTGTATCTTAATGCTGCCACTTTCTAGCCATGGGACCTCAGGTGGGTCATTTACTCTTTTGGAAACTCCTGTTGCCTTTTGTAAAAATAGGACACATAGCTTCACCTTCCAGTGTTCCTGTGAAGATTAAATGTGATGTATAATGAAGCTACGGACACTTAACACAGTACTTGGCATATAGAGGCTCCTTAAGTAGTTGTGATAATGATTGGAGACTATTGTAAGGGCTCTTAAGAGTCACTTCAAACTGAAGAAATGAATTGTTGCAATCTTGTGGTTTTTTGCTAAATTCTTGACAGGAGAATATTTACAATTTTGTCAGTGGACTAAGATTAGTTTTTTTCTTTTTAAGAGGAGAGTAGAAATGACCTGTGATCTCTAGAATCTTGACTGAGTCATTGTGAAAATAGATAATATGGAGGCCATTCCACTTTGCCTTTGACTGTTGTTACTGCTCTCTTGGAGAAGGATATTTTTCAACAATTTGGAAAATGACTCATTGGGTGATTTAAACCCATGGAAAGTCGAGTGGGGAAGGGCATTTTGACACTTCTACTTTCCATCCCACATGGATACCCCACTGGGAAGTCCAGACAAAGTGGATGATGGCATGAGTTTACACTTTAAGAAAAGTTAATTAATTCTTCCAACAACCTGTTTTACCTTGGAAGCAGATCCTTCCCCAGTTGAGCTTCCAGAATAGGACCCATTCCTGGTCAATACTTTGATTACAGTCTTGTAAGAACCTCAAAATTCTTCTCAAAAAGTTCTCTTCCATAGAATCAGTGGAGCTACCAGAACCATGGGTGCTAGATGCCCATCTCCAGAAGGAGGCAGTCTAGAACCACAAAAGGTGCTAACTTTTGGGACCCAGTCCACTCAGTCAATGCAGTGGGCTTTGTTTCTTGGAATAGAAGTAGTTGAATATTTTCTTACTCATTTAAACTTTAGCAGCTTATGATTTTGCTTTTTGTAGGTGTAGCCATTGGTTGACAAGGTAGATGCCTTGGTTCTGATAGGTTTTACTTTCTTAGTGTTACAGTGGGTGAGCAGGAAAGCCGCAATGCTCAGACAGTGGAGCAGCACTTGAGGCATTTACCCCCTGAAGAGACCAAAATAAAGAGCTTCTGGGTGATAGTCACATGAGTGTCCCAGTGCCTGGGCTCCCGGGTACTATGTGGGAGATCACATGCTTTCTGTTTGATCATTAGTTGATTTCAGACATTTTTTTCTTGTTCAGTTCTTATATGGACCTTACATCTTAAACGTTGTTACAAATTTTTTTTTTTTAAAGAAAAGAATTTTACATTAAGTCCCCAGTAGGCACACATGTGTGTGTATCTGCACTGAAATAAAAGTGTCTCAGATCAATGCTTTACTACATGAGTGGTGCTCTGATATATTCTATTGCATTTGAGTTTATTCTATTTCATTAGAAGAGATAGTCAATATCTATTGAATTGATTTTATAATCCACTATTGGGTCACAACCTGAAGTTTAAAAACACTGTGTCTAGAAAATCTAGTGACTTTCAGTTTGAAAACTCTTTCCTCCCTTGAAACTGAACCCTTCTGGGGTCTTCCCCTACTTCCTTGACTGCATATTCTCTGACTCCTTTATGGATTTTCTTTCTCCTACAGTAGGTGCCTTCCTGGGCCAGCCCTCTGTTCTTCTCTTGATTAAATTTCCTCACAGATTTCACCTGTTCCATGGCTACAACTGTTATCACTATGGTAGTGATTTTTACCACCCCTCATCTGTTGTGTTGTCTTACTGTGGTGACTTGTGTGTTGCTATGATGCTGGAAGCTATGCCACCCGAATTTCAAATACCAGCATGGTCACCAACAGTCTACAGGTTTCAGCAGAGCTTCCAGACTAAGGAAGACTAGGAAGAAAGACTTGGCAATCTATTTCTGAAAATTAGTCAATGAAAACCCTACATATAATAACAAAAGATTGTCCGATACGGTGCTGGAAAATGAACCCCCCTAGGTTGGAAGGCACTCAAAATACACAATAGTTGCAACAATGGACTCAAGCATACCTACAATCATGAAGATGGTGCAGGACCAGGCAACATTTTGTTCTGTTGTACATGGGGTCGCCATGAGTTAAAGCCGCTCACAACAACCACTGTAATTCTTAAGTATATATTCCCAACTCTAGATATTCTGCAGAATTTTATATCTATGATTCCAGCAGCATTCTGAACAGGTCCACATAGCTTTATCCCTATCATCTCAAGCTTGGCATGCTCCAAATAAAAATCATTGTCTTCTCTAAACATCTCAGTTTCCCTTCTCAATCTATTAATGGCTTCTCTGTTTACACGTTTACCCAGGATAAAAATTTCAGTGCTATTGCCGACTCTTTCTTTTCTTTTGTCCTCTGTAACTAACCTGTCACCCAGTCTTATTAATACATTGCTCAAAACCTTCCTCTCACATTTCCATCCTTGCCACCATACCTTCTTGATCCAAAACAAAACAAAACATTGGATGGCTTGTTATCCTTAGAATATTGGGCTTTGGCCTCAAACCTTATCTCCGTCATTGCTCTAAATGTACCCTACACTGGATAACAATTTGATTCCCAATTATGACCTGTAAAGAAATAAATCTTTTCTGGTCACTCAGAAATCATGCTCACCTTGTTGACTAATGTGGCACTTACCATATGTTGCCTGTCATATCATGCCACATTTTGGGCTCATTATCATGTCAGTAGGTACTTCCTAGAGGGTTGAGATCTGGGAGTCATACTGAATCCTCCTCTCAACGTCCAAACGGTAACCAAGCCATATTGATGCTGTCCTCTACGCCAATGATTCCAGACTTTAACGGGCTTATGAATTACCTGGTGATCTTGTTAAAATAAAGATTTCTGGTTCAGCAGGGCAGAGATGAGGCTTGAGATTCTGCGTTTCTATTTAGCTCCCAGAAAATGCTGAGGCTGCCATTCAGAGGACCGCACTTTGAGTCGTGAGCTCTAAAATGTTCCATGTCACTATTTTCATTGGAGCCCTTATCACCTCTCAACCTCCTAACTGGCCTGCCTACTGCCTGTCCCTCACCACCACTAGTCTGTTCCTCGTATAACATTTATCTAACGGCTCACCACCTCATTTACAAACTTCAAAAAACAAAAGTGCATGCAAGCAAATATGCAGCGTCACCCTTTGTAGACCCAGCCTGTGATCTAGGACTGAGCTAGGTGCTTTGCTTGGGACATTCTCGTTCATTTCCTGTTTCCATGACTTCCTTCTTCTCTGACTAACTCCTTCTGACCTATGGACCATTTTGGCTGCTCTGCATTTCCCCACAATACTGATTTTAATTTTGCTCCAGCCCAAGCCAGGCTCTATGCACTGCGGCACCTAGATTTTTCATGCTGGCTTGGATTCCCACCAATGCCTTTAATGTGTTCCCTTCTTAAATCCACTGTTGCTAAATAGTGTGGATTAAAAAACAGTGGGGCTGAAAAAGCAAAAAGATGACTTAGAGGAAAACATGACTGGGAAGGATAAATGAAGTCATCCATCAAGAGAACTAGCCATGCCTTCCTTGTGTCTGCCTTGAGATTGTGTTGCTCTTGCCGAGTTGGGATGTCATTCCTGCTGTGGGTTTGCCCTGGGGCCTCTGAGTTTCAGGCCTGTGTTATTGCAGGACTCCCTTGTAGATAATGGGAAGCAATGATATCTCAAATGCTGCATTTCTATTTTATTTTTATTCTTTTATTTCTTTATTCTTTACTGCTGTCTTTATTGCTCAATAGTAGATAATATATTGCAAAGAGAACCACCCTCTCATCAACGAGGCAGAGGCCAGGGAAGGGTCAACTAGAGAGAGATTCTGGATAAAAACAGATGGAGAGGAGGCAGAGGTGGGAAGTGAGATTCCTGGGCCTGGGGGTCCCAGATCTGCTCACCTGTCTATGTAATTTTCAGTAGGTGATCTGGCTTCTTGGGCCTATTTCCTCAGTTCTCAGAGGGATAGTAGGTTTTAACAGAGCACTGTTTAGCAGGCCTTAAGGATAAGCTAAGGAGCCCTGGTGGCACAATGGCTAAGCACTCAGCTGCTAACTGAAATGTTGGCAGTTTGAACCCACCAGCTGGAATCCACCATTGGTTGTGTGAGAGAAAAGACCTGGCAATCTTGCTTTGTAGAGATTACACACTAGGAAACCCTATGGGAAAGTTCTACTCTGTCCCATAGGGTCACTATGAGTTGGAAGCTACTCGATGGTACCCAAGAACAACAACAAAGATAAGCTGTTAGGGCCATGCATTTCTGTTCTTCAAAAAGCAAATAATGCTCTTTTCCCTAGAATCACACCATAGTGCTCTCAATGCCTATGAAGTTTTCCTCTTCCAGGAGGTCCTTGTGTGACTTTCCCAGGCTAAGGAATCAGATTACAGGATCACTAGCACATAGGTCAAAAGGCATTTTTATTCTCATATGCGAAGTTTGTGAAATTCCTCCATGGAAGAAAGCAACGCGTTTGGGAGCAAAATCTCGACATAACCATTTTCCACCCTAAGGAAGCAGCCTCGCTTTCCAGTATGTGAATATTTTGCAGTGTGTCCCCTGGGGCATGCATGTTTCAAGAACCTTGCACATCACTGCTGCACTGACTAGGCCCCCATGTCCCTCCCCTACTCCCTAATCACCCAGAGTTTCAGTGTGTACAAATCAAGAGACTGACAAGAGCCCTGGCTGGGATGGGCAGCAGAAAAAACAAAGTGCCTGGTAAAGAAGTTGGTGGAATGTGGGAGGCATGAGAAAGGAAGAAAGAGATTTTCAGCAGCAGAGGGGACCCCTGAGACACATTTGCAAGATGGACAATTCGCTCCAGCGCGATTTCTGCATTTATACCTCTTTGATGGCCAGCAGGGTGATTGAAAGAATGCCTGCTACCTGGTTAATGATGGGGCTGTTAGGTGGCAGCAATGAGCACGCAGGCCACGGGATCCATGGGCTGACAAAAAGACCATTGAACATTGACTTTTCCACTTTTCTTTCTCTTTCCCCAGGGCAGCCGCTGAAGTTCTGGCAGCACTGCTGAAATCCAGTAAGTACCTCTTTTGAAAAGTAGTTATTTCTCTCCCCTCTGAATTCAGCGAAAGATACTATTCGGTCTCCATGGCTCATTTTCAACCTGTAAGGCGGTAGAGCCATGGCCTGGATCTTTGGGTGAAATGGAGAATATTATGGCTGCTCCAAGAACACAAGTGCAAAGGAGGAGTTACTATCTCTCCATCTTGGCATATCCACGTCCATAGGTCTCTGGGTGGTGCAAACAGTTTGTGCTCAACCACTAATTTAAATGTTGGCAGTTCAAATCCACCCAGCGGCACCACAGAAGAAAGGCCTGGTGGTCTACTTCCATGAAGATTACAGCCAAGAGACCCTGATAGAGCACTTCTACTTTGTAACATATGGGTTCACCATGAGTCAGAATCTACTCAATGGCAATGGGTTTGTTTTTTTTTTGTTTAGGCATGCCCATACAGAAGGCCACCAAGACATTTGACCCTAAAGGGGATATGTTGCCCACTGGAGACCATGGGGTCCTTCAGATTGGACCAGCAGCCTTTAAGAACTGTTGGAATAAACTCCAGGTTCCAGTGGGATTGTCCTATGGAAGAAAAGGCGATGGCCGTGGGTGGGAAGCAGGATTCTTGGGTTTAATTCCCAACTCAGCTCATGACTCTGTACTCTTGGGCAGGTGGAATGTTAGAAATTACTTGGACAGTGTAGATGCTGACAACAAATTTATATTAAAAAGTTGGCTTTTTTCTCAGTTACTTGAATGCTTGCAAAAGAATAGCTCTGGGGGTCTGAATAATTTGAGGATGTTTGCCTAGTAGCCCTGGCATAATTACATTGGGAGTCAATTTCACGTGTGAAATCTAATAGAAGGCATCATGCACTTGGGAGTGAAGGAGTCTTAGTTTAATGTTTTCATTTTTTCCCTCCTTACCTCTTTATCTATTTTAATTTGACGCCTTGGAAACCAGCTGCTTCAATTGTGATATTTGTTTCTTAACAGGGAGCCCAAGGCCTGTGGGTAATAGGTGAACTTTAATAAAGCTTATAAATAAATAAATAATGAAAACACCCTCTCCCCACTAACTATACATCTTTGTCAACTCCAAGCACAGAGAAAGAGCCATATCACATGGTGCTTCCCCGTATAGACTGAAGGAAAAATTGAAGCTTGAGTTCATTTGGTTAGTTGGAACTTTATACAACACAAAAGTCTGTCCACAGCTTCATGATCTGCAGGTAAAGTGAGGGTGGAGAGAGCAGGCTGGGGAGCTGAGAGCAAGTGGGTATGAAGCCCTTGAAATAGGCGGGCACGGGCAAGTGTTACCTGTGGGTCCTTTGGAGAGAACTGTTCATCCGTAAGACTGGGCTTGCCTGGTGCTTGGCATCTCGGTTCTCATTATTTACCTGCTCACACTGTTGCTCCCAATTATAATGCCAGGTGCTTGATGCAGCAAGATGAGGAGTTATTGGGTTGCAGGAAGTAAAGATGTAAGAATGGCCCAGGACCTGGCTAGGCTAACTGAAGAATACTGTGCCTAGGGAAAGTGGCTTTCTCCTGTATTTCCCAGACCAGGTGTGGCGGTGGAGGACTTGATGTTTCATGAGAAGAGAGCACTGTTGATTAAAGCCTACTTACCTTTCTACACACATACTTGGCCCTTTAGCGTAGAGTTGAGTCTTCTAATATAAAATCAACCTACCACGTGCAAAATTCTGAAAGTAGTCATGTAACAGTAAGCATGGGTGGGCTTGGGAATCTGAAGTCAGCAAGGCCTTCTCAAGTGGTGGGTGGCTAGCAGGATGAAATGCCCACCAGTAACAGGAAAACAGGACTGAGGGACCACAGGAGGGATCTGGATGGGAGACTTGGAGGTGGCCTGCAGTAACAACAAAAAGAAAGGGAAAGAGCAACTGGGCTACATTAGGAAAATGTCATTATTTTGTCTCAGCTCTCTCGTCCACCAAGTAGCTAGTGCATGAGAAGCCAGTGTAGGATAGGTGGATGGTAAGAAGAGAGAAATGAACTCTGATATGCCTCTCATCTCTCTCCCCTCCTGAGCAGCAGTAAGCAAAGTAAATTTGGATGTCCCAGGCCCCTTTTCCAATTGCTTCAGCAGTTTGGCATCCTAAAAATGCAAAATTATTGCTGAGTCAAGGGTCCTTCTATAGCTACGTGGGTAGAGTGGTCTCCTCCAAACCCCATGCATTTCATTGTATCAGCTTCTGTCTCCTCCTCTGCTCACGTATGTACAAATCCGACCCTAAATTTTCCTGTATTGAAAACTTTGCCCTTTTGTTTATCTCATCCAAAGACACTTAGCTTTTTTATTACCAAAATTTAATAATACATTGATTAAGAAATAGTGCTTCGTCTATTGCAGGTAATTTTTTTTTCTCTCATAAAACATGTTTTCCTTTATCTTTCTGTCTTTTACTCTCTGTCCGCACGCTGCCTTTCCTCTCTCATGTCTATCTCGATCTCATCTCTGTCTCTCTAACAGCTCTATGTTTCTACATCTCCCTCTCCCTCTCGCTGTATCTCTATCTCTCCATCATCTTTATGTCTATACCTCTGTTGCTACCTCTATCTCTATCCCTATCTCACTATCATTTCTATATTTCTATCTGTACCTCCATCTGTCCCTCTACCCCTGCCCCTACCTCTATCTCTGTCTCTCTTTCATATCTATGTTTCTGTCTGTACCTCTGCCTCTACATCTACCCATATCTCTATCTTTCTTTCTCTGTCATCTCAATATTTCTAGCTCTACCTGTATCTGTACCTGCCCCTGTATCTCTATCTCTACCACTGCCTCTGTCTCCGTCTCTTTTTTCCCTCATCCTCATCACCTTTTCTCATTGCCTCCTTCACTCTCCGTCTTTCTCTTCACTCCCTCACCTCATCAGGTATAAATGCACTTTTGAAAAATTGTGGCCCTGGAAGCAGCACTTGAATGAGCATGTGGCAATGGGATTGTGCCTACTTGTACTGGCTCCGGTGATGAATCTTCACATAATGCCTTGGTACTCACCTTGCTGCTGAGATTTAAAGGTCACGTTGTTGCAATGAGAAAACACCTTCTGGTTCAGGCCCTAAATCTTAATAAGGGAAAGATAGATCTACTTCAGACCTCCCTCCAATTTAAGAATTAGCATTTACTGAAGTCTGGAGGTTTGCAGAAGTTGAGAACAGGAAAGCAAGTTAGAAAAGGAAGAGAGACAGAAAAGAAAGGAGGAGAAGGAGATGTAAAAGAGCTAATGGGAAGTTTGGCAGGGAGACAAGACTTCTCACTGATTTTCCTAGTTAATGCTCTGTCTGGCTGGCTCACAGGGACAGCCTGTCAGCCTGTTGCTCCAGGAGCATGGGAAGGGAGTGCTTCTAAATGCTGAGAGCTCTGATCATGCCCAGATAACGTCGTGCTCTCAGTGGGCGTCTGCTGTGGCCTGGCGGTCAGCAATGCCGCCAACTGGAAGACGCGATGGCCAGATGGTTGTGTTCTTGCAAAATGTCAAAGGAGGAGCTGTTTTTGAAATGCAACTGAACTATGGCCTTTATAGGAATTCTGGGCACTCAGAGGAGTCCAGAGAATGGCAGTATATGTTTCAGGATGGTTAGCGTTGTGATTCCTTTGACCAGTGGATCCATGCAGCCCATGTCTTCCTTGCACTTGTATGAACACAGAGGCTCTGTAACCTGTATACAGGACTTGTAATCTGCAGATCTGCCTCACAGGCATGGTTCCACCCAAGAGTTCTGCCCACATAGTCTGTTTCCACTTTTGGTTTCCAGATGAAGGCCATAAGATAGACTATGAGAGCTGGTAAAGACCTTCAAGGCTACTTAATGCAGTTGGATTGAAACTTTTTTTTTGGAGTAGGGAGCTGAGAGTCCTGCCCATTCAGATCCCATTGCTTCTCCCGAAAGTGACCCCTGAGACACATTCACAGAAACCTAAGGCTTCCCAGAATCTGATAAACTATTGGTCAAATCCACCCCTCCTCATTTCATATGTGGAAACTAAGGACCAGAGAAAGGAAATGACCTGTCCAGCTCTCTGCGACTTTGAATGTTTCAGCTGTCAGGGAAGAGTGTCCAGCTCACAGTGACTCCTTTAAGTCTCAATACCTCTCTCAGGTGCTTTCCCTGAATCCTACCCAACTCTTGGCCTCTGCCCAGCCTTAGGTTTCCATGTTAAACTTTTTCATAGAACCTATATTTATACTTCAGAGAACTTACCATAACTATAATGAGTGAATTGTGTATATTCGTGTGTATATATGTATATTTTTCCCACTGGGTTATAGCTTCATGAGGTTGGGATCCCTACTGTATCCCCCATACATCACATAGGACTCTGTGCATAGGAGACACTAATTTACTAATGCTGACTAAGGATTCCAGTTTCCCAACTTCATCCAAAAAAAAACCAGACCAGTTCCATTGAGTCAATTCTGACTTGTGGCAACCCCATGTATTGCAGAGTAGAACCACACTCCATAGGGTTTTCAAATCTGTAACATTTCAGAAGGAAACCACCAGATCTTCCTTCTGAGGTGCTTCTGCTTGGGTTCAAGAAGAATGGAGGGAGGGGGAGATGTAACAACGTTTTGGGTAGTAATCAAGTACTTTACTGTTTGCACCTCCCTGGGACTTTTCTGAATTAAGCCTTATGCATTTACTTTCAACATGCCTTAGTGAAAAGGCCAAACCAGTTCTTATCCCTAGAAAGAATACAATTGTGGTTTTGATTGTAGACCTAATGTCTCTTCTTCCATCGTAACTTCTGTAGAAGCATGCAGTGTATTTCTGTGATGAGCCAAATACCTGCCGTGAATAATATTGATAGATTTTTGCATTTGTCACACTGGGAGGGGCTACTGTGATCGACTTTGTGTGACTGCAGCACAGCAAGCTGTATCCTTCATGCCGCTGGATTGAAACAACAGTAATATCTACCATGTATTCAGTTCTTTTTATGTCAGGCACTGTATATACATTTAGCCGATTAAGGAGGTATTATGATCCCCATTTTACAGATGTAGGAACTGAGGTTTGGGGAGTTGAAGCAATTCATGCTTCTAGTGGGCTGCAGAGCTGACCTACCAGTCTTGAAATCTCTGGGGCTTGAGCCCTGGCTGTGCCAAGAAGAGATTAATGAGGGTAGGTTGATTTAGCCCAAAAGCGAGAAGACCACATGCTGAAAGGAAGCTAAATAAATACTTTCTATGTATTAGAAGAGGGCAGAGGTTCAGTGGTAGAATGTTCACCTTCTATGTGGGAGACCCGGGTTTGATTCCTGGCCAATGCAGCTCATGTGCAGACATCACCCCTCTGTCATTGGAGGTTTGCATGTTGCTATGATGCTGAAAAGGTTTCAGTGAAGCTTCCAGACTGAGACAGACTAGGAAGAAAGGCCTAGCAATCTACTTCCAAAAACTAGCCAATGGAAACCCTATGGATCACTACGACCTGATCCGTAATCGGCCATGGGGATGGCGCAGGACTATGCAGTGTTTCATTTTGTTGTGTGTTGGGTCACCATGCGTTGGGGGTTAACTCCATGGTAGCTGACAACAACAACAAGTACTAGCAGATTATAATGGGAGGAAGCATCTGTCATTAGCTTAGAAAGAACATCACATGGTGGACTTCATACAAGCATCAAAATGGAACCCAGCAAGGGCTACCCGACACTCCAGCCTGGCTGTGGGAGGGTCCAGAGTCTCTGCTCCGAAGCTGAGCATCAGGCGAGGCTGATAAATGATAGAGTGAGAGAGAGGAAAGGAGCAAGGGACAGGAAGGATTACAGACTCCTATTATGTCATGCCACATTGAACTTGGCACATTGCTTTTTATTTCTTGGCTCAAAGTTCAGCCCTTTCTGCCAAATATTTATATCGTTTGCATCAGTGCATAAAAAGATTTTCAAGTTTATGCTGAAAGGGCACTACCCTTCCCCCGCTGCTCCGCTTCCCTGCACCCTTTGATTGTGACCCAGTAGGTTTGATGGGCAGATGGGACTGGGCCAGACAGCAGCACATGTAGTTCCTCTTTCTGCCATATGGTGGTGCTATTCTTCTAGTTATCTTGGCTGCGCTAGGACAATAATTATTTTCGGTGAGTAATTTGTTTATCGGGAGGTTATTTTAATCTAATTTTGGCCATATTTGCTATTCTACATTATCTGTGCTTCCCAGCGTTAGCAGCTTGCATGTCTTGAAGGAAATTAGCTGAAGATGGTCTCGGAGGCATTTGCTCAGCCATTATTTAAGGGAGCTGGGAGGAGGCAGGGTGCGGAGCCTTAGGTTAGAAAAACAGATTCAATTTGTTGCATTCCTGGTGAAGTTAGAAACATTGAGCTGGACTTATAGACGGCGGGGATCATCCTAAGCCGCTTTTTGAGGGCTGCCTGTGGTTAACAGCAGCAAATCCTGCAGTTAGTTACCTGTCCCCATTTCTTGCTCACCCCTCTAATAATCAGTACATTTCTTGCCTGCCTTAGATGCCACGGCAGGGAAGATACTACTTAAGGAAAGTGCCCGTCTCCTTCCCCACCTTTGGCAAGCATCTCTCATTTCATTTGATAAGATGTTTCATGGAATGTTTACTACCAGCCCTCAATGAGGAGTGGGAAGAGAATTACTAGAGTCCCTTCAATGAATAATGATCATAACTATTAATTACGAAACTCCAGTACTTGCCAGGCACTTTCCACACGGTCAGAGAGCCCTGAGGGCGCAGTGGTTAAGAGCTCAGCTGTTAACCAAAAGGTCAGCAGTTCAAATTCACCAGCTGCTCCTTGGAAACCCTACGAGGCAGTTCTATTCTGTCCTACGGGGTCAGTATGAGTTGGAATCGACTCCACGGCAGTGGGTTTGGTTTGGTTTGGTTTGGTTTTCCACACCATATCTCATTGAATCTTCAAGAGGACTCTGTGTTATTATTATCTCCCTTTTACATATAGGGAAGATACAGTTGTGGGAGGTTAATGACCGAAAGGTTGGTGGTTTGAATCCATCCAGAGGTGCCTTGGAAGAAGGGTCTGGTGACCTAGTTCTGAAAGATCACAGCTATTGAAAACTCTGTGGAGTGCTGTTCCACTCTGACACACATGGGGTCGCTATGAGTTGGAATCAACTTGACTGCAACTGGTTTGGTTAAGTTTTGGTTAAGGTCACACAAATGGTAAATATGGATCTGAAATTTAAACTCTACACTGACTGTCCTCAAAGCAGAAAATTTTCATATTTCAAAGATTATTCCCAACATCTGCATGGAGTCAAGAAACCTGGACTCGGGTTTCAGTTTAGCCATTGATTGGCTATGTGACCTTACCTTCCAAAGCCAGAAGCTGTGTAAGGTGGAGACCTGTCAGAGAAGGAAAACTCAAATATTTTGAAAACGAGCGATAGAAAAGTGGTAGACTGCTCCTGTCAAAGGCGGAAAATTTGCGGAGACCCAGAACACGAAGAAGTCCTGTCATTCCAGCTCTCACAAGTTTCACTGTAATTGCATTTTCCTTTCAGCTTGGTTGTCCAAAAATGGGAGGGTTACAGTAGATGAATAATTTGAGAATTCTTTTGTAGCAGAAGCTTTTTTAAAAAATGAAATCTTAGGAGGAAATTCCACATGTAAAACAGATAAAATGGGAGCAGAGGTGAGACCCCCAGTTGCCCTTGAGTTGACTCTAACTCATGGTGTCCCCATGTGTGTCATAGTTGAACTGTGCTCCACAGAGTTTTCAAGGTATGATTTTTCAGAAGCATATTGCCAGGCCTTCCTTCTGAGGCACCTCTGTGTGGACTTGAACTGCCAACCTTTTAGTTAGCAGCCAAGTACTTAATGGAGTAGAGGTGAGAGACTCCAGTTAATGACAGCTTGGACTTTGCCTTGCCACCCCACCCCCTTTCCTGACTCTTGACAGACATAGAGAACTTTCTGATGGAAGTTCCTTCAGCTCAGAGGAATCACGTCTGAACACTTGAACACTTGAAGTAATCCTTTGAGAAAGCAGTCAAGGAGATGTGATGGTGGCGTGTTTGCTGTAAGCTCAGACCGCTTGCTCTTTGGGAGGGCAGGGCATGGGCGAGAGCAGAGGTTGCACAGTGTCACAGAGCAGGTTTTCATGAGACTGTGTGGGTTCAAATCGTGACCGTCTAGGGCATACCTCTTACTGACTTGGTGCTGCAGTTTCCTCATCTATAAAACAAGGAAAATGAGTAAGATTGAAAACAAGGGGATGCATACGTAACTGGCAGCATGGTGCCTGGATCTAAGTCAGTCAGTCTCCGTAAAGAGTAATATTATTTTATTATCACCACCACTTGCAAAACCCTGGGAATTTCAGGAATTGGTGATATAAGGGGATAGAAGCTGTTAAAATGTAAATTCATCTGCCAAGATCTCCCTGAGCATTGACTGATACAGATACATGACTGTTTTTGACATCTGTCCTCCCTCTAGAACTTTTTTCTGTAAAGGGCCAGATAGTAAATATTTCAGACTCTGTGGGCCACACAGTCTCTATTGCAACTACTCAGTTCTACTGTAGTAGTATGAAAGCAGCCACAGATAATACATAAATGAATGCGTGTGACTGTGTCCCAATAAAATGGTATTTACAAAAACAAACTGTGAGCCATTTGTTGACCTCTATTCTAGACAACGAAGACCTCAGGTCCAGGGACGTTATTTCTTAAACCATTAACCCTAATGTGTTTTGTGCAGCAGACACTCGGAGCAAGTTATCTGAATGAACAAAGGAATGAATGAAAGAATGCACGCATGCAGATTTGGCCCTGTTCAGTTGATCCTCATGCGCTTAAATTTTGTTTTCTTTCTAGGGAATCGGGTTAACATACAGGGTGGCTGAGCTGTAATCGTTTTAGATTTTAGGACTTGTCTCATCCTGGCTTAATGAATGACTGGCTTTGGATTGACAAAGATAAAGCGTGACAGAGATTTAAAGAGACAGACAAAAAGATAAACATCTCTTAGTTCTGAAGGTCCACAGTGGCTTCCCCATCACATTCAGGATTGACTGTGCAATTATTTATTTGTGTCAGGATATAAGCCGGGCGTTTTCCTATGTTCTTGTTAGTTGCCATTGAGCCGCTCTGACTCATGGAGCCCTTCTGTGCAACAGAACGAAATGTTGCCTGGTCCTGTGCCGTCTTCGTGACTGTTGGTATGCTCGAGTCTGTTGTTGTGGCCACTGTGTATTTTGAGTGCTTCCAACCTAGGGGGCTCATCTTCCAGCTCTACTATGTCAGACAATATTCTGTTGTGATCCATAGTGTTTTCATTGGCTGATTTTTGGAAGTAGACTGCCAGTCTTTTCTTTCTAGTCTTTCTTAGTCTAGATGCTCCTCTGAAACCTGTCCACCACGGGTGACACTGCTGGTATTTGAAATAGTGGTGGCATAGCTTCCAGCATTGTAGCAACATGCAAGGCACCACAGTACAACAAACTGATAGGCAGGTGGTAGGTTTTCCTAGATTTATAATAATAGGTTGCAAAGCACCATTTCATATATCATCTCATGTAATCTTTAGCATAGGCCTGTGAGACAGGTAAATATTTAACTATTCTACAGCAGTGGTTTTCAACCAATGGTGATTTTGCCCCAAGGAAGCATTGGCAATGCTTGGAGATATTTTTGGTTGTCGCATCTGAGGGGAGAACCATTCTGTCATCTAGTGGGTAGAGGCCAGGATGCTGCTAAACATCCTACAGTAAAGAGTTATCCAGGCCAGATGTCAACAGTGCTGAGGTGGAGAAGCCCTGTTCTATAGAGAGAGGCTCAGAGATACTGGGTGGCTTTCCCAAGACTGTGTGATATGCACTTGACACACTGGGGCTAATGTCCATCTCTTCATTTCACTGCCAGAGGGTTTTGACCCTCCCCTGCCTTTTCTTAAAGAAATAGGACAGTTTACTTTTTATTTTTAAATAAAACCCTTTGCAGAACTTCTGCATAGAAACTGTGAAGCTCCTCTGGTGGCAGTGGGGGCTAGAGACCCCACTCAGCCTCTTCTTTACCCCACTCCCCCAAGCCCAGTGACATATAGTATTACAACGCTGCCCCACATACAATGAGACATGAAGAGAGAACACCAGATCCCTAGACCCTCCTGACTTCCCTGGAGCCATTGCGTTATTTTGAGTAGGAGATGGCAGCACTGAAGTTGTGCTTTAGTAAAATGTGTTGGGCAGTGGAGGAGAGACGGGGGTATAGCCTACTGCTGGTGCAGTCCAGGTGATAGGAGAGAGGACTGGAAATATCAAGAGACAGGAATAAAATTAAATGGAGAAAGTTTGAGGCTTAAGGTTCTGTGGCTTCATGTCATGTGTGCCCTCGAGCCTATTCTGACTCATAGCGACCCTATAGGACAGAGTAGAACTGCACCACAGGGTTTGCTAGGCTGTAATCTTTATGGAAGTGGATTGCTAGATCTTTTCTCCCATGGAGCGGCTGGTGGGTTGGAACCACTGATCTTTCGCTTAGCAGCCGAGGGCTTAACTATTGCGCCACATGGTGATGTGCTACTGCGTGACATAAGGCTGAAGGGCAGCAGGCCAAGGGTGTAGAGGCATGTGCTGTCAGCTTTGCTCCTCACCCTCTCAGGTCTGGCAGCATGGTGCAGAAGGACCCAGTTTGCATGCTGTGTTTGCAGCACTGCACAGATTGCTTTCCCTGCAGTCCATATTGCTTGTCTGTCCTCTGGCAAAAAGCAGGCAGTGCCACCGATAAGTGTGTCACATGTCAATGGATGGAGAAAGGCAGGTGGGGAGGTTTTTCTTTTTCTCCTTCTTGGTGTAAATCTTGGCTCTGTTCTTAAGGGCTCTATTCTGATGTGTTGACAGGGGAAGCAGCAAAATGAAACCAGGTAGAAGGTTTTATCCAGGAGCCCAGAGGAATAATGGCTTGTCTTGGGGCTTAGTAAGTGCTTTCTTCCCTACCAAGAGTCTAGACTCAAACTAAAGCTATGGATGGATATGAAAACTCCTGTACAAATTTAGGCTCAGGCAAAGATTATAGTCCTAAGGGCTTTCTTAGAGAGATGCCAAAAACCTATAGCAAAAAGGAGAGTGAGAAAATCTAAGCCTGACATATTCCCTCTTTTGCATAACCTGCTGTGATGTGTCTCAAGGTGGTGCGGGCTGCACCTTCTGACCTCTGCCCACTTCTGATCATCTCCACTGTTCTTCCCTCACTTTGTCCACCCGGCTTTAGCTCTTGGGCTTTTTTTTTCGTGCACTCACCCAGTTTAGACTTTTCCACTTACTGTGCCCTGGAAATTTCCACAATGTCCTGTCTCCAAATCTCTACCTCCCGACTCCTTCCCATCATTCCAGGCATCAGCTCAGATGTCACCTCTTGAATGTGCCTTCCCTAATCCCCCAGTCTAAAGTTGCTACCCCACATAGTCACTTCAGCATCACTGTTTCGTTTTCACCATACTTCTTGCCACCTTCTAAAATTATTTATTTTTCTTTGTGTATGTGCCTGTTTGGTATCTGTGTCGCTTCCGCCTCTCTCTCTCCCCATGAAAATGGAAGCCCCACAAGAACAGGGGCTTTGTCTTTCTTCTTTCTTGTTGTATCCCCAGTGCCTACAACAGTGCCTGACACACACTGGCACATACCAGTTAAAACCATTTGCCACCAGGTCGAATCCAATCATGGTGACTCCTTGTGTGTGAGAGTAGAACTGTGCTCCGTAGAGTTTGCAGTGACTGACTTTTTGGAAGTATATCACCAGGTCTTTCTTCCAAGGAGCCTTTTGGTGGGCTCCTACCTCCAACCTTTGGTTAGCCTCTGAGTGGGTTAACCATAGGCACCACTCGGGGACTCCATGTGGGCACTTGTTGTTGCTGTTATTAGGTGTCACCAAGTTGATTCTGACTTATAGTGACCCCACGTGACAGAGTAGAGCTGCCTCATAGGGTTTTCTAGGCTATAACCTAGACTGGAGCAGATCACCAGGTATTTCTCCTATGGAGATGCTGGGTAGATTGGAACCGCTAACCTTTCATTTAGCAGCCGAGCGTCTAATTGTTGCGCCACCAGCGCTCCTTTGGTTGCTAAATAAGTGTTTGTTGAACGGATTAGTGGTGGTGTCTCAGGTTTTGGGTGTGTGGGCATGGTTTTAATTTTTAACTGTGTCTAGCTGCAGCAAGATATGGCTTTCAGGACAGTGGCTCCTCTGCCTATTTGCATATGTGGAGCAAACTTCCCCAGTGGTCATCGTACTGGGAATCAGCTCCTTTTAGAGAATTTTCACACCTGCAGAGTTGAAACATCAATCGTATTTCATCAAATCTAAGATATTATTGACTGTAAAGTGCACCATTTTTTGAAAGCTACTAAAAATGAAAAGATGCTGTCAGAATTGCAAACACCATCATTACTAAGAAACACCTTGATTTTGGAAAAATTAAAAAAATTGCCTTAGAGTTGATAACGTACGATATGAGATTGAGTCATTACATAGGATGCAGAGTGAGTCTGAAGTGTATCAACTTTTGTGGCCCCTTCTCTTTAGTGTTGTTGTTAGGTTCCATCAAGTCGATTTTGACTCGTAGCGACCCCGTGTGACAGAGTAAAACTGCCCCATAGGGCTTTCTACGCTGTAATCTAGACTGGAGCAGATCACCAGGTCGTTCTCCCATGGAGTTGCTGGGTGGGTTGGAACCAACGACCTTTTGGTTAGTAGCCAAGTGCTTAACTATTGCATGTTATAGTAATACTAGAGAGCGTAGTACTGCAGCCTACAGCCATTCATTAGAAAGCATGCCCTCTAAGGCACAGGAGGAAGAGGAGCGTGTGCAGAGGAAGAGACAAGTTCAGCGGATTCTGAGGCTCACCTTAGAGTGCAGAAATTCCTGTGGTTTGGGACTGTATCTGTAGAAAGTGGTTAGAAGGAGTTGATGATAAAAAAAAGTAAATAAATCTAGATTAAAAAAAAAAATACTTTGACGTTTAATCTCTTACCCTTCTCAACAACTATTTCTAGAACTTACAAAAAACATCTTTATATAAAAGCAATCAATGGGTTTGTTTTAAACAAAAATTTGCAAGTTCAAAATGTTTTAAACAAAAGTTTACTTTATAGCCTAATTTATTGAAATGTAACTATTGTACAAAGAGGAAAAAATACTTGTAAACTAATTCGGAATCATTATTTTTATTTGAGCTAATGATAATCGAGTAGAATTTTCATTTCTGGTGGCAATCAGATTACTGATTAGTTATGTTTTAGGACATCCTACATGAAGAAAGCAAAAGGTCATTAAAAAAAAAAGGAAAGAAAGAAAAGACCAAAAATGGATGTCAGAAGAGACTCTGAAACTTGCTCTTAAATGTAGAGTAGCTAAAGTGAATGGAAGAAATGATGAAGTAAAAGAACTGAACAAAAGTTTTTCTTTGGTCTTCCTTATTCATTGTCTAGCTTTCGCATGCATATTAGGTGATTGAAAACACCATGGCTTGGGTCAGGTGCACCTCAGTCCTTAAAATGACATCTTTGCTTTTTAACATTTTAAACAGGTCTTTTGCAACAGATTTGCCCAATGCAATGAGTTATTTGATTTCTTGCCTGCTGCTTCCGTGGGTGTTGATTGTGGATCCAAGAAAAATAAAATCCTTCACAGCTTCAGTCTTTTCTCTGTTTATCATGATGTTGCTTATTGGTCCAGTTGTGAGGATTTTTGTTTTCTTTATGTTGAGGTGCAATCCATACTGAAGGCTATAGTCTTTGATCTTCATCAGTAAGTGCTTCAAGTCCTCTTCACTTTCAGCAAGCAAAGTTGTGTCATCTGCATATCACAGGTCATTAATGAGTCTTCCTACAATCCTCATGCTGCAATCTTCTTCATATAGTACATCTTCTCTGATTATTTGTTCAGCATACAGATTGAATAAATATGGTGAAAGGATTCAACCTTGACACACACTTTTCTTGATTTTAAACCACTCAGTATCCCCTTGTTCTGTTGATCTATGTACAGGTTGCTTATGAGCACAATTAAGTGTTCTGGAATGCCCATTCTTCTCAATGTCATCCATAATTTGTTATGATCCACACAATCAAATAAATGCCTTTGCATAGTCACGAAAACACAGGTAAACATCTTCTCTGCTTTCAGCCAAGATCTGTCTGACGTCAGCAATGATATCCCTCATTCCACATCCTCTTCTGAATCCAGCTTGAATTTCTGGCAGTTTCCCGTCAATGTACTGCTGCAACCACTTTTGAATGATCTTCAGCAAAATTTTACTTGCATGTGATATTAGTGACGTTGTTTGAAAATTTCTGCATTCTGTTGGACCACTTTTCTTTGGAATGGGCACAGATATGGATCTCTTCCCGTGAGTTGCCCAGGTAGCTGTCTTCCAAATGATCATTTTCTGAGCGTATATTACGTACTAGGAGCCCTGGTGGGGCAGTAGTTAAGTGTTCGGCTGCTAACCAAAAGGTTGGCAGTTCGAATCCACCAACTACTCCTTGGAAACCCTATGAGGCGGTTCTACTCTGTCCTGTAGGGCCGCTGTGAGTCAAAATTGACGGCAACGAGTTTAGGAGCCCTGGTGGTGCAATGGTTAAGCACTTGGCTCCTAACCAAAGGTTGGTGGTTCGAACCCACCCAGTGGCTCCAGAGAAAGAGTTGGTAATCTGCTCCTGTAAAGATTACAGCATAGATAACCCTATGGGGCAGTTCTACTCTGTCACATGGGGTCACTATAAGTTGAAAATTGACCAGACAGCACCTAACAACAACAGGATACTGTGCTAAGTGCAATTCTATAGCGTGTGAATCTAATCCTTAAAATAGACTTGTCAGGGAGATATTTTGCCTTTATTTCTTATATTGCCTTAATATTTTAGATGATGGAAATATAGTTTAGAACAGCTGAGTAACTTAACCAATTCAAATCAACAGCCAAATGACCCCGAAACTCCTATTCCGGCATGAGGCTGCCAAAAGAAGTATGTTCATATCTGGAGCACTCACCACTTTGTTGTCCATAATAGAGAGGAAGTTTGAATAATAAAGAGACGATGTTGATCGTGATGATGATAATGTTAATAATAGGCACCAGGTATGGAGTGCTTATTATGTGCTGGGCATTGAATTCTCTACTTTATATGTATATCTCATTTAATTCTCTCAATTATCCCATGAAGAAGGGACTATTATTACTTTTGTTATTCATATAAATACTGAATCATAGAGCTCTGAAGTAACTTGCTCAAGGTCACACAGCCAGAAACTGGTGGAGGCCCTGGCTATATGCAAGGACTCCAGAAAGTCAGCTGAGAGAAGCTGATGCATCTGTCCATAGATCAGAACCAGCAAGCCAATGAAGGGCCATGAGTATGGTAAAGAAGATTTCAGAGGTCTGTGCTTATTTGTGTGTCTCATTCCTAGAGCTATGACTACTAAAGTGTTTATTCCATCTCATTATGCTGCTGATGTTTCCCACATTTTCTCTGTTTTAGGTCATGTCTTTACCCTAAAGGGAGTGATGAAGTTTCTAGATATTGGTGTGTGTTGGGGGGCGGGGGAAGAGATAACAATAGCCTTGGTTTTTGTCAAATAAGTGGGGCAGAGTAGAAGGCTGTCTGCAGGTGTAATAATATGGGTCACCAAGCATTTCTGTCAGTAGCCTGTCATGGGGCTTCAGATTCCCTATGAGGAGTTGAAGGTGTCTAGACATTCCTGTTTAGAAGACAAACATCTTTATAAAGATGGTTATGAACTCAAATGCCTCCAGGGGCTAGACAGGTGATTCACTTTTGAAGGGGTCAGAGTAAGACAATAAGGTGAGTTGGTTTCTTTGGCATCCTGAGAGTTGCTTGCCCTGCCCACAAGCATTTAAAACATGGTGTGGCCAATAGTCTATGGGCCACTAGTTTGTAAATCCTATAAGGGGTAACATAATTTTTCCCCCTCTTTATTATCAAAGGTTATGGTATACTACGTGAGAAATACAAACTACAGAAAAGGATAAATAAGTAAATATAATCATCAGTATTCTCCCATAAGTACTATTGATATTTTGGCATATTTCCTCCCAGTTTTTTTTTTCTACCTGAGTGCAAATATATGCATTAATGGGGTCTGCACTAAGGAAAGACATTGGAATTTCAGTTAATAAATACCTGCAATAAAAATAGGGATATTACTAGATCATGTCACAGACTGGGAATTAGCTACAAGTAAGGCCCTGGGAGGATGTAACCTGGAGAGACTGGCAGAAATAGCAGAATATAGTGGGGTGAACTGGAGGTGAGGACAAGGATGAATCCCTATTGTTCATGGTTTTGCCAAAGAAAAACTGGACAGAAAAGATATACAGCTGAAGGTCACAGGGAGAGGCTAGTGGAGCAAGGGGGCACTGAGGAAGCAGGGAGGGTGACTCTGAGGTAGAGAAGGGGTAGGGGTGAGGTGTTAAAATGAAAGACCCTCAGAACTCCAGCCCCCTCCTTCAAACAGTTTAAAATACCTCAATGTTCTCAGGAAATTAAAAATAAAAAATTAAGTAGCAGGAACTTTTCTTCCAAGAAAATCTTAGGTGGAAGCCTTTATGTAAACAGACTAAAGTAGAGCTGATCTTTTTTGAAGACGGCTGGGGACTAGGACCTCTTCTCACCCCTGAGCCCTGAGCTCATCCAGAACAGAGTTTGAAAAATCACATTTTATACTTTTTTTTGCCCTTGCTCTGAGAAGCAGTGTTTTCCTCTCAAATATTCTAGAACTCCTCAAAGTTGCTGATCTCAGTGACCCCTATTTTATTCTTTGACTGCCTCCAAGTTTGTTCATCCTTAGTTTGATGTATTTTCTCTTGTCGGATTTTATATACATATTGACTTTTGCAAAACTCCCTGATCCATTCTCAGAGAAAGATTGACTGATACAGGGTTGCGGGAGCAAGGTGGGGGAGAATTTAGCAGTTTCTGGTGTTAGTAAACCAGGGCTTTGAACCAGTTCCTTACTGAGAATTTGCACTCTAACAAGTTTCCTGCAGAGAATTTGCATTTCTAACAAGTCCCCAGGAAGTTATACATAAGAATCACCTACCTAGAGGATCTTGTTAAACTGTAGATTCTGATTCAGTATATCTGGGGTGGAAATGCAAATTTTCAGCAGGGAACCTGTTAGAAATGCAAATTCTCAGCAGAGGTGGGAGGTTCCAGGCCCTGTAGTAAACACGACAGTTTGTTGGGGATTAACAGGAAATGAGTAAAATCATTGGGATTTGATAAAGGATTTTTCTCTCAATTTAATGATTTTTTTCCATACCCCCAGCCCCAAAAAAGAAGTAGATGAAGGTCATTAGGGTAACACGTTAATAGTCTCTTTCCATTAAACTGGATGAAAAACAAAAACCTTTAACCTCATTCTGCCCACAGAGGCCTCTGTGCATTGCATTTGCCATTTTGGCATCTTTTCAGCAGGCAGTACTTTCCTTTAAGACCTCATACTTAATCCTCAATTTTATTCTAAACATATGATATTGAATAGGCTGGAACCTCATTTAGGCAGTAAAGAACCTTAGTGCTTTGTGGCTGGGACCATCCAAGGAGAGAAATATTTTCGATACAAAGAATAATTCATTAAAGGAGGTAATGAAGGTGATTTAAACTTTCCACAAACACATCACTGAGTGAATAAAGCTCATCACTCTCAGTTCAGGGTCATGGATGAATGAAATGCTGTAAAAAAAAAAAAAAAAAAAAACACAAAAAACCAACTGCACAAATAGGCCAAAAATCGCACTGGGGCTCCATCAAGCCTGACAATTTGGATTTTGAAAAACAAGCAGAAAAGAAGAGTCACATTAATATTATGAGAAACCCCTCTGGAATAAAGCATTGAGTTTCCATGTTATTCTTGCACTCGTGTGCATTTACATGGTCTTAGGGAGAAATCTGAGTTTGAGCTGAAATCTTGCTTATCCAATTACAGTTTAAGGAATCTCCCTCATGCAAAATCTGCCAGAAACATATATTGTCTCATAAACTAGAGTGAACAGCCCCAGCTTTGGTTAATGGAGGAATGCAATAGTGAGAGAGGAGAGCTGCTAGATTCGGGCATTTCTGGCTGAGAGTCAGCTGGCTAGAGTTCTGCAATGCACCAGTCCACAGGAGCTGAGATGACCAGACTTACACCAGATAGCTCTGAACTGGTACATGTTTGTCTACCAACCCTGTAGCCCAAGGAGTTTCATCTGAAAGCAGCATATGTGAACTGTTAAGCAGGTATCTTGGACTATTCCTTCCCGTGTTTCCTCTAAGATAATTTAAGCTATATCCTGAGAAAATTAGGAAATCAACCACCTATCCCACAAGATATGGTCTCATGGAAGGTCTCAACCAGAAACATGTAAGTAACACAAGGAAATAGTGGAGTTTAAGAGGTAGACAGTTGCTGTCAAGTTTGTTCCGACTCATGGAAAACTGCTCCATAAGGTTTTCAATGGCTGATTTTTCAGAAGTAGATTGTCAGAACTTGCTTCCAAGGCATCTCTGAGTGGACTTGAACCTTTGACCTTTTGGTTAATCATGAGCACTACCCAGGGATTCCCGAAGAGAGGAAGGGGACCCTAAAAGCCTTCTATCATGACTTCCCATCATATGTAAGAAATCCATGTACCACATCCCTATGAGGTGAACTTGCAACCTTGACCTGAATATTTTCAGTGCTTGGGAGCTCACTACAACATAGAGTCCATTCTGTTGCTGAATAGCTTTGACTGTGAGGACTGCCTTTCCTGGATTGAGCCAAACCCTTATTATCCATGAATTAGTTTCCATTCTCTTTAGAAAAAACACCAAACACCTCTTTTACACATGAAAGCCTTTTGAATAGTATGTCTCATTCAGAGTCCTCTCCTCCCAACCTAAACCTTATAGTTTGTCACCCCAAATGACAACATCCAAGTCCACTGAGGTTCAGGAAAGAAAACTGGAAACTTGCTGAAGGGATGAAGAGAGAGTGGCTGAACTTTTAATGGTGGAGAATATGGTGGGGTCGGGACCAGAGAATATTTTTTTGTCAGACTGTTCATTTCAGTTTTGGATTAGTTAACAGTGGAACTCAAGGCTGTTAAGTCATGGAGAGTGGGACATTAGACCTTACTAATATTATGCTATGAAAGATTTGAACACATCAAAATCAATATTCTCAGAATGCACAGGAATCCCTGAAACGTGGAGACTATCCTGGTGGGGTAAGGGTCAAAGTGTGTGACTTCTTTTGTTTTTACCTTTTAATTTTAAAATAATTTCACATATAACATTGCAAAAAAAAAAAGTTGCAAAAGTAATACAAAGAATTCCTGTATATCTGTAACCCAGATTCTGCAAATATTAACATTTTAAAAGTCATTCTCTCTTCCCCTCCAAACACAATTGTTATTTTTTCTGAATTATTTGAGAATAAGTTACAGGCATTCACATACTTCACTGTAAATTTCCTAGAAGAAAGGATATTCTTTTACATAACCGCAGTTTAATTATCAAAGCCAGAAGTACACATTAATATCATAATTTTAGAAAATCTACAGACCCTATTCAAATTTCACCAGTAGTTTCACTGAAGCCTTTTGTAGCAAAATAAAAAAAAATTTTCTGGTCCAGAATCGAATCCAGAATTATGTATAGCTGTCAGGTCTTTTTAGTCTCATTTAGTCTCAGATCCTCATTTTATTTTTTTTATGATCTGGCATTTTTTAAGAATACAGGTCAGATATATTCTAGAACACCCCTCATTTTTGGCTTGCTTATTTTCCTCAACAATTAGATTCAGGTTATGCATTTTGGCAGGAATATCATAGAAGTGATGCTGTGTCCTTCTCGGTGCGTCGTATCAGGAGGCACATGATGATGACTTGTCCTATTACTGGTTATACTAACTTTGATCACTTGGTTAAGGTTTTCAACTGGAGAGTTATCATTTTTCCCTTTATAATTAACAAGAATTCTATGGGAGTTACTTGGCAACATTGTCAGGCAGTTGTGGCCCTGGAGAGCCTGTGATTGACATTGCCTTTTCCCTTTGATTTCAGAGTCTAACAGCCGCAGGGCAGTGAACAGAGGCTATGTCACCAGCTTGCTCAGGCTGCATCAGGACTGGCACAGCCATGACACAGTCAACACCTATGTGCAGATCCGCCAGGCGCTTCTGCTCTGCCTCAAGCACATTGCCACCATCTGGTCTGGCAGGGAGGCCTTCCTGTCATGCCAGGGCATGGAGATCCTCTTCAGCACCACACAGGTAATCAGTATCAGGTTACTTCTGAAGTTAGATAACATCTGGATAATTCCTAAAGGCTACCCTTCAGGAATCATTCTGAACAGACTAGGGAAACCTCAATACTTTTCTTCCTGATTGCTATGGGCAGATGCTCTAGATTCAAATCCTCATTCATTCATCCATTCATTCACTCAGTGATTCATTCATCTATCCAATATACATTTATTGAGTATATACTACCATAGGTGCAGTGTGGTAAGATGTTGACTCTAAAGCTAGAGTACCTGAATTCAAATCCCAACCTAACACCTACAGCTCTGAAACTTTGGAGAAGCCACCTAACTTCAAGTTTCTTCTTCTGAAAAATGGAAATAATAAAGTCTGGGTTATCATGTGAACTAAATAAGTTCATGTAGAGGTGTCATGTGCCTAGAACAGTGCTTGCCATAACTGAAATGCTTTATGAGTGTGAGCAGTTATTGGAATAACTGGAACTGGATATCTAGTGGTGAATACAACAGACAAGGCCCATAATCTTGTGGGGCAAACAGTCTAGCGGGAGAATCAGATAACAAGTCAGCAAAGAATTCAGTGAAGAAGAAAATTTCATATTATTCTAAGAAATCAATAAAGTAAGAACATAGGTTTACAATGACTGGGGGACCGTGGCAGAAGAAGGTGATGTTTTAGAGAAGTCAGATCCTCTCTGAGCAGGGGACACTGAGCTGAAATCTGAGTGATTGAAGGAAGCTGGTGTTGCCAAGCTTAAGGGGAAGAGCATCTGCACCCCAGTGGAATATGTGGTCTAGGCTTTCCTGGATTGCAACCTAAATAACAAATTTCTTAATTTCACTTGATTAGAGCTAATTTGAACCCCATAATGCGAGGCTACGTACATCCTCTCCACCGATGACATGAACAGCTCCCAAGTATCTATTGCCTGCTCAGCCATCTCCTCGTGGGGCCACATGCATTTTATTCCTGCTTGTATTCCTATTAGTGAGTCTCTGCACTCCCTTTATGAACCTTGTTGCTTCTCTCTGGACACTATCCAATTTCTCTCCACCTGAGTACACCTGAGGTGATGAAGCAGCCAACAAGAATGCTGTTTTTTTAACCATGAGGTCTGTAGACTTTTCCAATTTAAAAAAATAGCCATTTTTTCCCCTTAACAATAACATAATACTGTGCTGCAAACCAGTAACTAATTTTTGTCTGCTATCACCTCTCTGGGTTTCTCTTCATCATTACAGCTTTCAGAGCATCTCAGTCATGAAATAGCTGCATTTTACATTTGATTTTTCTGGAGGAAGCAGTGCTTTGAATTTCCCCACGCTCTGCCATGCTTGGTGAGCTTGTGGTCTCCCAGGTCTCTAATCTCTCCGAGTCCTTGTGACGCACACTCCTGCATTGCTGAAGCCTAGAGCCCCCCAGTCTGGCCTGTGTTCTGCAGCCAGTTCCTCTGCCCTCTACATTATTGGGTGTTAAGTGCTCTGTGCTAAAAAAAAAACAATGAAAAGGGAAATAAAGGAAGAAGATGGTGATCCCAGAGGTACATGCTTATGATCGGAAGTTGTTGTTGTTGGTTGCCGTTGAGTCGGTTCTGACTCATGATGATCTTATGTATAACAGAAGGAAGCGTTGCTTGATGCTGCACCATCTTCACAGCTGTTGGTGTGTTTGAGCCCATTATTTCAGCCGCTGTGTCAATCCATCTCATTTCGCTGACCTTTTATTTTACCAAGCATGATGTCCTTCTCCAGCTATTCGTCCTTCCTGATGTCATGCCCAAAGTCAGTGAGACGAAGTCTTTCCATCCTCGCTTCTAAGGACAATTCTGGCTGTACATCCTCCGAGACTGATTTGTTCGTTCTTCTGGCAGTCCATGGAATATTCATCTTCAAAAAGCAAAGATGATAGGAAGAAGGTGGAGAAAATACTAAGTGAAGTCTGGGCATAAGAAGGGCTGGGAGCCTGTAAGCAGAGTCTTAGAAGCAATTCCTCAGCAGGTCAATGAGAACTTAATTGCTCAATTGAGCAAATTTACAAGATTTCGTCTTGCAGGTACTGTTGGGAATGAAAGCAGGATGCGAGCGCACGTTGTGGCTCATGTTATGACCTCTATTGCTGTTGTAACGAACACTGGCCCAGAAGGGGTCTGTGTAACAGTGCTGAGTAGACAGGAGATGGCATGCTGAGGCTTCCACCTGAACAGTGTGTGTGATGTCAGAATCACATCCCCTTCCTTAGCTTCCCCTTTTGCTTTTAGCCTTTTAAGTAACGTGCTAGCGGATTTCTGTCAGAGGAGGTGCTATCAAGTTTGGGTGCAAGGTCTGACACTGGACATTGCCCAGTTTTTGGAAAATGACCCTTTCAGGTGAAAGATATACCATCCTGGCTTAGAAACGAAAATGGTTCATCACTTTTCCCTGGCAGAAACATAGGTGGTGTTTAATGGCCCTTCAGCACCCGGGATGAGTGCTATGAGCACTGATGCTATTGCAGCTGGGCTGGAGTTGGGGTGCCCGTTGTCCCCCAGACCCCTATACCAGAGCAGGCACATTGGTCACTGGACAGCCGACTTGGGAACCTTGGATCGGGTGATGTTATTTCGGTGACTATTTGGTAGTTACCATAATGATGAAGATGATGATGTAAAGATGACGACGATTATGAAGAAAATAGTTCCTTTGTATTGAGTACTTACTATGTCCCGGATCTGGGTTAGCACTTTACAAATGGTAGGAGTTTCCTGTGGCTACTGTAACAAAGGACCACAAACTAGGTGACTTAAAACAACATATACGTATTGCCTCATGGTTCTGGAGCCCAGAAGTCTGAAATCAAGATGTCAGCAAGGCCATGTTCTCTCAGAAGGCTCTTGGGGGAAGACCCTTCTGTATCTCTTCCAGCTTCTGGTAGCCCTGTGCTCCTTGGTTGGTGGCAGCATAACTCCAGTCTCTGCCTCTGTCTTCACATGATATCTTCCTTGTGTATTTATCTGATTCTGCATTGCTTCAACGTCACCTGGGAACTTGAATGACAAGAAAGAACTAGTGACATGAAGATCTGGAGATGAGAGTTCCAGAGAAAGCAAGAAAAGAAAATGCGAAGGCCCTAAGGTAGGGAGTGGACGCCTGGGTGGTGCAAATGGTTAACATACTTGGCTGCCAGCTGAAAGGTTGGAGGGTCAAGTCCACTCAGAGGCACCTTGGAAGAAAGGCCTGGAAATCTACTTCTGAAAAATCAGTCATTGGAAACCCTATGGAGCACAGTTCTACTCTGACACACATGAGTCAGAGTAGACTCCAATCTATATATATATATATTTTTAGTAGGGGTAGGGTGGGAGATGGAAGGAGCTTGAGAAAGAGAGGCCAATGTGGCAGTAGCATGATGAGAAATGGGGGAGAATGCATGAGCTGAAGCTGGGACATGGGTGGAGACCAGAGCATTTAGAGCCTCCTGAGCCATAATGAGGCATTTGGATTTTATTTCCATCAGATTTTAAGCAAGGGGAGAAGTGAGCTGGAGAGTTAGGGAGGGGCAAATCACATAGAGCTTTCTAGGCCATGGAAGGGAATTTAGATTTTTTTTTTCTGTCAGGTTTGAGGCAATGGAGTGATCTGATATGATTGATGTTTTGAAATGACCCCCCCCCCAACAGCTGCCATTTGGAGAGGAGGTTATCCAAGGGCACTAGTGGAGGGAGGGAGAGTTGAGAGTGTAAGGGGAGGAGCTAAGAGACCTCTTGCAGGAGTGCAGTGGGAGATGCCAATGGCTTTGGCTAGTTAAAAGCAGGAGTGGAACTTAAACCCAAGACTTCTGACTCCTAGTCCGTCTCCTAGTGCACTAGAATGTGTCATTTTGTTATTGTGAGGCTTATGAGTAGGACTCTTCCCTGAGTAGCAGTGGCCTCCCAGGATCTGTTTTCAGATTCTTACGAGATTTTATTAACCTAATGGTGCCTTCTGACATACCTCTTTGTTGTTGTTCTTAGGTGCTGTCAAGTCACTTCTGACTCATAGCGACCCTGTCTACAACCGAACAAAACACTGCCCAGTCCTGCACCATACTCCCACTAAGTCACATTTACTTTGCCTACGTTAGCTCATTTAACTCATACTACAACCTTATGAGATAGGTTCTGTTATTATCTCCGTCTTACAGATGAGGAAACTGAGACACAGAGAGGTGTAGTCTTACCAGAGTTATGTAGTTAATAGCCTTTGGCCCAAGATTTGAATGCAGGTAGTCTGATTACAGGAACTGAGCTGTTTATCATTACTCTGTTTGATAAACAGCCCTGTTACATTGCCTATGTATCATGGAATTACGGTATTTATTATCCCCATTTTAATGCAGAAGTGTAAACTGTGGCAAAGCATTTAATGTTTGAAGCACCCTCATGTTGCATCATCCCTTCCAAGTTGTAGGTGTATTATTGGGATTGGTGGGAAAAGTCAGTCTAAAAATCTCACTTTTGTCCCAAATTTTGAGACATTTGTCCAGAGGGGCCCTAGTCCTTGGAGTCTTGTCATCTTTTGATACACAAGTGCCAACCCTGCATTTGCAGGAGCCTAACAGTGAGCACCTCCTTAAATTTTGTATCCTGGGCACCTCACTTGCCTCACCCTAGTCCTGGCCCTGGTCTGTTTCTCCCAAGGTGGAAGGTCAGAACGTCACCTGTGATCAATCATCACACCTCTCCTCTTCCTTTACACACAGCTTTCTCTTTTTCCGATACTAACACTTTTCACTAGGCACTTGAAGCCATTTGACCAGGGCCAGAGATGAAACAGCCTCAACAAATTCATTTCCACTGAGAGTGTTTCCTGCTTGGCTCTGGGATTATTGGGTCAGGACCCCTGATTGGTACCATTTGATCACACTGAAGGGGAGATAGCATTTTTGGTTGGATTAAGATGTTTCTCTTTTGAAAGTTGGCTTACTTTTCTTTTCACTCTTTATTATTATTTTTTGTTTATTTTTCCTCCTTGGACATATTTTTAATAGAAATTATTTTTTAGAGAACTTTGAGGTTTACAGAAAAATTGCACATCAAATACAGAGAGTTTCTATACAAACCCTCCCCCACTACATAGTTTCTCCTATTATTAATGTTTTGCATTTGTGTGGTACATTTGTTACAATTGATGAACCAATACTGATACATTATTATTAACTAAAGTCCATAGCTGACATTAGGGTTCACGCGTGTGTTGTACAATCTTGTGGCTTTTGAAAGATGCATTGTGTCATGTGTCCATCATAATAGCATCATAAAGAATAGTTTCACTGCCTGAAAAATGCTCTGGGCTCCATGAAAGTTGGCTTACTTTTATTATACTTTGGAGACATTTTGGGGAACCTGAGTTCATGGCTAAAAATTTCTTCAAAATTAATTTTTTTCTCCTTGTTCTTTCACGTAGAGGTACCTGTAAGGTGTGCAGGGAGATATCCATAGCACAACTTCATTGCAGACATTCACACTGCCCTATGGTGAGGACCCAGTATCCACTATATCTACTGCTTTGACTCATTGGCTTCAGAGCTGGCTGGAAACTCTTTAAGGATATCAAACTGAGGGTCCACACCTGTCAACTTTCTGCACCAAGCCAGTAGACAGAACATTTTCTAAGAGATTAAAGAAAATGGCCATGTTTTGCCAAGGAGATACCAAACTACTCCCAACTTTCTCTCTCTCAATTCTGTAAACTTGTTTCTACATTTTTCACAGTATCTGAAAAGAAAGGTCTTGTTCTGTTCCATCAATATCAAAATGTTACATCTACAAACCTAATTTTCCTTTGTTTTGAACAGAGACCAAGCGGGATCAACACTATAGGCTTTGAGAAGAGATGTATTATTTAATTTAGGCACTTGAGATTCACTTAGTCCTTTTTTTTCTGATTTCATATTTTGTCTTTCATATCTTTTTCCTCTATATTTTTCTCTTCAGATTGCAGCTGAGAGAGAAAAGCAAGACTTCCATCAATTCAGCCACTTATTCCCTAACTTATTCAATAAGTCACAATGACACATGGATACTCACCTCCTCTTCCCTCAGCTGTCCTGAACAATGACTTCCCTTAGGTGCAGCATGCCTCGAAAGACTAAAAAGCTATTTTGAGACTAAATTCATTCTACTATAATGTGAGCTGTGAAAGAGAAACAAAAATTCTGATTCTAGATTAGACCAAAGCAATGTTCATTAAGGATCTTGACCATCTGCTTTGTCTGTGTGTAATTCATTACCTGAAATACAGTTACAGCACAAGAGCTAAGTCTCTGATTTTCCCTTTGCTCAGAACCACCTGGATGACAAAAGCATGGAGCCCATCATCTCTGTGGTACTTCAGATCCTGAGGCAATGCTACCCTAAGAGCCTCCTTCCCTTGCTCACAGCCAGCAGTGCTTATGCCTTCCGTATTCCTGGGAGTATCACCTCTGAGCCTCCACGTGTTCTAACTGAAGGTAAACTAAGAGGGTAACTGTAAGCTTTAGTGTGAGTGTTTGCATTTGGCAATATTTCAGGGAAACGTGGATGAAAGTAGAATCAGTTGTTTTACAGGTCAGCCATGATTGTCCAATAACCTAACTAAAGATATGTATGAGAAAGTACTTTTCTTTTCTTTTTTTCATATACAGAGTGAAAAAATACCAAGCTCACTTACTTTGTCCTTAATTACTGACTGCTGCCACTTTGCCTGGTAGCTATTGAATGCCTGTACAGTTCTTCTCAGCTAATGTAGAAATCTATTCACAGTCCCATGATCTGGTCTGTCCACTGTCCTGACTGGTTCGGAAATTAATTTGCCCTAAGAATGGAATTGAAATACAACTTCTGCTATTTACAACCCCGTGCTGGTTATATTGGAATCCTTGAAAGTATGAGAATTCAATCTCCAAGAAGATCTTGTGTCAAAAGATCCTAGTGCTTTTTGACCCCATCTTCTTTTCTATGGGGCAGATTTTCCATAAGGCAGCATTTTGTCACAGTGGCACTGGAATCTTTCTATGGACTTTTGTTTTAAATAAGCTCCTTCATCTCAACATTAGAGAATTATTCAAGGTAATATCTAAGTTTCAACAGATGTCATATATATGTGATCTCGAAGCGTTGACCGTGTTATTTGCATAAATACCTGTAAATTGGATGTGCAAATCCTAAAAATGAGGTCAGTTCCAGGCGTCACAGAATGGTATTCAGATGTGCCATTTTGTTCTGTACTCATTTTGCATTCAATGTGGAACAACAGTTTAGATGTCGTGTAATAGTGCTCTCTCATGTGTCTGTGCATGCACATCATTTACATCTACCAATAAGCTTTAAAGTACGCTGGGATACTGCGCACATAATGGTGAACCCTTTACTTGGGAGAGGAAGAAGTAATAATCCTTGTGTGGTGAGACTCCAGATCCAAAGCAAAGAGCAAGCCTCACCCATTTCACCTCTTTTTCCCCATCCCAGAGGATTTCGAAGATGATGGTGATGAAGAGGTGGACAGAGACTCAGATTCTGAAGATGTGAAAGAGGAAGTAGGTACCCCAGCCCTTGCTTCTAATGATATCCATTTGCACATCTTGCAGAGAAAAATACCACTTCCTATGTTTGTCTAAGCCCAATGTAAATTTTAAAAACCAAAGTGATGTCGACTCCAGTGCCTAACAGATAGAGATGCCTAGTAAATGACATCTACTGTTGTGTATTTCCAAGGTATCATCTTCATCTTTTTAGGTCCAATACAATGTCTCCTTGTAAAGTCAGAGGCCATCCATTCTGAAGACATGAACACTCCATCCGGATGAGCCTCAGATAGACACTTGATGCTTAGGATTGACATGTTTAATAAATGTATATGACGTTCAGTCAAAGAGATCATGAAAAAAATTGCCAGAAACTTTTTTCTGGTAGATCTCACCTAACTTTGTAAGTCACTCTTCTTATCTACTCATTCTTCCTAGGGTCGCTGCGTTGCACAGTTTCATTCACTGCAGAGTCTCTGTGAATTGTGCTCTCTTGGGTTGGATGAACAACCTGTCCAACAGGGGAGTGGTGTCCCTTGGTCCTTATCTTATTATGGCCTATGCTATAGAAGAGGGATTCAAAACTTTTCCTGTAAAGAGCCAGATAGTAATTATTTTAGTCTTTATGGACCATACAGTCTTTGTCAAAAAACTTTACCGTTACTGTGGGAAAGTAGCCAAAGGCAATATATAAATGACTGGGTGTGGCTGTATTCCGATGAAACTTTATTTGCAAAAATAGGCAGTCGGCCATAGTTGCTCACCCTTGCTTTAGAACAGGGTTTCACTATTGGCATTTTGGACCAGATTGTTCTTTGTTGTGAGGGCCTGTCATGTGCACTGTAGGATGTTTAGCAGCATCCTTGGCCTTTACCCACTAGATGCCAGGAGCACTCTAGTGATTAAACCAAAATGTCTCCAGACATTGTCAAATGTCTCTGGGAAGCACAATTCTCCCTGGTTGAGAACCACTACTTTATGATAATGATGATTTGACTGCAAGTTAAAATTCTGTCTCCATTTCTGTTGGTGAACATGGACTTGGACAAATTCCCTCAAGATACAGTTTCTTAATTCTGTCATCTGCAAAATAAGTCTGAGAAGTAAATGCTACCTTTTATGACATTCCTGGGCAAGAAACTTGAATTTTAAAAAGAATCTATCTATTAATCATCTATCTGGAGTCCCTGGGTGGTGCAAACAGCTGCTAACCAAGAGGTTGGAGCTTTGAGTCTACCTAGAGGTGCCTCAGAAGAAAGTTCTGGTGATCTACTTAAAAAAAACCCTATGGAGTACAGTTCTACTCTGACACACATGAGGTCACCATGAATCAGGGCTGACTTGATGAAAACTGGTTATTTTTATTATTATTATTATCTATCAAGGAGCCCTAGTGGCAAAGTGGTTAAGCACTCGGTTTCTAACTGGAAGGTCAGCGGTTCGAACCCACCAGCCACTCGGTGGGCAAAAGATGTGACAGTCTGCTTCTGTAAAGGTTACAGCCTTGGAAACTTATGGGGCAGATCTATAGGGTTGCTATGAGTTGGGATCGACTTGATGACAATGGTTTGGGTTTTGAGTTTCTCCCCTCCCACCATCCGTCTCTCTCTCTCTCTCTCACTGCCTGCCTAACTAGCTGCCTGCCTATCTATCTAGAGAGAAAGACACTCTGAGTTTGCTGTTATTGTAATCACTCATCTTTCCAATGGTAGTAGCAGACATACAGGGACTATATCTTCGCCACATCTCTAGGTTTAGACTGTTATTGACACTCTGGGGTTCCTAGGGTTTTGTTGATAAATATTTGAATCATTTCTGAAGTCATCAGTAGCAATTTGTTCTTTGCCATGGCGTGGCAGTGCAAGCCTATAGAGTAAGTGCTGAATTATTTGAATAATACTGTGCTGCTGCAGTCATTCATCAATGCCACTTTCCCTTCCTCTCTTGCTTGCTCTTTGATAACTGAATGTCTGATGCAGAATGTCAGTCGCCTCTTGTATTTGATGTGAAGGGACAAGGCCATGGCAGTGCCTGACTTCACACAGCATCGAGGTAAGGGCTTTCACCTACGATGCTTACTCCCCACTCTGCAAACATTGGTAGGGTGGGGTGGAGCGGAACCTAAACAAACCCAGCTGGGAAAGCACAGTACAAATCACTGGGGGCCTGGAAACTACTCATCAAAAGCCTTCAAGCCAAGGAAATGATGAGAAGTGGGTTTGTGATCATGAGTTGTAGAGAAACAGAGGAATGTTGGAATCAGGGTTTGATTCCAGAGTACAGCAAGAACAAGGAAACTGGGGCTCCAGAAAAATGGTTTTTCCTTAGTGAACCCACTAGTGTTTACTGCAGGAAATGTAGATGAGGATCCAGGTGTGTTTTATTTCTAATCACTGCACTGACCCACGACTTTAACCTTGAAATTCTCATTTGAAAATCTTAGCTAATAATTGGAATCGGCATTTTAGGAAGAATGATTAGAAAGAGTTTTATCTGTAAAGGACTTTGTGAATCGAAAGTTAGGTTTTGTGTGTTTTGATTGAAGACTGCCAAGGTCAACATAAGAAAAGAGAATTTCAATGAATACAGACTAGGTGCTGACCATACATATTTTTTTCTTCATAAATACGAACATTAGAATTGGAGAAACTTTAAAGGAGAAGGGGATAAACAGAGTGAACTCAAATTCTCCCTTTGTTTCCTCCTTTTTAAAATTTTTGCTTCTTTCAGATACTTTCTTGGGTATAATCTATTTATGAGATAGCATGCTAACTTCTTGGGGTTGGTAATACAATACAAATACAAGTAAGATGTAGTGTTTATTTTCAGAGTTCACAGACTAGTAATCTTGGGGATTGTCCCTACCAGAGTCCAAATCACCACCTTCAAAGGGGAGGTGAACTCAAGTCTGAGGCAGGGAGAAACCAGTATTGAAGGGGTCCAACCTAAGGAACAAGGACATAAAGCATCTGTATTTGATGGATGCCAGGATCCTAGGTGGTAAAGGATTATCTGGGTAGCTGTGAGGATCCAGAAGCAAATCCCTAGAGAATGGTACTTCTAAGAAATACAGAAGGTGGGGGGAACCCAGCTGAGGGCCTAGAGACTCAGGGACCAAGTTTCAGATCTTTGAGGGGCATGAGATTGAAACCAGAGATGGTCTCTGTCACATTTGCCATTGTACCTTGAGAGCAGCCACAGACCATATGTAAATGAACAAGTGTGGCTGTGTTCCAATAAAACTTCATTTATCAAATCATGCAGTGGGCCTTAGTTTAGGGGCCCTTGCTCTAAGGCTAAGTAGGAGACCTAGCCACTGGTGGAATGAGTTAGGCTGTAGCTTATGGGTTACTCCTCACTCCAGATATACCAGTTCAAGCACGACCTTACTCACTGGTGGTGGAAAGACTGTTCCCAATGTCTGGCCAGGTTGTGTTTCCATCAATACCACCCTGGAGCATGGGTAAAGCTGTACGGAGGGGCTAGAGGCAAGCAGGAACTAATAGATGAAGCTAGAAACAATGCAAATGGTGGGATCTTGAATACCTAAGGTGTTTGGACTAGTGCACTGTACTGGAAGATATCACTAAATCAATTTCATGGGATTTATTTTTCTTTTAATTTGAAGTTTGGAGGAAAATTGCAGAAGATGGATGGAATATTGAATTTTCTTTTTTCCCTAGATCAGGAATATAAACATTTATTTTCCACATTTATTAGATTTAAGGAAGAATAATCAAGGCCTTCAGGACTGCCATGTTTTTCCTTAATTAAATACACTCTACATACATACATACTACATATGGTAGATTTTTCTCCTCTCTTTTATTAGGGAAGCTTGATTAGGCAGAGACATGGGAAGATGAAGCAGAGACTGGACTGGTTGATTTATGGTGTCCTTTCTCTGTAAGAGTCTATAACCCTTGGAAATCCCAGAAGTGTTGGGAGGAGAGTTACCATCCTCATTAAGCTATTATGAAGTTACTACCTAGGAAAAAAAAAAAAGGGTCTAGGATTATTCATCCCAATGAAGGAAAGGTAGATGGTGACTTGGTAAACTTTTAAATTTATAAAGGGATAAAGGTATAACAGGAGGACACAAACTCCTCTCCAGGGCCCGTAAGAATCAGTATGATGTCTCTCCTAGCTACCTCTCAAACATCATCTCCTACAATTTTCCTTTTATATTCTATGCTTCAGTAGCCTTCTTCCTGTAGGCACATTTAAGCTGTTACTTCTGCTAGTAATTACTTTCTTCCGGATCATTGCATAGCTGGCTCTTCTTGTCATTTAGGTCTCAGTTAAAATGTTACCTTCTTAGCAAGATCTTAGATCGCCCAATCTAAACAGCTTCCCATACCCCAGTTTCAGTCACAATCACATAACCTTCTTTCATTTTGTCCATGGCATTTATCACTTTTGGAAATTACCTTATTTGTTTATTTTCTTATTCATTGTCTGTCTTCTCTCACTGGAAGGCAAATCCATGGGAGCGTGGACCTTGTCTGTTCTGTTGCCAGTATGTAGAAAAGTACCTGCTTTTATTAATCAACCAACCAGTTGCCATTGAGTCAGTTCTGATTCATGGTGTCCCCGTGGGTGTCAGAGTAGAACTGTGCTCCATAGAGTTTTCAATGGTTGATTTTTCTGAAGTAGAAAATAGATCATGAGACCTTTCTTCCAAGGCATCTCTGGATAGCCTCGAACCTCCAACCTTTTGGTTAGTAGCTGAGTGCATTAACCATTTGCACCTCCAGGGAATCCTTCTCATATTGTTGTCGCTGGGTGCCGTCGATTTCACTTTTGACTCATAGTGACACCATATGACAGAGTTGAACTGTCCCGTAGAGTTTTCTAGGCTGTAATCTTTATGGGAGCAGATCGCCAGGTCTTACCTGTGGACTTGCTGAGGGAGTTTAAACTGCCAGTCTTTCCATTAGGAGCTGAGTGCTTAACCGTTGTGCCACCAGGGCTTCTTTCCTACCCATATTAGGTGCTCATTAAAAGTTTGTGGAATGAGTGAAGGACCTAAATGGCAACAGTAGATAGATGAATAAGTATGACAATTATGATGATATTGATGGCAATGAGATAAAAGTTTTCCTTTATGTCATGCTTTATTGTTTACATAGTTCAATTGATTGTACATAAATTGTTATTTATTTATAATGAAGGCTGATAAATACTGACGTGTGCTGAGGAAAGTTGTGTATTTTTTTTCTTTCTATTTTAAAAATAAAATGGAACATATTAAATTCTCCTCTAGGTAGGCTAGCACTATAGTTTGAAAGCAAGGAAACCATGTCCTAAGAGTTTTTTAAATTTTTAAATAAAAAAAGTCCTTGTATAGAGAACAAAACATTTGCCATTTCAACATTCTTCACATGTACACTTATATCCTAAGATTCTGAAGAATCACATATGTAGCTAGTCTCAATACTTCTCAGTACCTTTCTTGGTTGTAATGTATTCTTTGAATGTTTTGTTGTAGGATAATGACTTGGAAACAGACATGAACAAGCTGAGTTCCAAACCTGGCCTTGACCGACCTGAAGAGGAGCTGAAACAATATGAGGCGATGTGTCTTGAGCTCTCCTATAGCTTTGAGGTAGGACATATGTTGTGGTTTTGCTCCTTGCTGATGCATGATGGGTACTTTGCTGTACCTGGGAGAGGTATCTAGATGGAAAACATTGCTCATCATTAGCAATCTGCTCCTGGGATCTTTTTGGGAGAAAAACAGAAGGCTAAGCAAAAATGGGAAAAAGATGGCCAAGTTAAGATGCATATGAGGGTCCTATACTGTGACACTCTTTCTACATCTAGGATGAAAGTCTTTGGCTGCCTATTGTCTTGTGGGCAAGGTGCCCTGTCTCCATGCATTGAAAAAGGAAGTAAAAATTTCTAATGACTTAATTATTCTCTTGCCAGAGTGGGAAAGTTGTACTAGAAGCCTTTCTGAAAGCGGCCATCCTATTTCAGGCTGTCTTTGTTAGTAAAAACAAATTGGGAGCCTTAGACCTGGTGATGCCATTTCAGTGGCCATTTGCTGCTGTTGCTGGTGATGATAATGCTGTCATCAAGATTTTAGATCTGCTTTTTGATCTCTGTTATTTTCTAATGGCTCTTAAAAAATAATGAATTTGGCCACACATAAGGGTACTAGCTAAATCACATGTAGAAGGGAGTTAATGTACTCTATTTTACTCCAGAGGGGATCATTGGGTAAAAAGTTTCAGGGAAGAAAATTACACTTGAAATTTCATTTCAACAATTAGAATGATCAGAATGATCTTCAAATAAAAGGCATTACCTTAGGGTGCAGTGAAAGGTACCATCTTGGTTGCAGTGAGGCCCCAAGAATAAGGTTGATCAACCAGATTATAACTTTGTGGGGTGTATACAGTGTATAGGCACTCATGCACTACAAAGAATTGTACTAGATGGCCCACCAAAAGCCTCTTCCAAACATGAGTTTCTATGATTCTGCCATTCATTTGACTCTTGAAAGTTAGTCTTTCTTTTGCTGACCTTGGAAAAAGTTTCCCCATGCATAGGATTTATGCTTAGCTCTGTGCCCAGAGATTGAGAACAGGAGTCAAATTGTATTATCTACCTAGAAGGAAACACTGACATGTTCTTTTCCACTTTAAACTTGAAGGAACTGGAGTCCACACTTGAAGAAGATTTGAATTTTGAAGGGACTCAGCGTGCCAATCACCACCACATCCCAGCTGCTGCCTCCCCAAAGCAGCATGGCTTGAATAAGGACCAGAGCTGCTGGGGGCTTGAAAGAGAAGACACCGTCCAGACTTCCCTTCTGAGTATGGTGAAGATGGGGAGGTCCACTGTGCATCTAGCCTCCAAAAAAACACCTGCAATGAAAACTTACCCAAAAGTACCATGCAGTCGTCTTGGGATAGATTCTTCTGGAAATGAAATTCCTGACATTCAGGCTTTCCTCAAAGAGGATGTTTGGGACATAGATGCAATTTCCTGCCGAAGGATGAGTGCCTCCCTTGCAAATTCCACTATGCCTACAGAAAGTGTTGAAGTAATAGATAAGGTTCTGCAGACACATCCCAAGGATATTCCCTTCCATGATCCCCATCTTTATATGGCCAAATCCAGAAGAACCAGATCTGTGCCAGACTTCAAGATGATGGCATTTCCCGATCTCTGGGGACACCACCCACCTCCCTCAGCCCAGTCCATGTTGGAACGCAAATGTGGAGTCCAAAGGTGACAATGTTACCAATTTGGGATCTATATTTTTTCTCTTCTTGAATATTTTTGTAGATGGAATGGTTTGTACAGATACCCTGCTCTCTGTAGGAAAGTGAGCATCATCGAGGAACATGTCAAAGCCCCTTTAGAAGCTTTTGCTAAACACAAAATTTGCCTCCTTACCAGGACATTTCAGAATCAAGTGTAGGGTAGTGGCAGGCATATGTTTCTGAAAAAAAGAATTCCTTTGATTATTTTAGTACAGCCCGTTAGCCCATATCCATTGCAAACCACTGCTACAGAAAAAAATAATCCAGTTTCTCCAAATATTGGAATCACTCCTTAAAAGAAGGTTCTCAGTAAAATCAAGTATTCATTTTCTGAGATCTCTTTCCTTGTTCACTGTAAACTGGTATCTGGTCTCTTGCTAATAGAGAGGAGGGTGGAGTACCTTCATCCTACAATCCAAAGTTATAGACCCCGGCTTGGCTTGAAGAATAGTTTTTCCGCATCACTGCAGAGGAGATGGAAAAGACGCATTCTCCAGGGCAGAAACACTGGGTGATGGATTATTCCCAGAACACAGGAAAGGGAACTTTGCCTTTGGCTCAGTATAATAAGACTAAAATAAAAACTGAGAAAGCCAAGGAAAAAATGATTATGTATATACTAAGTCAGTGGAGCAAAGTGTGCAGACCAGAACGTTTCATTAACTTATTTTTCTGTTTCCTCAACAAATTGTTCTCTCAATTGTGTATCCTAAAATCTGCTCCCACTTGGGCTCCTGGCTTCCATCTCTGACTTCACCCTCTGACCCTATCTACTATGCCCAAGTTCCTGAGAGACACACCACAGCTGGGCCAGCACCATCTTATCACTGGATAGAACATCTGCCCCCTGAGTCCAGGCCTCATGTCCACCCTCTCCTCCCTCTTCTCCCACCCACTCCAATGAACTGGATTGGAAATTCAGGGAGGAAGTCTGAAAGTCCCCCCTGGCTTCCTTCCTCCCTCTTACTTAAATCTCCTGGACACTGGTTTTTCTCAAATAGAAGATTCACTTCAGCTTTCTGGAGCAGACAGAGCCCAAGGGATATAAATAGCACAAGAGCTCAAAACCTTTGTAGAAACCCTCCAAACTTTGAGGGCGCTAACAGTCTCCAGTCCCAAAGTCTTCCTCAAGTCTGTCTCAACACAAAGGACCCTATTATTCATACAACCAGAAAATTTCCAAAGTCCCCTAGTCCAAGTGCTCTTGACAAAACTCTTCACCAAGCCAAGGATACCCTGACTAAAATCTAACATCACTGCTTTCAACATTTCTACTGCCCAGTGTAGTTTTATTTCTTGACGGAGAAAGGAAGGTTTCAGTTCAAGCTAGGCATTATTAAACTTTTCTCTTCATTTCATATTTCTCTGATGACTCCCAAGGACCTTCCCAGGTGACCCATAGGATGAGTAGGTAGAAAGTAAGGGCCAACTCTTAAAAATATTTCCAATTTCCCTTTTCAGAATCAAGATATTTGAGGATGTCCGCAGACTCATCCAGCCAAGTGATGTCATCAATAAAGTCGTCTTCAGTTTAGATGAGCCTGGGTAGGTGGTCTTGTGCTTCAACGGAATGGAAGGTGTGGAAAATACTGTTAATGGCCCCAAAGTAGGAGTTTTTTATGATAGTAATCTATTCCTAGTCCTCAAAGTGGCATGTTGAAATTCAGGTTAAAGAGATCTATAAGAGAAAATTTATCATGAAGGAATGTCAAACTGTGACCAAGAACAGCAGTAATGCACAATTTGATATGTTCCCTATTTCATTACAGGCCTTTACAAGACACGAGTGCTCCTCATTGCCTAAGGTTCTTCTCCAAGTTTGAGTCAGGAAATCTTCGCAAAGCCATCCAAGTGCGTGAGTAAGTAAGGAAAGTTCTCAGGAGGCAGCTCCTGCCAGCCCAAGAAAGTGGGTTGTGAGCATCTCTTCCCCTCTTCCCATTCAATTGCCCCACAAGAGTAGCTTGATCTTGGTAGTGGTTACACAGATGTTTTCCTATATAAACAAATTCATGGAGCTATATACGTAAGATTTGTGCACTATACTGAATGTAAGTTATGTCTCATTTGAAAAGTGAAAAAACAAACAACCCTTGCATTACTAGCTTAATTCATATTTGTTGTTCTGCTGGGGGATTTACATATACTATACAGTATATGTGTATGTATAGTATATATATATATATATATATATGCTTTTATATATATATATATATATGCTTTTATATATATATATATATACCAAACTCGTTGCAGTCCAGTCTATTCCTACTCATAGAGACCCTATATGACAGAGTAGAACTGCCCCATAGGGTTTCCAAGGAGCAGATGGTAGATTTGAACTGCTAACCTTTTGGCTAGCAGCAGTAGCTCTTAACCACTGTGCCACCAGGTTGCTAAAGTCAGAATTGACTCGATAGCAACAGGTTTGGTTTTATACATATATATCTATATATGTATATAAACTGTACAGTAAATAAAGAGTCCTAGTTAATAAGAAGCCCAGGGTGGCACAGTGGTTAAAACGTTAGGCTGCTAACCGAAAGTTTGGTGGTTGAAACCTATCAGCCACTCTGTGGGAGAAAGATGTGGAGTCAGCTTCCATAAAGATTTACAGCCTTGGAAACCCTGTGGGGCAGTTCTACTCTGTCCTATAGGGTCACTGTGAGTCGGAATCGACTTGATGGCAATGGGTTTGGTTTGTTTTTTTTTTTTTGTTTTTATACAGTTAATCTTTACAAACAACACTGCAAGTTTAGACACTATTTCCATTTTCCCTATGAGAAGACTGAGACTCAAAAAGAATATCTGGCATCAAGTGGTTAGTAATAGCATACTCAGGGCCAGATGTGACCACATTTTCTCTGGGATATAGCACACATGCATTTTTCTAGCTGGGTAGAAAGTTCATTACGGTTTAATAAAAAAGTGGCTATGGTTGTGTAACTGACTCTGCTAATACCAAGAAAAAAGAAAAAGCCTGATTTTCCAAAGCTTATGTTCAACAAATTACCACAAAACTGGTGGCTTAAAACAAGACAAATTTATTCTCTTACATTTCTGGAGTCCAGATCCAAACTTGTATGAGAATATCTAACATCTGAGATACGGATGATAACTATAACTTACTGGCCAACTGAGATCCTGGGTCTTAGATCTGTAATCCAGAACCTGAGACTTGTAGATTGTCAATGTTGGAAGCTACTGTCAAGGCCTTCTAGACAACTCTCTAATTTTGTATATGATTTACAGGTTTGAGTATGACTTGTTGCTTAATGCTGATGTGAACAGCCCCCAGCACCAGCAGTGGTTTTACTTCAAGGTGAGCGGTATGAGAGCTGCTGTCCCTTATTGCTTCAATGTCATCAACTGTGAGAAGCTCAACAGCCAGTTTAACTACGGTATGAGCTTTTAGGGGATAGGGGCTTCCTAGATATTACCAGGAATGATGTTTCTTAAGTGTTTGGATTTTTATCAGATCTCTACTTGGGTTCCCGGAGGGTTTGAAGGCTGGGCTACCCATTTTGCTTGCCAGATGTGACAAGGCAGTGGTTACGATGGAGGGAGAAGCTGGAAAGCCTCATTCCACAATAGAAAGTACCACACATAACATTGCACTGCTTTCTAACTCCCACAGCCCACCTTGAGCTTTTGGAAGTAGGTGGTCCCTCTTATTTATTCCCTCTCTCCATCTGCTACACCCCAGTATAGCAAATGTATTGTCCTGCTTGTAAGAAGATAGAGACAAATTTTCTCTCAGAAAGCTCTGGAGAAAGTTTAAATTCTCCATAATGTCTGTGGACATTTTGGAAGAGACATTCAAGAGACGAAGACTGACCAGTAGTCCATATTTATTTTGAACAATTCTGGGAAATTCTGGGTGTTATTACTGGCTCAAATAATAATTTATTAGATGGCCCTGAACCAGGAATAAGTATTTCCAGGCTTTATATCCAAGCACTGGATACTGCCTCTATTTTGTACTGGTTAAGTAGACTCTTGATGGTGTAGAAAGAGAAAATATGGTCTTTGACTCTTCTTTTAGGTTCCCCTGGTTGCTGTAACAAATAACCACAAACCTGGTGACTTAGAACAAGACAAATTTATTCTCTTACCGTTCTGGAGTCCAGAAGTCCAAAGTCAGTTTCACTGGGCTAAAGTCAAGGTGCTGGCAAGGCCATGCTCCCTCTGCAGGCTGTAGGGGGGAATCTGTTTCCTAGCCTTTTACAGTTTTTCCATTCCTTGTCTCATAGCCCTTTCTTCCATCTTCAAAGTCAGCAGCACGCCATCTTCTAATCTCTCTCTGCTTTTGGCACATTGCCTTCTCTTCTGCAGTCAAATCCCCTTCTGCTGCCCCCTTACAAGGATACTTGTGATCACATTTAGGGCCCACCAGGATAATTCAGAATGATCTCCCCATCTCAAGATCCTTAACTTAATCATGTATGCAAAGTCTTTTTCGTATATAAGGTAATATTCACAGGTTCCAGTGATTAGTACCTGGATATCCTTGGGGACCATTATTCAGTCTATCACAACTCTCTCCACTCGTTTTCTTTCCATTATGGATTAAGTCCTCCCTTTATTTTGTGTAGGGATGCAGCCAACCATGTATTCGGTGAAGGAGGCTCTTCTTGGCAGATCCACCTGGGTACGGACGGGCTGTGAAATCTGTTATTACAAGTAAGTGAGAGTGTTGTTAGCTTCCTTCTTGCTACCCTTTCACTCCCTCTCAATTTCCTGCTTTTCCATATTGATCTTATAAACCTCAGCAATCTGTGCCTGTCTGCTGCGCTTGTCACTTTTTCCCAATGGCAAATGACCTGCCCTTCAGAAGGGTGTGTATTTCAAATGGCTTCCATAGTGGACCTCAAGAAATATCTTTTGATTGGCTGAAAGATGGTCTGTCATCATTTAAACACATTAAGACCTTTAGAACTTGTTGTTGGATATTAGTGGTTGTACCAACTCAACCTATGCATAAGTCTTAACTCTTCACCTGTTCCCGCTAGTCCCCGTGAACAAAAAGTCTGAGATTTTCTGGTCTGTTTTTAACCATTCTGTGCTTCAGTTTTCCAAAGTACAGCGAAGTGACTATGTAGCAAATACTCTTAAGTAACTGTTCTTCCACAGTAAGGTGAAAAATTTTAAAAAGGGAGGGTTTTCAAAATTCATTCCTTGATCGGTAGCTGGTTTTATCAGTTTATCCTGTAAAGTTATAATGAAATTTAAATTATCCACATCTTTTGATGAAAGAATAGATTCCAGACCCAGGAATTGCTGTATGTGCATTTTCTTTTGATGGAAAATAAAATACATATTCACAAGAAAAAAGGAGGGGAATTATTAGGATAGGTAGAGCATATTAATTAATTATTAGCTCAGTGCTAGTTTCTTATAAAAACTGATATAGGCTAGTACTTATTTTCTTGGATAAAGTAAGTCTTATATCTTTCTGAGAATATAGGAAACCGCTAAAAAAAAACTATTATCAGACATTCTAGAGTTTAGGATTGTCATCAATATCAAAAAGAGAGTATATATCCTTCAGTCTCTTGGCTTTTAAGACTGTGAGGCTAGAGCATTGATAGAGAGGAAGGTCAAGGATCGTGTTGCTCTATCAGATACAAAGACAAAAATCATCATAGAGATAATGACAGTATCCAAAACACGGAGCTGGGCTGACTGACAGTGTGTAATAAGAGAGCTGGCATTCTTTAGTCCTTGATGTATTAGGATATGGACCTGGGAAGTATTCTCGTTTTATTTTTTAAATGAATAGCAAAATCTTACAACTGCATTTGTTTTCTGTTCACCTCAGTGATAATTACTCTCTGGCCCACCTTGCTTGAGACTCTCAGGACCCTTTTATGGTCCAAAGAGGCTTAGACTAAAAATCACCTCCAGAGGAGAATATACTGAGAGAGAGGCCACAATTGCAGGAAAATAATATAAAATTCTAAATCTGGACCTTGGTGTTTCAAGAATAATTTTAAGTATATTCCAAGTTGCCAATGTATAGAGGCCAAATGTACAGAGACCAAAGTTTATTAGTGACGACCAGGGACGGGAGGGAAAAGAGTCATTGGTTACAAAGCACTGAGTTTCTGTTTATGGTGATATAAAATTTGGCAACAGATATTGTTGATGGTTGTAGAACGTGATTAATATGATTGGTGTCACTAAATTGTACATGTGAAAAGCGTCAAATTGGCAAATTTTGTGTTATGTATATTTTTACAACAACAAGCGTGCTGGACTATATGAAGAAGAACGCAACACCAGAATTGGAGGAAGCCTCATTAACAACCTGTGATATGCAGATGACACAACCTTGCTTGCTGAAAGCAAAGAGGACTTGAAGCACTTACTGCTGAAGATCAAAGACTATAACCTTCAGCATGGATTACGCCTCAACATAAAGAAAACAAAAATCCTCACACCTAGGCCAATAAGCAACATCACAATAAACGGAGAAAAGATTGAAGTTGTTAAGAATTTCATTTTACTTGAATTCACAATCAGCGCCCATGGAAGCAGCAGTCAAGAAATTAAACAATGTATTACACTGGGCAAATCTGCTACAAAAGTCCTCTTTAAAGTGTTAAAAAGCATAGATGTCACTTTAAGGACTTAGGTGTGCCTGACCCAAGCCATGGTGTTTACAATCGCTTCGTATGCATGCAACAGATAGACAATGACTAAGGAAGACGGAAGAAGAATTGTTGCATTTGAATTATGGTCTTGGTAAAGAATATTGAATATATCATGGACTGCCAGAAGAGTGAACAAATCTGTCTTGGAAAAAGTACAGCCAAAATGCTCCCTAGAAATGAGGATGGCTAGACTTTGTCTCATGTACTTTGGACATGTTATCAGAAGGGACCAGTCCCTGGAAAAGGACATCATGCTTGATAAAGTAGCAGGTTAGCAAAAAAGAGGATGACTGTCAACGAGATGGATTGACACAGTGGCTGCAACAATGGGCTCAAAGATAGCAACGATTGTGAGGATGGTGCAGGACCAGACAGTGTTTTGTTTTGTACACAGGGCCTCTATGAGTTGGAACTGATTTGACGGCACCTAACAGCAACGACAACAACAACAAAAAAGACACAATGAAAGAAAAAGATTAACTTTCAGATTCCTCTGAAAATAGTAATCTTCAATAAATGTGAAAGACCCAGCTTAGAGCACACTTTAGTCTTGTACTTAGTAAGAGATTGGACAAACAACATTTTCTATCCTCTGCCAATAAGATACAGCTTTCCCTGGAGGCTGCTCCTCTTCTAAGTAAGGGAATAAGGAGAGGGCTTCTGGGGATCAAGCATCTGCCAAAAGAAGAAGAAAGAAGCCATATATCAAAAGCATAGACTTGGCCTAAAGAAAGCCAATGTTAATAGCTTTTAGATTCATTAACAAGACAATTGTTATGTGATTAAAGAGCAACAGAGGGGTAAGATGAAAACCATGAATGTATAATGCAATTCATTTTTCATATTCCAGCCATGAATACAACAGAGATGAATGGATGAGATTACTACATTGTAATGTAGTTTGTTTTACAATTATTCACCACATTATGTTAACTTATTTCCAATAATGTGATCTGACAACAGGATAGATATGAGTATCACTATGCACCCAAAAATCAGAATACCTCTCCCTACTATAAAATGTCTTTCTCTAATTAAACAGTATCTTTCTCCCTATTTACCCATCTCAATCTTTGAAGTGATCTGCTTTAGAAGATTTGTTTCTTCCCTGCCGTTATTCTCTCTGGTATATTAATCTAGGAGAACTTTACATCCTTATTTCTTTGTCTCCAGTATGTCATCAGAACACTCAGTAGTTCCATTTCTATTATGTTGTCAAGTTCCAAGATTTAGTGCCACATTTTAAAGGTGGTGCCAGGGTGCTCATTGTGGGGAGAACCATTTTGAGTCATGGTCCGTGCGTGTGTGTGTGTGTGTGTGTGTGTTTGTAAACAGAAAAAGGACACTCAGAAAGAATGGAATTTCCACTTCCTTCAGAACTTTACAACAATGATGATCAATTAAGGAGGTGAAGTGACTACTTTGTAGGACCGATTGCCATCAGTTAGAACAGTGGTCACCGAACTATTTTGATAGCTCACTACTAGCAATAAAATACATTTTTGCATGTCCTTTTAACATAGATTTGTTTACAGATTGTTTTTAATAAATTATGCATGCATTGCTATACTGGAGCCCTGGTGGCATGGTGGTTAAGAGCTGGGTTGCTAACCTAGAAGTTAAGCAGAGGATGGTGGTAGTTCAGTGGTAGACTTCTTGCCTTCCATGGGGGAGACCTAGTTTTGATTCCCGACCAATGTACCTCATGCACAGCCACCACCTATCTGTCAGTGGAGGCTTGTGTGTTGCTATGATGATGAACAGGTTTTAGTGAAGTTTCCAGACTAAGATAGACTAGGGAGAAAGGCCTGGCAATGTACTTCCAAAAATCAGTCAATGAAAATCCTATGTATCACAAAGGTCTGATCCGTAAGCGATGGTGCACGAACGGGCAGCATTTTGTTTCCTTGTGCATGGGGTGGCCGTGAATCGGGGGCCTGCTCGAGGGCAGCTGACGACAACAACAACAACGTGGCTTCTAAGCCCAACTTTCTTAAACATTAATTGTCTATATTGTGAGGTTTAGTTTAGTTTAGATAAGGTAATCTATAAATCCACTAAAGTAGGCATCTGCAAACTTAATTACCTTGCCAGAGCTAAATACAAAAGAAAGAAAGAGGGTGGTAGCTATTCCCACTCCTCCCTCAGGAAACCTTGTATGTGGCAATTGATGCTCAACTATACGAAAACCGTAGATGTAAAATGTAATGTATTTTTCATATTCCGGCCCTGAGTACAAGAGAGATGAAAGGATGCGATTGCTGCGCTGTAATCTACTTTGTTTTATAATTATTCATCACATTCAGCTAACATGGGACCGACACGTTTCATTCTGTTTACATAAACGAGCTGACTCAACGGCAGCTAACAACAACAACAGGTTAACATGAACTGTAGGAGGTCGCCGCTGTCAATCCCATATAAAATGGTAGACGACTTAATGTCTTCCTTAGTACTTCCGTAACAATAAATTTAAGGAGAGATTCTAGTATTTTCTCCCTGTTCTCAGTTGATCATCTTGTCCCATCCCCATCCCAGAGTATCTTCTACTCCTTCCTTCCCCTCATCCCTCTTAATTCTCCCTCCTACTCACCTTGAAGACCATAAATGGGCAGACTCATTTTTCCCTGGCCTTCATAAAATGAAGCAAGGACAGCTTTTGTTTCTGCTTTATTTACTTCTCTCTAGTCTGCTTCTCCCTCTTCAGTACACAGCCTCACACCTTTTCCAGTTCTCTCCTAGCTCTGGTCTAACGTGATTTTGGTGCTGAAGGGCAGAGGGAGGGAAGCTGCACGCTTAGAGTGGGCATGTAATACGCAACGGCTGATCTCCTCTGACATTTATCTCCGCTCGTGAGAGGAGATGGAACAGCTTACTCATGAAGATGAATGTCGTACCAGAGCTCTGCCATCATGCATCCTTTCGCGGGATCTCAGGAGAGAGAATTGGTATTATATAGAATATTAGGAACGCTGCAGACACAGGGAAGCCTGGTGACTTGGCTGCTCTGCCTTATTAGACCCTGTTAAGTGAAATGATACACTCTTGTTAAACAGAGCCATTGTCATTATAAGATTATCTAATTCACTCTCTAGCTTGGTATTTGCTTATTTCATGCACATGCTGAAAAAATGACTTTCCAGCATATTTTTAAGTCCAAATGGAAATAGATTGAGTTCATAACTATGCATCTGTGTACTTTGCTCCTTGCTTCATTGAAGGCTTTATGATTATAAAAGTGCAGATCCTTCCCAAGATAAATGGTTCAGGGAATGGAAAAGCAAAGAGGAGCCTTTTAACTGTGCATCTTTGACCCAAGATGACCTGTCTAAGCCATTGCCTTTGAGCCAGTTCGCACTCATAGCAATCCTATACAACAGAGTAGAACTGCCCCCATCGGGTTTCCAAGGCTGTAATCTTTACAGAAGCAGACTGCCACATCTTCCTTCTGAGGATCACCTGATGGGTTTGAACTGCTGACCTTTCAGTTAATGGAGGGCAAAAATGTTGCACAACTTGAAGAATGTAATCAGTATCACTAAATGGTACACATAGAAACTGTTGAATTGGTGTTCGTTTTGTTGTGTGTATTCTCAACAACAATAACAACAAAATAACATTTAAAGAAAAAAAATTAAGGGTGAATGTTCGTGACTTGCGAACATCCCTCAATATGTTCACATCATAACTGAGGAAACAAAAATAACTTGATGGGATCTCACTCTAGCCTGGACGAATTGAAATGTAGCAAGCCAAGCGTTTCACTTTAGAGATTTATCAAACGTTTCTCTATGAAGCAGAAGATCTGGGGAAAGTTTAAAGGCCTCTGAAGAGTAAAGTTTTGCTAGATGTTGAGTTGTCTCCTGGACAGCTCCCGCTACAGTAGGGCCACCAAGAAGACTCCAGTGGTGAAGCCTGACTTTGGCTTTAGGTTCAGCCAGAGTTTAGGCTCCAGACCAGGATTGTAATTGAATCTCCTTTAGCTGAAACTCCAGGCTGAAATCAACATTCTAAATGAGGTGACATTGTTTTTTCTGAAATTTCAGCAATCTGTAACCATTCTGGCTTGTTAGTGAGGAGCTTTTAGTCCTTGCCCAAGAAAATCAACGCCATCACACCACCAAGCTATAGTGGGTAGCGTGTTATGTGTTGGGGGACAGAGGGGTTGGTGAGAAGTAGATTTCATAAAGGCAAAACTACCATTCACATTCCTTACATTTTCCTTAAGTCACTATAACCTGGGCCCATGGGAGCCCAAAGGCTAAGAATTAACCCATTTTGTTTCTCTTTCCATTTCATTGTAGCTGCTCTTTTCCTGGAGTCCAGGTTTAGTTTGAATGGGGAAGGATCATAGGGATAAACATGGGGATTTCACTTTCTGTATGGGATCAAATTGACAACGTTAATTCTCTCTCTTGCTCTCTTCTGTGGCTGAGTGGAGGAAGGTTGAATTTGCATAGGCTAGAAGTGCCTGTGATAGAACTTCCTGCATACTCAATAGTGTGGTGGCAAACTGCAAAGAAGCTAGACCTATGCCAAATGAGACCCCTGCCGCTTCCCCCACAGCGGTATCTATAACTCAAGTCAAGGTGCAGGCTTGGTCTCCATTGCTGGTAGATGAACAATGTTGAGGCACTAGATGTGTGCTTCCACTTGCCTTTACCTTCACAGGTGTGTATTTGCTGTGCGTGTGCGTGCTCAAATGTTCATGCTTACGGGTGAACTTCTGTTCTACATTTTTGATTGGCTGTCCCTGGATCATTTCGTTTCAATTGGCCGTTCCATTGTAGGGAGGTGCAATTGGCTAGCACCTGTTGTTCAGGTAGGTATAAACTGAATGTGCTTTTGCAGTGGAGTGACATGTCTTTAAAAGTTAATTCAGAAAGAGAATAAAGGGCAGAGCGTATGTGGCGTGCATGCGTTCCGCGCTGCCATCTGCTTCTTTACATAGTTTCCAATAACCAGACTATTACCTTGGGGAGAAACTGCAGAATTTGAGGGAAATCTGGAGAAGGTATGAAGATCCAGGTGGCACCATAGGTGAAGAGGCCCCTTTTGAAGTTTCTGGTCCTGTAATCACAGAGGAAATGGGTTCAATCAATGTGATCCCGCAAAGCTGTGTGGGGCGATCCATTGGGGGCTTACATTGTTATCAAGTATTCTCTTTTCCCCAGAATGACCAAGGCTTCAGGTTGCCATGTTGGAAGAAGCTGGGGCAAGAGAACCGTATCAGGCTGTAGCCAGTAGGACCACCATCTTCTCTTGCTACCATCACCAGTTTCATAAATATTGGACCACAAGAAATAACACTGGATTTCTATTTCTTCTTTTCTTGCTTGCTTGCTCTTTTGCTTTGGTGGGAGGAGGCATGAAGGTAGCAGAGAGGCAGAAAAGAATAATCCATTTTTTTTTATATTTTGTTAGAACACGTAAGAATTATTATCTGCTATTTCTTCCCTTCCCCTCTCCCTTTCCCCCAATAAAACCAAAAGCACAATGGACAAGTAAGCCAACGTTGTACATGCTCAAAGGTGGAATTACATCTTTTAGTGTCCGGGTGTATTTTGCATCATAATGTAGTCTTGATGATAGCATTTCTCAGGAAAGCCTGCACAGCTGTCTCAGCATCAACAGGCAAGGCAAGAGCGTAACTGGCAGTGTGTGGGGAACATATTGCTCGGAATGTACTTCTGGGTGCAGTTTACTGTGATTCTGTTCTCTGAAGTATCAAAATTGGTTCTTCATCTTTAACAAAGGGAAATGTGTACTCTGAAGCTTTAAGAAGCTAACGCACCCTAGGATGGGGTGACAAATGCATTCCCTTGGGGAGAAAGCATCACATAGTGGAAAACACAAAGGCATTGCAGCCAGACAGATCTGGGTTCTAGTCCTGTATCGACCACTTACTAGTCTTGTGATCTTTGGCAAATGATTTAATTTTTCTAAGTGTTTGTTTCTTCATCTGCACAGTGGGCTGTTGCCGTGATAACTAAGGTGACATATGTTAAGGTCTAGTTGGAATTCAATATATTTGTTGTTGCTATTGTTAGTTGCCGTTTAGTTGGTCTCCAACTCATGGCAGCCCCATGTACAACAGAACGAAATGTTGTCCAGTCCTGTGCCATCCCCATGATTGCTTGTGGATCAGACCATTGTGATCCATAGGGTTTTCACTTGTTCATTTTCAAAAGTAGATTGCCAGACCTTTCTTCCTAGTCTATCTTTATCTGGAAGCTCCACTGAAACCTGTTCAGCATCAGAGTAACACACAACCTTCCACCGACAGATGGGTGCTGGCTGCACATAAGGTGCATTGGCTGGGAATTCCCTATATATGTAATTGAATCTGGGTCTCGCACATGGAAGACAAGAATTCTACCACTGAACCACCGCTGCCCTCCAATATATAGTAGTGATTACTAATAAATCCACTTATAATATTGTTTGAAGGGACTTATAATATTGCAGTTTGTGGAAATAGGAAGATGCTGTACCCTATGAGATCTGGAGAGAAGTGGGGGTTGGGGGAACCAAATTTGGATAATCAAGTGTATGTCTACAATAGAATCACAGGAAAAGCAGAATTAGTAACATTTTTCTCTATGTTTAAGCTCAATGACTTCATTTTCAGACAGCAAAGAAAGGCCTATGGCATATATGCCACGGTTGGGAGGCAGATGGGCCAGTCTAGAAGTTGCTGGTTTGGTCATCACCTGGCAGGAAGCTTATATGCACAGTTCTCTGTCCTCTAAATTTCACCATCAAAGTGTTTTTTTTTTTTTAAATTCTGGTCAATATATATGTAACAAAATACATGCCATTTCAACATACTTACATGTACAATTCAGTGACATGAATCATGTTCACCGTGTTGTTCAGCCATCACTGTTCTCTGTTTCCAAATTTTTCCATCACTTTTTAACAGAAGCTCAGTGTCCCTTGAGCAAAGAGTCCTCTTTCCCTCCTTCCTCCCCTTGACCGCAGTAACCACTAATTAACTTTGGTCTCTATACACTTGCATATTCTAGATGTTGTTGTTAGGTGCCGTTGAGTTGATTCAGACTCATAGCCACTCTATAGGACACAGTAGAATTGCCCCATAGGGTTTCTAAGGAGCAGCTGGTGGATTTGAACTGCGACTTTTTGGTTTGCAGCCAAGCTCTTAACCACTATGCCACCAGGGTGCTTTATTCTAGATATTTTATATAAATGGGATCATGTAAGTTTTGTCCTTTCGTGACTGACTTATTTCACTTAGCATAATGTTTTCAGTGTTTATCCATGCTGCAGCACGTATGAGGACTTTGTCTCTCTTTATGACTGAGTAATATTCCATTTTGTGCAGGAACCACATTTTGTTTTGAATGAAGAACATCTTGCCAGTACGTAACATGTGAGATTCATAGCATCTAGAGCCTAATTGTTGCCCTCACCTCTGCCTCATTCTCTTCTCTTCTGTCTCTTAGAAATCATTACTGCCGCAGTGCAGCTGCCACAGGAGGAGCATCTGGGAAGTGTTATTACACCCTCACCTTTGCTGTCACCTTCCCACACAGTGAGGATGTCTGCTACCTGGCCTACCACTATCCCTACACCTATACAGCCCTCATGGTAACTTCCTGTTTACATCATTACCCCAGCAGGGATGAAGGGGCTCTCTGATGTTTCCCTTAACACATTCAGGAGACACTGACATCTTGGTTGGGGAGATGCTGTCTGCCTCAAAGAGCCAGAGTTTGTTGTCGCTGACATGGTGGTATTATATTTGCCCTGTCTCCTTCCCTGGACAGAGCAGAGGGTGAGCTCGTGGCCAGTGATATTCTGAAGGCCCAAGTGGCATGTAGTGCTCCTTGTCTGCAGGTTGAGTGTGTGAGGTGGGGACGTTTCCTAGGAGCTTTAGCTGTGCCTCAGAAGAAAGGCCTGATGATCAACTTCCAAAAAGTTACAGCCATGAAAACCAGATGGAGCACCGTTCTACTCTGACATACGTGGCATTGCAATGTGTCGGGATTGACTGGACGGCAACTGGTGGTGGTGGTGGTGGTGTTATCTTTAAAGGAGTCCTGGGTGGCATAAACGGTTAATGTGCTGGCTGCTAGCTGAAAGGTTGGAGGCTTGAGTCTACCCAGAGGCACCTTAGAAGAAAGGCCTGGTGATCTGCTTCTGAAAAATCAGCCATTGAAACTATAGAGCACAGTTCTACTCTGACCCACATGGGGTCGCCATGACTCAGAATTAGTCAACTCAATGACAACTGTGGTTTTTTGTTTTTTTGTGGTTTTTTTGTTTGGTATATCTTTAAGCATAGTTTATCAAATTAAGCATGAAGTAGTCAGGCTGAAGTGAGATTATCAAGCTGAAATGCAGTAAAACCATACAAGTAAGCCAAGATGCAAAACAAAAAGAGACCAATTCACTGAGCGGAGTGAAGCAGAAGGCAAGAAGGTGACACTTGGGAAAATTCCCTGAGTCTGTGAGCAGACAGCCACTTGAGCTTTCCCAGGGGTTGCCATGGCCATGGGCTGTGGCTGGTAGAAAGATCCAGAGTAGATAAGGATTGTGGAGGAATAAAACACTGAGTCACTGCAAATGAGGCCCATGGTCTTTCTGTGAGTGGAGTGTCAGGAAGTCAATCCAGACTCAGTTAACATTCCTGGGTTCCATTCAAGGCCCTGCAAAAGGTCCTTCAGACACTTCTGAGCAAACTGAATGCTTAAACAGTGCAGTTTTCCATCATTTGAAGAAGCTGGCAAATTCTTTCCCCTAGCTATTTCATGGATATCCTGGGGATTAATGAACTACAGTATCTTCTATAAAGCACTTTCACTTTCTCTGTTAATACAAAATGTTATTAGCATATTTATACTAATATGCGTGTGAATGTATGTCATTTAGCCTGAAGATGGGCATTTTCATTTCAAGCCTGAGATAAGGAGTCGGAAAAGATAATACCCAAGAGCATCTCTCCCTTCAAAAGAAATGTTCAGGTATAAATGGGAGTGTTTCTCCACCAAGGAGGTATGTCTTAAACCACTTGGCTAACGGCTTCATGAAACCACATCTGCCCTTCTCTCCATATGTTGTCTTGCTGAAGAGAGATTTTTACTGTTTTCAGATTGCTAAAGACGCACAACTAGTATTATTTGTGTATCACACTTAGATAGCTGTAGAAGTTAATCCAAGAAATGTGCATCACAAGCTATGCTGTAACAAGCCATGTTTGCTACAAAACATGCTTGTTGCCTTTAGGGACACAGAACAGGCAAGATTCATGATCACCTTCAACAGCTGTTTTTATCATCTCGCCTGTGAAGCACTGTGTGTGAAAAGTCTCCTGGGGAAGGGGATTCCTTTTTGAATATGTACTTGTCTTTTCCATTGGGAGAATGGGCCCTGGGTCCAGGACACTGTCATTTTCACTTGTTAGAATATCTTGGACCCTGCTGAGATTCTTGGTAGCACCTAGTATTAAACTTTAGAATATAAAAGGATTTGGGGAGTTGTCTCATTCATCCTTATCATTTATAGATGCAAAAACTGAGGTCTAGAAATCCCTACATCTAGCTAGCAGCCAAGCAGGGAATAGAGCACAGGTGTTTGACATCTATTCCTGTGGTCCTTCTATTTCAATGTAGAAGAAATTCAAAAGAATTTCTGCTGTGAAGTCAGATCAAGTGTCCTTGCTTGCTACCACATACAATGTTCTTGTTGTTAGCTACCACTGAGTTGGCCTCCGACTGATGGCAACCTCACGCACAATGGAATGAAATGCTGCCCTGTCCTATTGAGACCATTGGGATCCATAGGGTTTTTATTGGCTGATTTTTGGAAGTAGATCACCAGGCCTTTCTTCCTAGTCCATCTTAGTCTGAAAGCTTTGCTGAAACCTGTTTAGCATCATAGCAACATGCAAGCCTCCACTAACAGATTGGTGGTGGCTGCTCATGAGGTGCATTGTCCAGGAATAGAACCCCGGTCTCCCTCAAGGAAGGCGAGATTATTACCACCAAACCACCAACGCCTCATACTAAACACAATAGCTACTAAAAAATGCATTCCACTTATGTAATTATATGTAGTCATTGAGTTGTGTGCTTGTACAGACATCTCTGAAGTTGAAATCAAGCCATCCATCTGTGGTATTTATCTGTAACTTTAAGAGACTGATATGGATGTGGTTCAGCTAAAGGACAATGTTTCTCACCAAACATGGTTTAATTCTTATCCCAAGATGCTCTGCTGGATTCTTGCTAGATGTCTGACAAGCTGATTCAAAGTCTAAGACCTATCCAGCCAGACCTTTACCATACCTGGCTGCTAACTCCATGCCTCTGGGACCCACTTACCTTCTGGAGACCTTGTCAGACCAGAGCACAAGGTCTAGAGTTTACAATCGACAAATAGCTTAGGGGCCATTTGAGTCACTGGATCTTAAGGGGGGACAAAATACAAGACCTAGAAGACCCACCCAGTCACTTGGTCCACACAGAAAGGGAGAGAGAGATCTTGTTAATTGATGCTTATTGGCTTGTTACTTAGCCTATGGACTGTGAATCTCCCCCTAGTAGGGAAGTATCAGGAGAGTTAATGAGAAAGAGACAGGAGAAGGGATACCTTTTTATTTCTCCTAAACGAATAGAACAAGGTAAGCGAGCCAGTTTGCCATTTGACAGTGAAAAACATATATATTGCAGTAGGTTTGATTTAATATACTCAGTTTTAGGCTTTGCATTTCAAATAATCCATGGTCTTTTCCTCTCTAGGCTTAAGACAATAACTGAGGCCTCTATGACTTCTCCTAGAAACCACTTCCTCCAGCTGTGGATGGAACGAGGACATTGTGTAATGCACACTAGTCATTTTTATTTTTGGACATGTTTTAAGGAGAAACAATTTTTCTTCCAACAGATCGGTGATAAATTAAATGTGAATGATACCCCAAGGGCAGAATTAACTGTATGCTACTTGGGGGGCTTTGCTGAGGGGTGGAAAATACCTTTCCGTGTGGAATTCACAGTTTGCGGATGTCTTATAATATGGATTATGTTTAATAATTACAGACATTTTTATAGCAGAGGACATGTATGTTGGATGTTATTCAGCATGAATACAATTTTGCAACTTTTAAAATTTCATTATTCTCTTATAATAAGAGAATCAGTATTTGGTTCTTTCAAATTTGATATCTTCCAGATGCTTGCCAGTACCTCTGGTGAACAATTCTCCAGATTTTCATATTAAAATAAAGCTAAAAGAATGAAATACAATATTATTCTGATTCTGAAGCAAGGAAAGGGAATTATATCTTAGTCAGCCATATCATGACACAAATAATTGCAGTGATTGTTAAAGTGTTAACAATAAAAAAAAAGTATTGGGATTATGTTATGAATTGTCCCTCAGTAACCAGTACCATTGGTTGAAAATGGGACTCCAAGAGAATCTATAATGGATGTTTTAAGGGTAAGGAAATGAAATTTCACTGTGAACTTACAATTGTATGAGTTGGCAAGAGACAAGAAAAGTAATCATAAGTAGGATCCCTGGGTTGGAAGAGTTTAAGGTTCTTAAAAGGTAGGACTTCTCATCAAATACGTATACCCACTGTTGTAAATATTCTCACCATTAAGTTCAGAGATGAGAAACGGAATTTGATGTAGGGAGAGAAAGGGAGTTATAGAGAGAAAACTAGGGAGAGAGAGAGGGAGGACCTCATATGGACAATACCTTCTAAAGGGCTCAGAATAAATGAGGAGTTTAAAAAGTGTCAAATGGGAAATGTTGACTTACATGTGGTAGATCGAAGTACAACAAGCAAGTCATAAATCGGTGCTGTCAGGTAATCAGTAGACAGAGACCTATCTTTGTATAGGCCAAAGCAAAGAACAGACACTGATACAGGGTCCTGATGTTGAGGAGGTGAATGTGCAAGACTGTCCTGAGGGGTCTGAGATGTCTGTGAATGGTGAAGTCTATGACTATAAGGAGGACCCCTGGAATCCAGTGACATGAGCACAATGCAAGAACAAGAGCTTGGGAGTTTGGAGTTGGCTTGGGTTTGAGTCTAGGTTCTGCATTTCCTTGCTGTGTAGCCTTGGGTAAGCTCTTTCAGCCTCAGTTTTCTCATCTGTAAAATTGGAAATATAAAAGCAATTACTAGATGGGTTGTTATGAAGATTAAATGACTAGATGCATGCAAAGTATTAGCAAAGTGCTTACATCTAGTAAGCAGTAACTAGGTGTTAACTATAGAGTATTTATTCCTTTTATAGGATGATGTGTGATCATTTTCTCTGTTGGATTGATTGAAAGATACCTATTCCATAATTCATACTAAAATAAGAATTGCATTTAAAAATCCAAGTTGTTGTTGCTGTCAGTTGATGTTGAGTTGATTCTGACTTACAGCGACTCCATGGGTTACAGAGTAGAACTGATCCATAGAGTTTTCTTGGCTGTAATTTCAATGGAAGCAGATCACCAGGTCTTTCTTCCGTGGCACTGCTGAGTGGGTTCAAATCTCCAACCTTCAGTTTAGCTGTCAAGCACAGACTGTTTGTGCCCAGGCACCTTAAAAAAAAAAAAAAAATCCAAATAAAAGACCAAAAAGAAATAAATACAAAGGCAACTGATGATTTTTGTAGAATGGTTGATTATGATTATATTTTCTTGACTCTCTTTTCCAAATTACCAGTACTACAACTTTATTTTTAATGAAAGAAGATATTAAACTCATCTTTTCTTTATAATTGGTAAACCTGTGAGAAGAAACCTAAGACTAGTCATTTATCTCATTCTTAAAGTAAGTCCCTTTAACTTAGAGAGAGTGGTGTTGGCAGCCTGGGACAATTTGAGAAAGCCCATCAGCACACACTTACAGCATGTTCTGGAGCTTTAGTTCACTTACAGTTGTCGTTCACTCTTTTCTTGTGATGAGAAGTCTTCCTATTCTCTGATGAGTATACTTAAGTGAGAACTGAAACCTAGGCAGTACACAAATAAATAGGCCATCTCCTTAGGGGTGGGCTTTTTTCTAAATTAGGGGGACAGAGAGTGCAGCAGTTTAGGGGATAACAATAAGAAATGAACGATTTTTGAGTGCATAGTGCTCCTCACTTTATCAGGAGCCATCAGCAGGGCAACCTGCTGAGGTCAAGGAAAGGCTTTTATGGAAGTTTTAAGGGAGTAGTTGACAAAGGAGAGGGAGACAGAAGACTCCGGTGGAGAGGCAGAGGATGAGGCTGCAGGCTCAGGTAATCAGCCTGCTATCTTTCACGGATAGGATTTTCTGTAGAGAAGTCAACCCCTCTGCGGCGTTCCATAATTGCCTTGAACTTATCCCCATTTTTATAAAGAAACCCACCCCTGTGGCTTCTGCAGGGCCATAATTACAGTCTGTTGGCACATGCATTCAGAAGTCCTGCTTCTCTCACCAATGATCCCAACAATATCCAATTAGACATAGACTTCCTGGACCTGGGATGGGAGCATTCATCTGAAGATCATTTTCAGGAGAACAATACAAAGCCATTTTTGCAAAAGGAAATCCAACTGGTGTTTATAATTGGTTTACTTCTAGAAGTCTTCTGTATGACTGGAACCAGACTAATCCCCTAAGAGTGCAGGTGTACAGGACAAATTGCACATTTGGTGGTGGGTAAAATGGGAGAGATTTCATGGAGGGGCGCAGGAGCATAGCTGGGTGAATAATTGTAGTTTACAGAAAATGAGCTTAAGCCAGAAGATATGCATTTGTTGAGTTGTAATATTATTAATTGTAAAAAACCTAAAAATGATAATAAAAAAAAAATTGACAACTCAGAGGAGAAAAAAAAGAAAAAACTTTGTTTCTTCCCCCTTTGCTGCTGGGGAACACATTAAGGCAACATTCTTTTGAAGGATGGAGCCCTGGTGGAGCAGTCGTTAATAGCTACTGCTGCTAACCAAAAAGTCAGCAGTTCAAATCCACCAGCCACTCCTTGGAAACCCTGTGGGGCAGTTCTACTCTGTCTTATAAGGTCTCGGAATTGACTTGACGGCAAGGGTTTTTTTGGTTTTGCAGGACAGTATTTATGGGCACAGTGGTTGTCTTTTGGCCTTTTTCTTTCCACAGTTGTGCTCGATGACGTCTATGCACAAACCTGCGTCTGTAAACGTCTGTGAAGATGATAGCCTAGGAAACCCTACGGGGCCTTCTACTCTGTTACGTGGGGTCGCTGAGTTGAAATCGCCTCGATGGCACAACATGATTAGATTGGGCCCAACTGGATAATCTCAAATAATCTCCCCATCTCAAGGTCCTTAATCTTAAACACAGCTGCAAAGTCCCTTTTGCCATGTAAGGTAACATATTCAAAAGTTCTGAAGATTAAGGCATGAACATCTTGGAGGACCATTATTCTGCCTACCACACCTGTAGCAGATCCTTTTCACATGTAAACTCTTCTACCTTTTGAGGACTCTACTCCCCTTTTATATACTAAAATATTTTTCTAGGATTTATGTTTGTTTGTTTTTCTTGTATTTGTCTAGCATGCTTGTAATTTTCCTACAAGCAATGTGTGTACTTTCTTCTTGGCCTTGTTAATATGTACTCAGTCGTGTTGAAAACTTTAGATCTTAAGCTGGGAAGTTACTTTTTGTGCACTGCTGTTCTTGTGCTGTGGAGGGACAACCTTCCTCTCTCAGGTTGCTGAAGTCACTGTGGCTCCTTTGTCAGTGAATGCAGTTGAGATGGAGAATATCTCTTCACTTGTTCACTCCTGAGGACGTTTGTGAAAATATCTTCAGAGTCTTGACAGGTGTCCAATGGCTATTCCGTTTTTGTATATTTCTGTGTTTTTGTGTTTGTTTTTTAACGAGTATTTGAATGCAAAGATACGGTAGGAAAAGTCAATTGCTACTAGCTAGTTGATCTTTTGGAGTCCCTGGGTGGTGCAAATAGTTAACGCCCTTGGCTGTTATCTCAAAGATTGGAGGTTTGAGTTTACCCAGAGGTGCCTCAAAAGAAAGGCCTGGCAATATATTTCAGGAAAATCAGCCATTGAAAACATTATGGAGCTCTGCTCTGACCCACACGGGGTTGCCATGAGTTGGAGATGACTCAATAGCAACTGGTACGGGTACTAGTTATTAGCAGTCCATTGGATCAGTTGCTTTCTATTTTCCTTCAACATGCTCAGAAGCCCTGTTTATATTCCCTAGTTCTAAAAAACTATCTGCTTCTGGTGCTGTCAGTGTCACATTCCCAAGTTCTCTGGGCATGCTCGATCTTCATGGTAACCACATTTTTCATATGCCATGGTGATGGGAAGAATGTTTTGTGTGCCTGCTCTCTTGCTTTCAATGCATCTTGAAAACAGATCTTCTATTTCTTATGCAGAAAAATGCAGGAATGGTGCTTCTTGTTTGGCCTCATCGAACTTCTCCTAGATAGCAATAACCCGTTGCTGTCGAGTCGATTATGACCCATAGCAACCCTACAGGACAGAGTAGAACTTCCCAATAGGGTTTCCAAGGCTATAACCTTTACAGAAGCAGACTGCCACGACTTCCTCCCGAGAAAGACATGGTGGGTTTGAACCACCGACCTTTCAGTTAGCAGCCAAGTGTTTAACCACTGCACCAGAGCTCCTTTAGATAGCAATACCCCAAAACCCACTGCAGTGGAGTCAATTCTGATTCCTAGTGACCCTATAGGACAGAATAGAACTGCCTTTTAAGGTTTCCAATGCTGTAAATCTTTACGGAAGCAGACTGCCACATCTTTCTCCTGCAGAGCAGCCTGTAGGTTTGAACCGCCGACCTTTTGGTTAGTAGCCGAGTGCTTTAACCACCATGCCACCGGGGCTCCTTTAGTTCGCAACAGCCACTGTTGAATCACCCATGTCCACCACTGGGCAGATTAGGTTAACAAAAATATTTCTAAACTATAAGGGGTTCTACAAATGTAAACTGTTGTTACTAAAGTCTATTATTGTTATTACCAATGATATTAATAATCTATACTTCTGCTTCATTTCTGCCCTAGACTCACCTTGACATCCTGGAAAAAAGCATCAACCCCAAGCAGGTCTACTTCCGGCAGGACGTTCTCTGCCAGACTTTGGGAGGGAATCCATGTCCATTGGTGACCATCACAGCCATGCCTGAGTCAAACAGTACTGACCATCTAGAGCAGTTCCGTGAGTAAAATGAGGACCCTCTGCTTTGAGGATTTGACTAAGTGTATGCTTTACAGACTTGGAAGGATCCTATCCTTTTTAGGTCAGAAGTTTCATAAAAATTTGAGAACTTGTCTGTCCTTATAGAAATACACCCCAGCTCTTCTTGGTAGGAAACAAAGGGTAAACATGAATGTTGCTCTCTTGTTAAAGGGAGAAAAGAAAAAACTGCAAACTGTGGGGGATTAAATGACGTGTTGAAATTGAAAGTAGTTTACTAGTGACAGTTACTTCCTTTCCTAAAACAGAACCAGGACTCTGAATCACATTTTCCAACCTCTAATTCAAGGGTTTTGTACTTTGCTCACTGCCATTATACTCCAGTCAAAGTTTGGAGAGGAAGGAGGTAGAGTTTTAGAGTGCTGGCCAAAGAAGGCTTTTGATAATCTGAAGATCATTTGGAGCTGAAGGGTCGAGGGTGTGGAGAAGGCTCTTGCCAAGAACTGTAACACTCAACAACAAAAAACCAACAAATCCCCTTAGATGTTAGAGCCCTGTGCACAAGTATACGGGACACACAACCAACTAGCTTTTGAAAGTGGCTGCTGACATAGTTTCAGATCTCAGACAGGCAAGACAAAGCACACAGAATGAGGAATGCTTTGAAATACAGAGAAGTTTGGAAGATGGAAGGAAAGACTGGGGAATAAAAATGCAGCTGATTTATGCCCAGAAGATACAAGCTTATCTGATGAAGTGATAGCAGCGTTCAGGTGATTCTTTGGTGATACAGAAATAAATTTCTCACACCTCATCAGCATCTTACAATGGTTGCTTAACAACCTGGCTAATCAACAACTGATTATCCCATCTGAATTAACAAGGCCATAAAATGCTTTAATGAATAATAAGGGAATTTTCAAAAATTCTCCTATGCGTTATATGCATTTTAGAGCAATTTTCGTAAAGTCACCGAGTCCTCTGCTCAGCAGATGAGCAGTGCTTGGGAGTTAAAGATGGTAATTCTTTCAGTGCAGCCCTCACTGAACAATTATTTATTTAAGAAAGTGGATCTATGCAAATCTGTGCTTTTAGGTTCAGTTTCTAAAGAGGAGGTGAACAGATCCCCAGTGCATAATTTGTATTTTTGTTTATGCTGACTCTGGTGCTTTTGTTGATGATATAACTACAGAGATCATTCCTACTTTAACGAGAGGGCTTGAAACATGGTACAAGCCCCTAAATACTTTGGCACACTAGGAAATAGTTCAGCACAGTAGGAAATAGTTCAGTTAAAAACAAATGAGAAAAAATTTCTTAGTGCACTCTCATATGACTCACGGGAAGCTTGTTTCTGCTTGCTCTGTAAGATTAGTTATAATAAATGTATTCTCTTACTATTTTCTCTCTTAAACATATGCTAATATGTCAGTTGTTGTTCATCTCCAGAGGTAACCTGGGTAGGAGTAGAGAGGGCTCCTGTGATGGCCAGATGAGCACTATTCAATCTCCTCCTTGGCATGATGGACTTGCATGTAACATTCTTAGTGCTGGATCCCAAGGAAAATGAGGCTCTGGCCTAGATGAAAGGACTGATCAGGGCTGGCTTCGTGGGCATGCCACCTGTACAGCTGCACAGGTTCTGCATTTAGAAAATCTTCACTCTTGGTTTAATGCTCTACTGTCTCTATCTTGAAATTTTTAACAACTTTTCGACAAGGTCCTTGTAATTTTTTGCACTGGGCCCCTCAAAAAATGTAGCTTATCCTGGGACCCAATCTAAGATCATATAGCTAGGAAGTGGCAAAGTCTGGTGCCCTTCCCATGCTACGATCGTCTTCCCAAGTCACCCAAGAACAGTTCCAACCTATTTTGCCAACTTGTTGAAAATCTTATTTGAACAGAGTATATAGCTGATTGGCATCTTTCATGATGAGGGTTAATTTCAGGATGCCCATTTTACAGATGAGGTAAGTGGGGCTCAGACAAGTTAAATACTATGGTTAGTGATTGTCTTAGGCTGGGTTCTCTAGGGAAGCAAAACCAGTAAAGCATATAAATATATATATAGAGAGAGATTTATATTAAGGAGATAGCTCACCATGGTTGTAGAGGCTGGAACGTGGGTCAGGCTGGAGGCTTCTCCTGATTCATGTAGCCACAGGGGCTGGTGAACCCAGGATCTGCAAGTCAGATAGCAGGGCTCTGGCTCACAGGCTGTGAAGATCGATGAATCCCAAGATCAGCAGGCAAGATGGCAGGTAAGCTGCTAGCTCAAGTCCCAAGAACCAGAGGTCAGATGAACAGCTGCAGGATCCAACATGAGCAAAAGCCCTCAAGCCTTGCCAGAAAGTCCACTTATATTCAATGGACTTATATTCATAGGCCACACCCTCAAGGAAACTCCTTTTCAACTGATTGGCTACTCATAGCAGATCCCATCATGGAGGTTATCACATTATATCAAATTTCATCATGGAAGTGATCACATCATTGTACAACTGCCAAACTACATCATAACTGCCAAACTACTGAGAATCATGGCCCAGCCAAGTTAACACACAACCTTAATGATCACAGTGAATGTACCAGATTTCCAAGCTTGTTATTCTGATTAGAGAATCCACTCATCATAACAAATGTTCGGCATCACAGCTGTGGCTTCACTCTGTGAGCGAGAACTTTCCATCTTCCCTGTTTTATGTCCTCAAATTATTAGAATCTAGTTTATTTGTTAAAGAAACTCATGCCAAACTGACCACAAATGAATGTACTACCCTCTCCCTCCTCACAGTGAAATTTTCATTTTCCTTTTCTAACCCAGTGAAAGCATTTCAGGGTAGACGTTTCAGGGACTGTGGTTGGAAGGGAAAAGAGGAGATTCTTTTGGCCCTAATGCCTTTCCTCAGACCCCTCAACCCCAGTGCAGAGCTGAGATTGCATGGTCTGGGCCCTAGTGCTGGGAGCAAGGTCTCAAACCTGCTACAGAGTAAGAAAAATTATTCGACAGGCTGCAATATATACATGAACACATGCTATTGCTATGTTTCTAAAGGAAACAAAAAAAAAAAGCACGATGTGAATACCATCTACCCTCCAAAATGCAGTTAACCACACCAGAGACTCAGAAATACAACCATTTAACTCCCTTTGAACCACAGGACGCGATTCATTGATTTAGGAACAGAAAATAGCAAATGAGCCAGAAGCTCTAGATTCTCCTGCCTCCAGGCCTCCCTCCAGGTGAGCTTAAATTGTCTTTTACCTGCTCATTTCCTCCTAGGGACCAGGTCAGCTCCAGTGTGGGGTTCTATTTACCTACAATTCGGTTGGCTTCTGGTTCAGGGACTACTGCTCACCCTCATAAGGAGGTTTTTGTGCACTATAAGACCTTCCTTCCACGGTGCTGGATTAACCCTTCAGTCTTATTTTAGAAGCCCAAGAAATAAGAAGCCAAGGTGCCCAGGGAGACCTCTCCTGCTTCAAGACTGGTTACCACGTGGTCTGGCCTAAAGTCTTGGCCCTGGAGATTACCGAGAACAATTTATTGATCATTTTAAGTCTTTCCCAGGACCTGGGCTCCAGAGAGTCTCTCAGAAACATTTATTTGGTTTGATTTATTTTTCTAAAGCATTTTCTTTAAAAAAAACCCCCTCAAGTTATTTTCCTGGAAACATTTAGCCTTGCTTCTTCAGTGCATATATTTTTGGTTTTGTAGTGGCCAGATTTGCCTGGTGTAGACTTTATCATGACTTCGAGAATCCCACAGTGCCCCCAAGTGAGAGGACACACTTTATGCCTTGAGATCCCAGGCCTCAGAGTCAACATGCTAGCAGATCTCAAAGAGCAGCACTACTCTGCCCTTTTCAGTGTGACAGTGAAAAGGGAAGTTCTCTGAGAAATTATCACCATAGCCTTTAGGAAAGAGATGGATTTGAGGAGAAGCTGATGATAAAAGGGAGCTGATACAAAAGATTAAATGGCTCATCCTAGCCAGGGGCATATTAACCAGTAAGCACAGTGTGCACCAGCTTACTTGTGTTTACTTACTGATCTGTAGTGAACAATTTCATCTCTGATGTGGTGAAACCCATGTGAAATGTGTTCACTACAGATTAGTAAATGAAGAGATTGGGTAATCTGGCCCTGTCAGAAACTCTGTAGTGATGGACTGTGAGACACGGGGAAACTAGGAAGTCCAGCCCCTTTTTAACTAGGAGGATTCAGGATATGAAAGGAGCCCAGGATGTTGGAGATTTGCATAGCAGAGAGTGAATGAGGAGGAGAGTGGAACAAAGGCTCCAAGAGGTTGGAATGAAAGGCTTCAGATGAATCAGTTTTGGGATAAGGTTTGGGGGGCAAGATCAACCCAGGAAATTGTTTCTAGTACTTTCAAAGACTTGTCTCCATCACTGTTTTCGATTAGTGGTATACTGGTATAATTACACTTAGCCCAGTTAAATCCTTTAACACATTATATGTTAATAGGTACTTTGATTAGCAGGTGCTTTGAATATGTGCCTTCCAAGCAAAGGGTGGAAAAGTTATATTTTCTTTTAGCTTGTGTGCTTTTTAAGAATGGGACGTGTGTGTGTGTGTGTGTGTGTGTGTGTGTGTGTGTGTGTTGGGGGGAGGGCAGGATGAGATCTGCTTTCTTGGATTGGAATTGAGAGAAGATACTGCCTTTAAACATAACTAAGGAACAATTTGGAGTCCCTGGATGGTGTCAATTGTTAACATGCTTGGCTGCTAACCAAAAAGTTGGAGGTTCAAGTCACCCAGAGGCACTCAAAAGAAAAGCCTGGAGATCTACTTCCAAAAAATCAGCCATTGAAAACCTTATGAAGCATAGCACTACTCTCATACATGGGATTGCCATGAGTCAGAGTCAATGGCAACTAGCAGTTAAGGACCAACTAAGAGTATAAAGAAAACCTTGGAGGTCATTATTTTCCCAAACCCCAGTGTAAGTATGTGAGAGAAGAGTGGTTCTACCTTTTCACAGGGCCAGCATTCTCCAAACAATGCCTGCTTTCTATTCCTTCCAGCAAAGAATGTGCCATCTTTGCGTGGAAGCTACTCTTACTCATGACCTTTGGGCCTTCATATCCTTGTGTTTGATGGGAAGCTTATTCCAAAGGTGATTTCCAAATTATGAAGCTTTAATGATTATTTTGTGCCAGACCAGCTGTTCAGGAGGGCAGAGGAAGCTCAGTGAAAATTGGAAACTGGGGTCTTTATCACTGATTAGGTTTTAAACTACTCAAATTTAGAAACTTTTCTGTCTTGATAATTTTGGTTTATCCTCACCTGGTTTGTTTTCTGGGCCATGACTCTCAGGGAGCTGAAATATGGAAAGGTTGTTAGAAAGTTCTTATCTTCTTGGCATGTGTAGTAGATAGTTATCAAAATGGCCACCATCTATTCTTTTCCCCTCTGTATGTGCATGCCACTTTTTACAATAGTATGTGGTAGAAGTGAAGCTGTGGAAGTTCCTGAGATTAGTCTTTAGTAAGACTGGCGTTTACTTCCTCTCTCTTGGAAACTGGTTGTCATGTAAGAAATTCAGCTATTCTGAGACCGATCTGCTATGAAGAAGCCCAAGCTAGTCATGTGAGAAGCCAAGGAGAAAGAGTGATATCCCAACTAGCCCCAGGTGTTCTAATAATCTCATCTAAGATGCCAGATGTGTATGGGAATGAGCATTTTGAATGTTCAAGCTCCAGTAGACACCATATAGAGCAGAAGAACCACCCAGCTGAACATAGCTCAGTTTGCAGAAACATGAGAAATAATATTTTTGTCTTAACCCACTAGGTTTTGGAATGGAGCCCTGGTGGCACAATGGTTAAGCACTTGGCTACTAACCAAAAAACTGGTGGTTCAAACCCACCAGCCACTCCACTCTGGAGAAGAAGAAACTCTCCCTGTCTAGTTCCCCAGTGATGACTATTTTTGGCACATTAGTGCTCCATCAATACCCTAGATTATTGTGCCCCATGGACTTTCTGTAGAGTAAGCGATTATTCCACTGTGGGTGTTGGAGGTTATCTTAGTTATCTAGTTATCTGGCAATCTGATCCCGTGAAGATTTCAGCCTAGAAAACCCTATGGGGGAATTCTACTCTGTCCTATAGGGTCACTATGATTTGGCATCAACTTGATGGCACACAACAACAACACAAGTTTTGGGATGGTTTCTTAAGCAGTAACAGGTAACCAAAAAGCTTGAGACCTTCTCAGTTTAGGTAAACTGGCAGAAATAATTTTTTTTTTTTTTTTTGGTCATTTATAAGACTTTTACTGATGAAACAGGAAAGAAGCCCAATTAGTCCTGGGCTCTCTGTCATGTTGCTTGCAAGAGGAGGAGGCAAAAATCTAGCTCTGTCCACGTGTGAACTCCATTATTATTAGTTGCAGCTGGTCTTTAGAAAAGTGAGCAGGTAAGGGGAGAACCAGAGGGAATAGATCTCAAGACATTGGATGGACTCCATTTTCTAGGTTCTTAGTCCTACCCATGTTTTGAAAAATAGAAATACCTATTATTAAGAAACTATGCCAGAGTTTTGGCATTTTTTATAATATTCCAGGTAGTATCCAGGAATATTCATGTTCTACTTTTCCAATCACAAGATGTGGAAAGCAAAGTCTCACTTTTTCATTAGTTATATATCTGGTAAAGCTGGTTGGAATATGTGGCTTAGGCCGGAAGACTTAACAGGGACTTCTTAGATACATCCTGAAATTAGATACCTAAATGGTGAAGAAAATTTGGAGGAAACTTCTGCCACACCTAACATGGCAGACCTGTTGTTGTTATGTGCCATCCAGTCATTTCTGACTCACAGTGACTCTATGTATAACAGAACAAAATGCTGCCCTGCCCTCCGCCATACTGACAATCTTTGCTATGCTTGAGCCCATTGTTACAGTCACTGTGTCAGTCCATCTGGTCGAGGGTTTTCCTCTTTTTAGATGACCCTCCACTTTACCAAGCATGATGTCCTTCTCCAGGGACTGATCCTCCTGATAACATGTCCAAAGTATGTGAGATGAAGTCTTGCCATCTTTGCTTCTAAAGAATGTTCTGGCTGTGCTTCTTCCAAGACATATTTGTTCATTCTTCTGGCAGTCCGTGGTGTATTTAATATTCTTAGCCAACACTGTAATTCAGAGGTGTAAATTCTTCTTCGATCTTCCTTATTCATTGTCCAGCTTTCGCATGCATATGAGGCGATTGAAAATACCGTGGCTTGGGTCAGGCACACCTTAGTCCTCAAAGTGACATCTTTGCTTTTCAACATATTAAAGACGTCTTTTGCAGCAGATTTCCCAATGCAATACATCACCTGATTTCTTGACTGCTGCTTCCATGGGTGTTGGTTGTGGATCCAAGTAAAATGAAATCCTTGACAAATTCAATCTTTTATTGGTTTATTATGATGTTGCTTATTAGTCCAGTTGTGAGAATTTTTGTTTTCTTTATGTTAGGAACATTCCATGTTCTGATTATTAATGAATATCTGCAGCTGTTTCTTCTCCTTTTGAGTCATACCACCTCAGCAAATGAAGGTCCTGAAAGCTTGACTCCATCCATGTCATTAAGACTGACTCTGCTTTGAGGAGGCAACTCTTCCTTTCTCATATTTTCAGTGCCTTCCAACCTACTAGGCTCATCTTCCAGCAGTATACCAGACAATACTCCACTGCTATTCATAAGGTTTTCACTGACCAATTTTTCAGAAGTAGACCACCAGGTCCTTCTTCCTAGTCTGTGTTAGTCTGGAAGCTACGCTGGAACCTTCCACCATGGGTGACCCTGCTGGTATTTAAAATACCGGTGGCATATCTTCCAACATCACAGCAACATGCAAGCCACCACAGTACAACAGACTGACAGACACGTGGGGTGGGCAGACCTGGAGCCCACTTATTCATCCTATGCATAGACAGGAAGCAACAAACAGAGAGAAGGAGCAAATGGCGAGACCCTAATTCAACCTACCCTCCATACTGCAGGAGAAAGAGGAAGTGGAGAAGAAACTCTCACTGTCTAGTTCGCCAGTGATGACTATTTTTGGCACATTGGTGCTCCATAAATACCCTAGATTATTGTGCCCCATGGACTTTCTGTAGAGTAAGCAATTATTCCACTTTGGGTGTTGGAGGTTATCTTAGTTATCTAGTGCTACTATAACAGAAATACCACAAGTGGATGGCTTTAACAAACAGAAGTTTATTTTCTCACAGTTTAGGAGGCTAGAAGTTTGAATTCAGGGTGCCAGCTCCAGGGGAAGGCTTTCTCTCTCTGTAGACTCTGGGGAGAGGTTCTTTCTTTTTCATTTGCCCTTTTTTTTTTCGGTTTTTGTTTTGTGTTACCTTTTTTTTTTAATTGTTGTAGTTTAAGTGAAAGTTTACAATTCAAGTTAGTCTCTTGTACAAAAATGTATACATACATTGTTATGTGACCCTAATTGCTCTCCATATACTGTGACAGGGGAGAGGTTCTTGTCATCAATCTTCCTCCAGTCAAGGAGCTTCTCAATGCAGGGACCCTGAGTCCAAAGGATGCCTGCTCCTGGCTTTTCTTGCTTGGTAGTAATGAGGTTCCCCTGTCTCTCAGCTCCCTTCTCACTTTTGTATTTCAAAAGAGATTAATTTAAGACACAACCTAATCTTGTAGATTGAGTCTTGCCTCATTAACATAACTGCCTGTAATCCTGCCTCATTAACATCATAGAGGTAGGATTTATAACACATAAGAAAATCTCATCAGATGACAAAATGGTGGACAATCGCACAACACTGGGAATCATGGTCTAGTCACGTTGACACATATTTTTGAGGGACACAATTCAATCCATGACATTCTAGCCTTTGGCCCCACCAAATTCATATCCTTGCCACATGCGAAACACATTCACCCCATCATATCGTAACAAGCACAATATAGACATTTCTATTACAAATGGGAGAAATTGTAGGGAAAGAAGAGATAACAGGTACCAGGCAAGTCAGCAGAACACATTACATTAGCTCTCAAGGCTTGAAAATAATCCTGTGTTCTCTGAGACCATTTAGGTAATGGCTCTGCCCTCCAGACTCTGGGTGTTGGCCACACTCCCTGGATCTGGGTGAAGGTTTCTTGGCTCTGGGCTTCACCTTTGCCTTCCAGGCCCATTGGAAAGACAACTCTACTCCCTCAAACTTAGGCAACGCCAGAGGCCTTGACTCCACCCTTTGAGACCTGAGAGGTCATGGCCTTACTCTTTGAGACTAAGGTAACTCTGCTTTCTGTGTTCCTTGTCTCCTCAGCTTCTGCTTTCTGGTTCCTTGGCCTTTCAGTCCCTTGGGCCTCACTGCCCTCATCTGCCCCGCTGGGGCAAGTGTTCCAAAGCTCTGTAGCTCCACCGATAAGTGCCCAGAGGCACTCTACTCTGCCAGGAAGCCTCCTGCACAAAGGCACTAAGCTCTCTTGCTCTGTGGGTCAGCTCTAGCACTGTCTTGCGCTGGTCTCCTGGTTCTGCTGCTGCCGTTTTTCTGCTGCTGCTTTTTGCTGCCTGAACCGTCTCAGGTGTTACAGTTCTCCTCACTTCCTTCTGATTCTTCACCAGAATTGTCTCATATGTCCATAATTCCACCAACAGTCTCTTCAAGGCAATCTAGGCTTTTACTATTAGGCATTTTAAAAATCTTTCAGCCTCTATCCATTCATAGTTTCAAAACTGCTTTCACGTTTTAGGTATCTGTTAAAGCAGCACCCCACTCCTAGTACCAAATTCTGATTTAGTTATCTAGTGCTGCTATAACAGAAATATCACAAGTGGATGGCTTTAACAAATGAAAGTTTATTCTCAATGGTTTAGGAGGCAAGAAGTCTGAATCAGGGTGCCAGCTCTAGGGGAGGAATTTTTCTCTCTGTCAGTTCTGGAGGAAGGTCCTTGTCATCAATCTTTCCTGGGTCAAGGAGCTTCTCAACGCAGGGACCCTGGAGCCAAAGCATGTGTGCTCCTGGTTCTTCTTGCTTGGTGGTAATGATGTCCCCCATCTCTCTGCTCACTTCTCTCTTTTATTTCTCAAAAGAGATTGACTCAAGAAACAACCTAATCCTGTAGATAGAGTCTTGCCTCATTAACATAACTGCCTCCAGTCCTGCCTCATTAATATCGTAGAGGTAGGATTTACAACACATAGGGAAATCATATCAGATGACAAAATGGTAGACAATCACACAATACTGGGAATCATGGCCTAGCCAAGCTGACACACGTTTTTTGGGGACACAGTTCAATCCATGACATTTTACCCTTTGGCCCCCCAAAATTCATTTCCTTGCCACATGTAAAAGACATTCACGTAATCATATCATAGCAAAAGTTTTAAATCTACTCCAACTCCAAAATTCAAAAATTCCTCTTCATCTGTAAAATCTAGAATACAAGTTATCTGCTTCCAAAGTAAAATAATGGAATAGGCATAAGGTAGATATTTCCATTACAAATGAGAGAAATTGTAGGAAAAGAAAGGGTAACAGGCACTGAGCAAGTCAGCAGAACACATTACATTAGATCTCAAGGCTTGAAAATAATCCTCTGTTCTCTGAGATCATTTAGGCAATGGCCCTGCCCTCCAGACTCTGAGTGTTGGCCACACTCTCCGGATTCTGAGTGGAGACCCCTTGGCCCTGGGCTTCAGCAACACCTTCCAGGCCCATTGGAATGGCATCTCTGCTCCCTCGATTTTGAGCAGCCCCATTCTCCTAGTCCATCTGAGTGGCATCTCCACTGTTTGAGATCCCAGAGTTCATGGCCCTACCCTTTGAGACTGAGGCAGCTCTGCTTCTTGTGTTCATTGTCTCTTCAGCTTCTGCTTCCTAGTTCCTTGGCCTCTTGGCCCCTCAGGACTCGCTGCCCTCATCTGCCCTGCTGTGGTGGGTATTCCAAAGCTCTGTAGCTCCACTGATAAGTGCCTGGAGGCACCCCAATCTGCTAGTAAACTTCGGCAGGAAGGCACTCAGCTATCTTGCTCTGTGGGTCAGCTCTAGCACTGTCTTGTGCTGGTCCCCTGGTTCTGCTGCTGCCATTTTTCTGCTGCTGCTTCTCTCCATCTGTGCTGTCTCCAGTGTAACAGCTCTCCTCACTTCCGAGTCCTCACCAGAATTGTCTTAGATGTCCATAATTCCACCAACAGTCTCTTCAAGGCAATCTAGACTTTTACTATTAGGCCCTTTAAAACTCTTCTAGCCTTTACTCATTCACAGTATCAAAACTGCTTCCACATTTTAGGTATCTGTTAGAACATGTCTTAGTTATCTAGTGCCGCTATAACAGAAAAACCACAAGTGGATGGCTTCAACAAAGAACAATTTATTCTCTCATAGTTTAGGAGGCTGGAAGTCCAAATTTAGGGTACTGGCTCCAGGGGAAGGCTTTTTTCTCTCTGTTGGCTCTGGGGAGAAGTCCTTGTCATCAACCTTACGCAGGTCAAGAAGATTCTCAGTGCAAGGACCCCAGGTCCAAAGGATGCGCGTTCCTGGTTCTTCTTGGTTGGAAGTAATGAGGTCCCCCATCTCTCTGCTCACTTTTTCCTTTTATATCTCAAAAGAGATTGACTCAAGTTACAACCTAATTTTATATATGCATTCCTACCTCATTAACATAACTGCCTCTAATCCTGCCTCACTAACATCATAGAGGTAGGATTTACAACACATAGGAAAATCATATCAGATAACAAAATGGTAGACAATCACACAATACTGGGAATCATGGCCTAGTCAAGTTGACAGACATTTTTGGTGCACACGATTCAGTCCATGACAGAGGTGAAACCTTACAGAAAGAAGGTGCATAGCAACAGACTTGATGGGAATGGAGAGGCATTGAAGCCCCTCCCACACACTTTGCTTCCTATATCACTTCTATATCTGATGTCAAAGTTATAGTTGACAGCTTCTTAAATGAAGGCTGTTGTTGGAACATACTTCATTAATAAAGTCATTATAACACCCACCTATTTGATATTGCATAACAGTCCCTCAGTAAATGTCTTCCTATCCCTTTCCTTCTTCTTTTACCTTCCCTGCCCCTCCTCCTGTCCTTCATCTTCCTTTGGTTTAACTTTGGACAATGGAAACCTGACTCTCACATTGTATCTCACTTGATCCTGAAAGTACCCTAATGAACTAAAAGAAAAGTGCCATCATCTCTCATACCCTGTGTGTCAGTTTGTCATTCTGTGGTGGCTTGTGTGTTGCTATGATGCTGGAAGCTATAACCCAGTATTTCAAATACTAACAGGGCCACCCATGGTGGATAAGTTTCAGTGGATCTTCCAGACTTAGACTAGGAAGAAAGGCCTAGAGATCTACTTCCAAAAATGAGCCAGTGCAAACCCAATGGATCAAAATAGAATATTGTCTGATACAGTGCTGGAAGAAGAGCCCCCTAGGTTGGAAAGCACTTAAAATGCACAGTGGCTGCAACAATGGACTCAAGCATACCAGTGATTATGAAGATGGCACAGGACTGGGCAATGTTTTCTTCTGTTGTAATAGAGTCAAGGTCATCATTACGTTCATTTTGCAGATGAGGTGTGTCAGGTCCACTGATGGTAAATAAGCAACCACAAAGGTCATTAGTGGTAACTCAGGAAGGAAACCCTAGCTCTCTATCCCATATTCCAGACATATTCCCTGTATAAAGCTCTGCCTTGTGCTGGGAGACTCCCTGGAAATGTACTCAATCAAAACACTGCTTATTAAAGACCACCATCCTTTTGTTATCTTTTCTGTTTTCTCCACATTTTGTCCGTAACCTCACACTTGAAAGTACCCTTCCAGCCAGAGGAAGTTGGGTCCCTTTTTAGTTTGGGGAGCTACCTCTTTATGATGAACATTACTTTTTTCAGGAGCTTTATTGACGATTTCCCCCATTAGACATTTATATTTACAGACCCTATAATAATATTACCCTAGTCATCCTCAAGAGTTACCAGAGAGCAGGAACTAATTTGTGGGAATTTTCTGAAGGGAAATGTCATTCTCTTCTCAGAAACTCTCCTTCTCCAAGTGAATAGTCACTGACTGACTAGTGAGAAGGCAAGGAAAAACAAAGGTAAATGGGAGGGGGTGGATCTGCTATTTTTGCAATCTGAGACACCTCCACCCTGCATTTATTATAACTTAAAAGGGCAGATCGTAACCTTCATGTGTCTCTGGAGGTGAGATAATCTCACTCCACTGCCACTGACTTCTATTGCTCATGCACTGTTCTTTCCAGGGGACCTGAGGTGGGGAGAGGCAGGAGGTTGCATTTGTGGTTGTTAAAGAATACCTTTCTCTTTTTTTCTTGAAAATATTCTTACAAAAGCGATGCTCTATTCAACCTGCCATTATGCTAAAAGCTTTTCCTCGGAAGACAATAGCTGCTCTCAGAAGAAAGATTTACGCAGGGTCCCGAGGGTGTAATGAGCTACCACACTGCACCTGCCTCGGGCTGGGAGTTGTCACTTGTAAGTGGTTTTAAATTAGAACAAAGTGAAAAAATACACAGTTACAGAATTCCCCTTTTGGCTTCTTTGCAAATCATTTTCTGTCCTCTCTGGCCTTTGTCTCTTTCTGAGACACCTGATCAGGTATGAAGAACAGAGCTTTCCACGGGGAGAGCTTGAAGAGACAACAGTAGTCCAAGTAAAACAGAAACTCAAGTGAAATGAAAACCTCTGACTCCTGTACATTCTGGCTTTTGCACTCTCACAGGCAGGTGAGACCAAGTATTACCATGGGATCACTAAATTTTAGAGTTTAGAAGTCTGTAAAGAGTATCGAGTCCAGATTTCTCAGTTGCTAGTGTGGAATTGAGGCTCAGGGGCATGAGTTCTCCTGTCTAGGTTGCCTGGCTAGTTAGTGGCAGAGGTAGCTCTAGACTTCAGGCCTCTTGCCTTCTGGTTAACTCATCCTCTTGTTTTTTTCTGTAAAGTGCTGCTTCTGACAAATATTAGAACTAAAAAATTAACTACAAGGGCATAAAGACTTCTTTCTATGGAAATCTTTAATAAAAGGAGTTAGAGAAACTGAACTGTGCCCTTTTCTTGCCTTGAGATTTCTCTCTCTTCAGGCAACCAGGGCTAGGAACCAGGGTAGGTATTAGAAATACAAAGGCAAATATTATTCAATCCCTGTCGCTGAGTGTCTCAATCTACTAGGAGTGTGTACGTGTGTGTGTGTAAGTCATGTAAACAGATCGTTATGACACATTAAGTTAGCGAGTTGTACTAAAATAGGGAGGTTGACTAAGCGCAGTGTAGGCGCAGAAAATAGATTATCTTTCTGCATGGTGAAGTCAATGGGAGACATATCCACAAGGGTTACCTGTATAAATCCGACACACATTGTGGACCTATATTGACACAGCTTTGCTTTCAAAGAAACTCAGTTGGGATTCCAGAACCATTTAAAGAACAATATGTATTTTTCTTGAGAAGATACAGAAGGAGAATATATTGATAAAACACGTCGAAACCATCTTAAATTTGTTTTCCTCATCTTTCTCACTGTTATTTATCTGCACACACATAATAGTGACTCAGAATAATCTCACCCACTTTCAAACACTCAAAATTCTAGAGTTGAGACCTGCTGAATTTCTCCTTTCTCGTTTCCATTTTGGCCTGGTCACTCCAACAAAACTAAGGCCAAGAATCTTGCCTCCTTCCAAGGCTGGTAGGAGGGGATGAGAAAGATTGTAAAACTTTATAGTTTAATATATTTGCTTATATTCTCTCACGAATTTTACTCTTACACAGTTTTTACGTTTGGTGCTCACAGTTGCCTTGTGAATTAAGGAAGAATATAATTATTATCCCAGTTTTATAGATGGAGAAATTGAAATTCAATGAAAATGCCGTTTGATCTGCATCTTGAAGTCAGATTTATACATGCCGAGAAATGAGGGGATGTTTTTTCAAGCTGAAGGAATAGCATGTGCAGAGGCAGGGAGACCTGGATATGATGCTGTGAAAGTGTCAGGGTGCCAAGACTATAGGATTATGGATTGACTGTGGGGAAAGAAGATGGGGTGGAGAAAAGTTGTGACTAAATGATAAAAGATCCTATTTTTCACATTCGGAAGTTTTTCCTGAAGGCAATGATCAGCTAATAGGGTGTTATTAAAGGTAGAGGCATGATAAGATCAGATTAGTTTTGGAGGAAGATTTTGTGGCAGTAATTTGGAGGGAATTCTGGAGTTCGGAGGTAGTGATGACATGGAACCCAGCATAGAGTAGTTCTAAGCATTCAGACTCTGGATTCAGATTCTTGGTGCTGCCATTTTTTTATCTTTGTGACCTTGAAAAAGATACTGAAACACTCTGTGCCTTGGCCTCCCATTTATAAATTGTGGATAATAATAGATCTTCTTCATGGGGACAAGCTGAAGATTGCAGTGGGCTTAGATCAGTGCCTGGCACATAGTAAGTGTTCAAGAAATGTTAGCAATTGTTAGTCATCTATGTGAGTGATAAGGTTCTAAAAATGTAGAGGTGAAGGGAAAGGAGTGGAATATTTCCACTTTGGATGACAGGTGAATAATTTAATGCCAACAAAGGAATATATGAGAAAGAGAACAAGACTGTTGTGGGGGATAATGAGTTCGGTTTTGGATAAGTTCATTTTCAGATGCCTGCAAATTATGTAAGAATTCAGGCTAAAGATAATTAGAAAGAAAATATACTATAAAACATAATTTATTTAAGAAGGAAATAAAATACGTTTTGTATTACCTGAATAATTTTCTCAATTAGCAAGGATACAAAAATTGACTGTATGCGGTTATTGTAGCAGAAACATATATTTCATCAGAATCAATCCCAGAACGTTCTATTCTATAAAACTGTTCATGAGATACAATAATTTACATCTTTTAAGGTAATTAACTGTTTATAAACACTGTTTACATATAATTGTTCCTTACAACAATCCTGTGAGGAAAGAAAAGAATTACCTTTATTATCCCATCTTTAGATGATGAAATTGAAGCTCAGAGGAGGACATATAATAAGTAAGAGCTAGAACCTGAATTTATACCCCAAAACTGTCTGAATCCTAAGCCTCATGATCCTAACCACTGTACTCTAATGCCTCTCTTAGTTGTGCAATAAGTGAAAATATTTTACCTTCCGGGTGGAATTCCCTGTTCCTAAAAATAATTGATTATATTGCATAAATATGCTCTAGGCATCTCCTATGTGTGAGGACACATGTGGTCATGTTACCATTAGTAACCTTTGTAATTTTAGTAAAATCCAAATTTTACTGCCTCTATAAAATTCTGCATGTCTTTTCCGCCCATATCTTACCTGTTTGCTATTCAGTACCCTTCAACCACGCTAGCTTTTTTCCAGTTCTTGCACACAGCAACCTTACCTATTCTCTGGGCCTCTGCCTTTGCTGTTCCAACTGAGTAGGACAATTTTCCTTCATAGCTTTGCATGGTTGAAAACAGCTGGACAGGGACAACCTATACCTCCATTGTCCAGATGACTTTCTCTCTCGGGGTCCCTGCACCTAAAACACACACACACACACACACACACACACACACACTCTCTCTCTCTCTCTCTCTCTCTCACACACCCATACAAACCCAAAACTACTCATTTGTCTTCCAGTTCCAAATATAAAGCCTTCTGTACCTATCAGCGTATGCCCTGAAGAATGGATCGTCACTAACCTGCTAGTTTCAAAACTAGTCAGACTCAGAATAGTAGACTGTGCAAATCAGATGACACCCTGATAAACATATTTCATTTAGTGCTCACAACATAACATGATGTTATTATAATTCCCATTAAAATATATGGTTCTTATATAAAAACCATCAATTCAATTTATTGTTTGTGGATAGTTACATTTGTAGAAAAAGTACAAAATCATGCTGAAAAAAGCTAACACCAAATTCAAGATAGAGATTTTATCTGAGGATGGAGGGAGCAGAAAGGGAAAGGGAAATGCGTCTTAAATCTATTAATGAGTTTGTATTACTTAAAGAAAAAGTGTTTTGAAAAAAATATGGAAAAATATTCACAACTTTTAAATCTGGATGGTAGCTACATGAGTCTGAGTATTTGTCATTTTCTGATGTCTCCAACTATATTTATATTTCATATCTAAAATTTAAAAATAAAAAAGCCGACATATCCTTGTTTAAAAAATTGTTAAATTAGAGTAAAAATGTGAAAATAGTCCCATATGCCTCCTGTTATGGCTCTTCAGGCAATTGCTATTGATAGTTTCACGTTTATCCTTCAATATACAAATAAATGAAGAGAACACACATACACATACTCCCTCATAAACACATGAACTCAAATACAGTGCCTTGAAGTTTAGATAAAATGGACTTAAAATAGGCTTCCTGCCAGTTCAGTCGCGTGGAAGTCCAAATCTCTTCACCATGAATTCTGAGAATTGGCAGCCTCACCAAATTCTGTACCACCCATTTATTCTCCCACGAAGAGTACAGGAGAAAATAATTTTCCTTCATGGCTTGACCAACAGTTGATTTTTAAAATCTTTTACATTTTTCCATGTAGTATGTTAAAAAAAAAATCTCCTAAAACATCACTTAAGTGTGATTTCAATTTGCTTTTCTTGGAACATAACTCAGGAGGTCCATATTTTTAAAATATTTATTTGTCATTTACATTTTTTCCTTTTAAATTGCTTATTTTTAACATTTGTCCACTATTTTACAGGTTATTTGTCTTTTTCTGAATGATTTATAGGAGTTTTTTGATTACTAGGACTGTTCTTCTTTGTTAAACATTAATTCATTCATTTATGAATAACCAATATTTATTGATTATTGATCATTGTACTAACTATAAAGTTTTTTGCAGATATTTTCTCCTAGTTTGTCATTTCTTCTTAAATTTAACCTTTTGCTTAATTTTCACTGAGTCTAATATAGCAATCTTTCTTGTGAGACTAAGGCGTTAGGGGAAAAAATCCTCATTTAAAAATGATGGGTGTAAGACTTTGTGAGTTAAAGTGACTTGTGCATTGTTGCATAGCTATTAAGTGTGAATCTAGAAATTGGAATTTAGGCCTTCTCTAATTAGACACAGAGCTTTATATTTAATGGAATACTTACAAAATAATTCATATAACACATAACTCTAGATTAAAGAACAATAATAAAATGGATACCCATGTCTTGACCACCCAACTTAGGAAATAAAACATTACTCATACCTTAACTCCCTATGAACGCTTTGCCAATGGCTCCGTATTCTCTCCCTCTCAGAGTAACTACCATCTTATATTCCATGTGTGTAACCTTGGAGCCCCAGTGGTGCAGTGGTTAAGAGCTCAGCTGCTAACCAAAAGGTCAGCAGTTCGAATCCACCAGCCACTCCTTAGAAACCTATGGGGCGATTCTACTCTTTCCTATAGGGTCGCCATGAGTCGGAATCAACTTGATGGCAGCAGATGAGGGCATCTTAAAACTGAGGAACCTGGAATGATTAAGTGACTGACACAGTTATGAATCAAACTCTCCCTTTTGTCCTAAACTCCTGTTTCTGCGTTTTGAATGAACAACTATGTGGTTATGCTTACTTGTTGTTGTTGTTGTTAGGTGCCTTTGAGTTGGTTCCAACTGATAGTGACCCTATGTACAACAGAATGGAACACTGCCTGGTCCTGCGCCATCCTCACAATCTTCACAGCATTTGGTATTTTACTAAGTGTTTGCCCAGCTTCAGCTGTAACAAACCCAACAACGAAACTCTATAATTTCTCTCCTTACAGAGTTCTTGTTATTTTTCCACTTTGACATATTTGACATGGTCACTTGCTTTTTTAAACAAATGTTTTTAATGGCATATTTACGTATCCATAAATAGCCTACTGTTGAGTTTTGCCTATTCTGGGCTCTACATAAAAGGAAACATACTGTATATATATATTTTTTGTGACATGCTTCTTTTGTTAAACATATTTTTGAAATTCAGCCATGTTGACATGTATGGCTATAAATTATTCATTTTTCAGTACTGCATAATACTCTTTTAGGAGTATTTTGGTCAATTTAGCCATTTGGCTGTTTGTATTTAATTGGAATGTTTGTAGGTTTGTTTTTTTTGTATTACAAACAATATTTCCGTGAATATCCCTGTGCGTAACTCCTGATACATGGGCAAGAGTTTTCTAAGGTATATACCTAAGTGTGTAATGACTAGCCTGCAGGGTATGCTCATGTTCAAGCTGATAATGTGCAAGTTCTCTAGAATGGTTGCACCTATTTACACATTCAGCCAGCAGTGTTTGAGCATGCTCCTAAACCCACATCTTTCCCAAAACTTGGTATTGTCTGACTTTAATTTTTGCCAATCTAATCATGTGAAATGGTATTACATTGTGATTTTAATAAGCATTTCCTTTATGAGCAATGATGCTAAGCATCTTTTCATATGCTTACGTGCTTAGGGAACATTTGTATTTTCTTTTCTGAAACACCTATTGTGATCATTAAGGTTGTGTGTCAACTTGGCTATGCTGTGATTTTCGGTGGTTTGGTAGTTATGATGTAGTTTGGCAGTAGTATAATGATGTAATCACCTCCATGATGAAATCTGATGTAATGTGATCACCTCCAGATGGGATCTGCTCCCAGTTGCTAATCAGTTGAAAGGGAGTTTCCTTACGGGTGTGGCCTGCACCCAATATATGTGGACTTTCTGGCAAAGGTTTTTTTTTTTGGCTTTTGCTCTGCTGTTGATCCTGCATTTGGCTCATCAGCATCTGACCTCCAGTTCTTGGGACTTGGGGCAGCAGCCTACTGTCTGACCTGTAGATCTTGGGTTCATTAGCCCCTGCAGCTATGTCAGACAGGAGAAGCCTCCAGTCTGATACCTGATGCCTAACCCATGGACTTGGGATTTGCCAGCCTCTACAACCATGTGAGCCATTTCCTTGGGATAAACATAAGCTTCACTGGTTTTGCTTCTCTAGAGAATCCAGCCTAAGTCATTTCGTGTCAGCAGTGGGGTACCTCCAGGCACTTATTGGTGGAGCTAAAGAGCTTTGGAACACTTGCCCGTGTACGGCAGACGCCAAGCCAGCCCAAGAGGGGGCGCGAGGGGCCGAGAGGCCAAAGAACCAGGAAGCAGAAGTTGAAGAGACAAGATGCACAGGAAGCAGTGCTGCCTCAGTCTCAAAGGGTATGGCCACAACCTCTGGGGTCTCAAAAGGTGGAGCTATGGCCTCTGGAGTCTCAAAGGGTGAGGCCACAGCCTCCTAGGTTTCAAAGACTCAGATCTTAACCAACTCTGTTCCTGAGTGTGGGGCTGCCTTTCATGGGTGCCAGTGGGGTGGGGCCAGATCTGCTGCCCAAAGCTGAGGGGATGGGGCTGCCATGCCTAAGGGGCAGAAGAATGGGGCCTGCCAGGGCCAAGGGGGTAGGGTTGCCACTCAGATGGACTAGAGAATGAGGCAGCCCAAATGTGAGGGGGCAGGGTTGCCTTTCCAGTGTGCCTGGAAGGCAGAGCTGAAGCCCAGCGCTGAGGGACCTCTACCCCAGAATCTGGAGAGTGTGGCCAACACCCAGAATCTGGAGGCAGGGCCATTGCCTACATGGTCTCAGAAAACAGAGGATTATTTTCAAAGTTGAGAGCTAATGTAATGTGTTCTGCTGACTTGCTTGGCGCCTGTTATTCCCTTTTTCCCTCCAATTTCTCCTATTTGTAATGGAAATGCTACCTTATGCCTATTCTGCCATTGTACTTTGGGAAACAGATAACTTGTATTTTAGATTTCACAGATGAAGAGGAATTTTGCCCCAGGATGGAATTTGGACTTGGAATTAATTTAAGACTTTTGAGGTGGTATGATGGGCTGAAAGCGTTTCACATGTGGCAAGGAAATGAATTTTGGGGGGCCAGGGTGGAATATCAAGAGTTGAACAGTGTCTCCCCAAAACATGTGTCAACTTGACTAGGACATGATTTCCAGTATTGTGTGGTTGTCCTCCATTTTGTGATCTGATGTAATTTTCCTATGTGTTGTAAATCCTAGTCTCTGGAGCCCTGATGGTGCAGTGGTTAAGAACTCGGCTGCTAACCAAAAGGTCGGCAGTACAAATCCAACAGCCACTCCTTGGAAACCCTATGGGGCAGTTCTATTCTGTCCTAGAGGGTCACTGTGAGTCGGAGTCAACTTGATGGCGATGAGTTTTTTTTTTTTTAATTTTTTTACCACCAACAAAGAAGTGCCAGAGCAGAGTATGTCTCAGAACCCAGAGTTCCTGTGCTGAGAAGCTCTGCGACCAGGGGAAGATTGATGACAAGGACCTTCTTTGAGAAACGACAGAGAGAGAAAGTCTTCCCCTGGAGCTGGCACCCTAAATTCAGACTTCTAGCCTTCTAGACTGTGAGAGAATAAACTTCTGTTTGTTAAAGCCATTCGTTTCTGGTATTTCTGTTATAGCAGCACTAGAAAACCAAGACACCTATTTTATCTCACTTCTGCAGAGTATCATTTTTTTCTACTGGGTAGTTACATTTATAAATTCAGTATACAATGTATGCATAGCAAATAATGTCTGTAGTTTGTGGGTTGTCTTTACTCTGTTTATGATGTCTTTTAACTTGCCAAAATACTCAGTTTTAAATTAGTTGCAGTTATCAGTCTTTTTCCTTTATAGTTTGGACTTTCTGTCTCCAATTAAAAAAATCTTTTCTTTCTGGAAATCTTAAAGATGTTTTCTTATATTGTCTTCTAAAAGTTGTATATATTTGCTTATCACGTGTAACTCTATAAAACTTACTGGAACTAATTTTTATAAATGGTCTGACGGAAAGATTTGATTGCATTTCTGTTTCTTTCTCTTTATATGAATAACCAATTTCCTCAACACTGATCTTCATTATTAATTTTATTAAAAATAAAGTTTTCATAGGTGTTCTAAGATCTCTATTCTCTTTCAGTGGTCAATTAATCTATCCTTGTGCCAATTACATGTTGTCTTAATTATTATAGCTTGATAATAAACCCTGGTGTCTGGTAGGGCAGGTATCCTCAAATTCTTCTTCAGAGTGATGTTGGCTTTTTCTGGAGTTAGAATCTAAGTATATTTTAGAATTAGCCGTCAAGTTCCATGGAATACTTTTTTGGGACTGTTTGGAATTGCCTTGATGCTATAGACAAGATTGGGGATTATTTGTTTCCATTGTTAAGTGCCGTCAAGTTGGTTCCGTCCCATAGCGACACTATGTACAACAGAACAAAACACTGCCTGGTCTGTGCCATCATCACAATTGTTATGCTTGAGCCCATTGTTGCGGTCGCTGTGTGAATCCATTTCATTGACGGTCTTCCTCTTTTTTGATGACTCTCTACTTACCAAGCATGATGTCCTTCCCCAGGGACTGGTCCTTCCTGATAAAATGTCCAAAGTATGTAAGATGAAGTCTCGCCATCCTTGCTTCTAAGGAGCATTCTGGCTGTACATCTTCAAAGAAAGATTTGTTTGTTCTTCTGTCAGGACATGGTATATTGAATATTCTTCACCAACACCATAATTCAAAGTTGTCAATTCTTCTTCAGTCTTCCTTATTCATTGTCCAGCTTTTGCATGCATATGAGGCAATTGAAAATACCATGGCTTGGTCAGGCTTATCTTGGTCCCCAAAGTGACATCTTTGCTTTTGAACACTTTGAAGAGGTCTTTTGCAGCAGATTTGCCCAATGCAATACATCATTTGATTTCTTGACTGTTGCTTCCATGGGTATTGATTGTGGATCCAAGTAAAATGAAATCCTTGACAACTTCAATATTTTCTCCTTTTATTATGATGTTGCTTATTGGTCCAGTTGTGAGGATTTTTGTTTTCTTTTATGTTGATGTGCTATCCATACTGAAGGCTGTAGTATTTGATCTTCATTAGTAAGTGCTTCAAGTCCTCTTTACTTTCAGCAAGCAAGATTGTGTCATCTGCAAATTGCAGGTTGTTAATGAGTCTTCCTGCAGTCCTGATGCCACATTCTTCTTCATGTAGCCCAGCTTCTTGGGGTATTTGTTCAGCATACAGATTGAATAAGTATGGTGAAAGGATACAACCCTGCTGCACAACCTTCCTGACTTTAAACCACGCAATATCTCCTTGTTCTGTTTGAATGACTTCCTCTTGGTCTGTGTACAGTTTCCTCATGAGCACCATTAAGTGTTCTGGAATTCCCATTCTTTTTAATGTTCATAATTTGTTATGATCCACACAATCAAATCCCTTTGCACAGTCAATAAAACACAGGTAAACATCATTCTGGTATTCTCTGCTTTCAGCCAAGATCCATCTGACATCAGCAATGATACTCTTCATTCCACTACCTCTCTTGAATCCTGCTTGAACTTCCAGCAGTTCCCTGTCAGTGTACTGCTGCAACCACTTTTGAATGATCTTCAGCAAATTTTACTTGTGTGTAATATTAATGATATTGTTCAATAATTTCTGCATTCTGTTGGTTCACCTTTCTTTGGAAGGGGCACAAATATGGATCTCTTCCAGTCGACTGGCCAAGAAGCTGTCTTCCAGATTTCTTGACATAGATGAGTGAGCGCCTCCAGAGCTGCATCCATTTGCTGAAACATCTCAATTAGTATTCAGTCAATTCCTGGAGCCTTGTTTTTCTTCAATGCCTTGCGTGCAGCTTGGACTTCTTCCTTCAATACCATCAGTTCTTTATCATGTGCTACCTCCTGAAATGGTTAAACATTGACCAATTCTTTTTGGTACAGTGACTCTGGGTTTTCCTTCCATCTTCTTTTGATGCTTCCTGCGTCACTCAATGTTTTCCCCATAGAATCCAGTATTGCAACTCAAAGCTTGAATTTATTCTTCAGTTCTTTCAGCTTGAGAAATGATTAGTGTGTTCTTCCCTTTTGGTTTTCTAGCTCCAGGTCTTTGCACATATCATTATAATACTTTATTTGTCTTCTTGAGCCACCTTTTGTAACCTTCTGTTCAGCTCTTTTATCATTTTGTCCATTCACTTTAGGTACTCTTATGCTCAAGAGCAAATTTCAAAGTCTCTCCTGACATCTAGGTCTTACCCACACGTCTGTCAGTTTGTGGTATTGTGGTGGCTTGAGTGTTGCTGTGATGCTGTAAGCTATGCTACCAGTATTTCAAATACCAGCAGGGTCATCCATGGTGGACAGGTTTCAATGGAGCTTGCAGACTCAGAAGGACTAAGAAGAAGGATTTCTGAAAAATTGGCCAGTGAAAACCTTATGAATTGTGGAACATTGTCTGTTTTGGTGCTGGATTGTGTGCCCATCAGGTTGGAAGGCATTCAAAATATGACTGTGGAAGAGCCACCTCCTCCAAGTAGAGTTGACCTTAATGACATGGATGGAGTCAAACTTTTGGGACCTTCATTTGCTGATGTGGTACGACTCCAGATGAGAAGAAACAGCTGAAAACATCCATTATTAATCATAATGTGGAATGTATGAAGTATAAATGTAGGAAAATTGGAATTTATCAAAAATGAAATGGAATGTACAAATATCAATATCCTAGACCTTAGTGGGCTGAAATGGACTGGTTTTGGTATATGCTCTAGTATGCCAGGAATGACAAATTGAAGAGGAATAGCTTTACATTGTAAGTTTGCTTTGAATTTTACATATTCCCTTAATTTCTGTTTATCTGGAAATATCATAATTTTGCCATCATATTTGAGAGTTTTGCAGGATACATTATTTATTGTTGGCAGTTTTTTCTTTCAAGATTTTATATGTGTCATCCCCTTGCTGTCTTGCCTGCATAGTTTCTGCTGAGTAATCAGAGCTCAGTCTTATTGTTTCTCCATTGTATGTGACTTTTCATTTTTATTGAGCTGCTCTCAGGATTCTTTCTTTGTCTTTGGTTTTAGCAAGTATGATTATGATATGTCTTTGTATTTTTCTTTTGGGGACTATCCTGTATGGGATTCATTGACCTTCTTGGATGGTTGGCTTTTCATCTTTCATGATATTAGGGAAGTTTTCTGTCGGCAAATCTTCAGCGATCCTCACTGTTTTCTCCCTCTGTTCTGGAACTCCAATCACTTGTAGATTTTTGCTTTTGATTGTATCCTGCATCATTCTCAGGGTTTATTCATTTTTCTTCATTCTTTTCTCTGAGTTTTCCTCAAACAAAGTGGTAATCCAAGGATTTGTCTTCAATTTCGCTGATCCTGTCTTCCATTGTTTCAAATTTGCTCCTAAAACCTTCTATTACACTATCCATTTCTGAAATCTTGTTTCACTTTTGGATTTCTAGTTGCTGTTTTTGGATGATTTCTAGTTGTTTATTCATTTTGACATTATGTTTCTATATTAGTTTCCTGAATTTTTTCATTGTTTTATTTGTCTTTTCCATGTTTTTGTCTATTTTTTTAAATTTTTGTCTGAATTTTCCTTCATCTGTTGGAGAACCCTGAATATTAGAGTTTTGAATTCCCTATCATGCAGTTCCAGTTCCTTTTCTTCTAGCAGTAAGTCATCTGCTGTTCTATTTTGGTCACTTTCTGGAGCCATCCTCTCCAGTTTTTTTTTTCTTTTTTTTTTTTTAATATGTTTTGATATTATCTGCTGTCTTCAGAACATCCAGGAATTATTTTCTTCATTTATTGATAATAGATTTGATTGTTTCATTTTGCTTTTTTGTTTTATTTGGTTATGTCTGGGCAGGTGGGATGACTATGTTGCTTGCTTGTCTGTGGACACAATACTTCTCGCCACCTTGTCCAGGTGGGTAGGGCCAGTCACTGCAGCAGGGCGGGTTCAGTGGGGGTGGAGGGGTGGAGATGGGTAGTTTGGCACAAACTGGGGGTGACAGGATGGGCCTTGGGGGTAGTGCATGGCAGCATCTGGGCGACCATACCAGCACCACTTGGGGATGTGGCACTTGGTGCAGGGTGCAGGAGGAAAAGGAGATGATGTGATGTGCAGAGCTAAGTGGGAGTGTGAAAGAAGAGGAAGAAGAGAGAGAAACAAAAGCAGAAAAAGGGAAAAGAAAGCAAAAATGAAGTAAGAAAAGAAAGAAGAAAAGCAAATTCAGTGGCGATGCAGTAGGATTCGGTGAGTGGGGATGGGGCAAATCTGGTGAGACTGTGCTGGTGGCTCTCTGGCGGAGTAGTGTGGCTCAGCTTAAGGAGCATGGGTGGTGCATGGGGCTAGGTGGGCGGGAGAAAGGAAAGGAAAGAGGGGAAAGAGAGAGAAGAAACCAACAATTAAACAAACAAAAAAGAGTTAAAAAGTAAAAAAACAACAACAAAAATATGGTGGTAGGGGAGCCAGCCATTGGAGGTGGGTGGAATTGGGGTGGTGGTGAACTGATGTCTCTCTCGCCAGGTGGCATGGCACCACCCATCAGGAAGGGGCAGAGGCAGTGAAGGGCCTATGTGGGGGAGAGAAGGAAAAGGAGAATGGGAAAGAAAGAAAAATAAAAAATATGGTGCTGAGGGAGCCAGCCTGTGGGGGCAGCACAGACCTGGGGAGGATGTGTGCCAGAGGCTTTTCAGTTGAGTGGTACAGCACAGCTCTCTAAGAAGCAGGGGTGGGGTGGGGTGGAGCAGTGCATGGGGCTAGGTAAATGGGAGAAAGGAAGGAAGGGAAAGAGAGAAGAAACAAAAATTAAAAATTAAAAAACAATAAGTAAGTAAATAAAATGGCACTGACCCAGGGAGGCTGTGCGCAGTGACTCTCCAACCGAGCTGCACGGCACAGTCCCTCCAAAAGGGGCAGGGGCAGTACACAGGGCTGGGTGGGCAGGAGAAAGGAAAGGAAGGAGAGGAGAGAGAGACAAGAAACACAAAAAAAGAAAAAGAAAAAAAAAAAGAACAAAGTAAACAAACCAAAAAATCACAGCCTGTCAAGAAGGGGAGAGGATGGCACACGAGGCTAGCTGGGCAGGAGAAAAGAAATAAAGGAAGGGAGAGAGACAGAAGCAACAAAAAAAGCCAAACAATATCAAAAAGCAAACAAACAAAAATACAAACCAAAACAAACAAAATGGCACTAAAGGGACCCACTGGTGGGGGTGGGGTGGACCCCTGTAGCAGTGGGCTGGTGTCTCTCTGGCTGAGCAACTGTGGCCTGTTGGAAAGCAGCAGAGGCCGTGTAGAGGGAAGAAGGGTGGGGGGTTGGAAAGTGTGTATCTCTGGTTACTGGGTGCTCCGTCTCCTGTTGGGAGCTCCATGGAGTTGCCTTCCCGTACTCCTTGTCTGCAGGTCCAAGATGGCGAATCTGAGCGGCAGTGAGCTAGTATCTCTCTGGCTGAGTGACTGTGGCCCTTTGGAAAGTGGTGGAGGCCTCGCACAGGGAAAAAGGGTGGGGAGATGGGGAAGTGTGTATCCCTGGTTACCGGGTTCTCTGTCTCCTGCTGGGAGCTCCATGAAGTTGCCTTCCTGTATTTCCTGTCTGTGTTCTTTGGTGGCTATAGTCCAAGATGGCAAATCTGGTCACGTTAGCTGTTAGGGGCCTTCTACCTGGTAGCTCTCTCTCTGTTCTCTGTTAATTTCTTACGCCCTTTGGTGCTTGATTGAGTTATTTTTGCCTTCATTTGATGCTGAGGGTTCCAGGATTGATGTTTGTATCTGTTTTACTTAATTTTTCGGGTCTCTGCTGTCGAGGGAGGGCATGGTGCTTTTGTCTATAGCTCCATGTTGGCTCTGCCCTAATCTTGTATTTAAAGTTATACAAATTTTGCTAAATCTTTCGTTAGACACATTTCACAGTTTTTCTATTTTCTATTATGATTTTTTGTTTGATTCATGAGGTTTTTTTTTTTAAGTGTATTTAAAATTTTTCAAGTGTATGAAAATTTCTACTTTTTGATGTCAAGTTATAAACTAATAGTACTTTGGATGGATTGTGGATTGTAGAATACCAATTCCTTGAAAATTTTATGTGCTATGGCCTAGTGCACACTCACTTTGTAAAGAGGTTTCCTGTATGTTTAAAATATCTGTTCTCCAATCTTTATGGACATTATTTTTTATGTGTCCATTAGATTAAGCGTGTTGATTGTGCTGTTCAAATTTTCAGTTATTTTTTATTTTTTTAAGGACTTGTTCAGTTAATTTCTAACAGAGTAATGTTAAAATTTCACACTATGATAGTTGTATTTTCAAGTAGAGTCTATTTTTTGCTTTATATATTTTGAGAACATGTAATTAGGCCCATGAAAATTTAGGGTTGTTGTATCTTCCAATTGCACTGAAACTTAAGTAATAGTCCTCTTATCTCAGATAATGATGTTGACTGAATGTCTGTTTTGCCTGGTATTGATAAAGTTATTCCAGCTTTGTTTTAGTTCATATTTTTCTGATATATCTTTTTCCAATTTTTTGACTTTCAGCCTTCCTGCTTCCTTATGTTTTAGATGTTTCCTTTAAAAACATACAGCAGATGTGGTACATACATACAGTGGAATACTACTCAGCCAGTAGGATAAATGAAGTCTTGATACGTGCCACAGTATGGATGGAGCTTGAAGACATTACACTGAGTGAAATAAGTGAATCACAAAAGGACAAATATTGAATGACCTCACTTAAAAAAATAGACAAGAAAAGGCAAATGTTTAGAGACCATCCCTGCTAACCACCAAAGAATGCTGATTTCTGTACGTATACCCTTTTTGTCTTTTTATAAAAGTGGGATCATACAACATTTGTCCTCTTTTGATTGACTTATTTAACTCAGCATAGTGTCCTCCAGGTTCATCCTTGTTAGAAGATGTTTCATGACATCATTATTCATTACAGCTACATAGTATTCCATTGTATGTATATACCTCATTTTGTTTACGCATTTGTCCATTGGTGGGCACTTAGGTTGTTTCCATCATTTTGCTATTGTGAATAATGCTGTAATGAACATAGGTGTGCATATGTCTATTCCTATCACTGTTATTATATCTCTAGGGCATATACCTAGGAGTGGGACTGCTAGATCATAAGGTATTTATGGGCTCAGACATAGCAACAATTGTGAGGATGGCACAGGACTGGGCAGTGTTTCATTCTGTTGTACATAGGGTCACTATGAGTTGGAACTGACCTAACGGCACCTAACAACAACAACGAGGTATTTCTATTTCTAACTTTTTGAGGAAGTGCCATACCATTTTCCACAGTGTTTGTACCACATTACAATCCCACCAGCAGTGGATAATTGTGCCAATATCTCCACAATCTTTCTAGCATTTGTTTTCTGTTTTTTTGATCAGTGCCATTTTTGCAGGAATAAGGTTGTATGTCATTTTAGTTTTGATTTACATCTTCCTAATGGCTAATGACTGCAAGCATCTTCTCATGTGTTTGTTGACCACTAGATTCCTCTCTTTGGTGCAGTGTCTGTTCATATCCTTTGCCCATTTTTTAAATTGGATTGTTTGTTTGTGTTGTTGTTGAGTTGTTGAAGTTTTATATGTATTTTAGAGATTAGACCCTTATCAGATATGTCATTCCCAAATATTTTTTCCTGGTCTGTAGGTTGTCTTTTTACTCTTTTGATACAGTCTTTTGTTGAACATAGGTATGTAATTTTAGGAGGTCCCGGTTATCTAAATTATCTTCTGGTGCTCATGCATTTGTAACTGTGTTTGGTAATCTATTTTTGCAAAATATTAGGTCCCATTTTTTTTGTCCCTATATCATCTTCCAGGAACTTTATACTTTTAGCTTTAACATTTAGGTCTTTGATCCATTTTTAGTAATTTTTTTGTGTATGGTATGAGTTGTGAATCTGGTTTCATTTTTCTGCAAATTGCTATCTAGTTTTGCTAGCATTATTTGTTAAAGAGATCATTTCCCTACTGAATGGACTTTGACCTCTTGTGGAAAATCATCTACACATATATGGATAGATTTACTTCTGGGCTGTTAATTCTATTCCATTGGTCTGTTGTCTGTCATTGAACTCTTACTAGGCTGTTTTGATTACTGTGACTGTATAGTATATTTTGAGATCAGAAAGTGTGAGCCCTCCCGCTTTGTTCTTCAATATTTTTTTTTGGCTATTTGTAGTCTCTTTGCATATAAAGTTGGTGATTTGGTTTTCCATTTCAGTAAAGAATGCTTTTGGAATTTGGATGGGGATTGCATTATCTCTATAGATCACTTTGGGCAGTATTGGCATCGTCACAATATTAAGTCTTCCAATCCATGGGCATGGAATTTTTTTCCATTTATGTAGGTCTGTTTTGGTTTCTTGCTGTAGTGTTTTATAGTTTTTATTGTACAGGTCTTTTACATCCCGGTTAGATTTATTCCTAGGTATTTTATCCTTTTGGGGGCTATTATAAATGGTATTGTTTTCTTGATTTCCTTTCAGAGTTCTCCTTGTTAGTGTAAAGGAACTCAACTGATTTTTGTGTGTTGATCTTGTACCCTGCCACTTAATTGAATACTTCTATTATATCCAGTAGCTTTCTTGTGGAATCTCTGGGATTTTCTATGTATAGGATCATGTCATCAGAGAATAGAGATGGTTTTGCTTCTTCCTTTCTAATTTGGATACCCTTTATTTCCCTTTTTTGCCTTGTTGCTCTGGCCAGCAATTCCAGGATAATATTGAGTAAGAGTGGTGATAGTGGGCATCGTCGTCTCGTTCTCAGTCTCAAGGGGAAGGCTCTCAGTCTTTCTCCATTGAGAATGTTGGCTACTAGTTTTGCATCTATGCCTTTAGTTCCTCCTCTCTTCTCCCCTCCCTTCCCCGTTCTCTTTCCCTACTCTCCTCCCCTCTGGTAGCATTTTCCCGTGGTTCCCTGGCTTCAAAGCTATGCCACTCCTGCACTTCACCTTCTTAGGGTTTCCTGTCCCAGGACATGTCCTGCCTACCTCATCATTTCTTTCTGCGGTTGTTTACACAGGATATCTGCCACCAGCTCTGTTCTCCTTGCGGTTGATTCCCTGGGTTCCTCACTCCAGGTTGTTGCTTGATGCTGTCCCAAAATGGGCACTTGCACCACGCCGGCTCGCAGGGCACAGGCATTCCATGAATCTCTGTTTTCGTGCTGGTCTTGTTCTGTCTCTCCAATTTGTTCTCAGTCTGTTTCTTTAACTCTCCATTTGATGTTCTGGGATCCAAGGTTGTTATTTGTCTATTTTACTTAGTTTCTCGAGTCTTTGTTGGTGGTGGTTGTTATGGTGCGTCTAACTAAGCCTCCATCTTCAATGGAACGCCTCTTATTATACTCTTTTAAGAACTGTTTATACAGGATCAAATTGACAACATCCACTCAAAGGATTAGATAGGAATCTTAGTGGGCAGTGAGTTTATGTTAATGGGGGAGGAAAACTCAGAAAACGAGAGTGAGAATGGTTGCACATTCTCTTGAAAAATGCTATCAATTTCACTGAACTGTATAGGTAGAAATTGTTGAATTGGTATATGTTTGCTAGGTATATTCTCAACAACAATAACAAAATTAATAAAATTTAAAAAAAACATAGAGAATTTTTCTTTACATTCAAGTCTGTCAGACTTTGTCATAGTGGAGAGATTAGTCCATTCATACTCATTGTATTATTATTGTTATGTTTTGATTTTATGTCCATCAAATTTCTCTGTGCGATGTTTTATTTTTTTTGTGGCTGCCTTCAAGATTTTATCATTACCTTTGATTTCCAGCAGTATGGCTATGTTTTGCCTAAGTATTTTACTTATTTGTTTATTATATATTTCTTATTGTTCTCTGTGCTTATTGCATCTGTGATTTGCTGTCTTTCATTAATTTTGGAAAATGTTCAACTTTGGTCTCTTCAAATATTTTATTTACTTCATTCTCTCTTTTCATTCTAGGACTCCAATTACATGTATATTAGATCCTTTGATATTGTTCCAAGCTCTTGGATGTTCAGTTTTTTTAACTTATTTTTTCATGGTTTTTCCTCTTCTATTTAATTTTGTATAATTTTTCTTGACCTTTCTTCAAGTTCTGATTCTTTCTTCACCTGTCCAGTCTCTCAATATACCCACCAAAAGAAATCTTCATCTCTGATATGATTTTTAATTTCTAACATTCCACTCTCTCTTTTGAAATTCTCATTTGTTCAGTCACATTTTCCTTCTTTTCCACTAGATTCTTTAACATGTTGATAGTATTTATTTTAAAGTCTCTGTTTGATAATTTTAGTATTTCAGTCTTCTGTGAGTCTGGTTCTGTTGACTGCTTTATTTCTTGATTGATTTTTTTTTGACTGCTGAACAATAATACGTGTAGGAGAACATTGTTGTTGCCACCTGCCATTGAGTTGGCACCCAACTCATGGAGACTCCAGGTGTTATAGAGTAGAAGTGCTCCATACTGTTTTCTTGGCTGTAATCTTTATGTAAGCAGATTGCCAGGCCTTTTCTTTCATGAAGCTGCTGGGTGGGTTTGAAAGGCCAACCTGGAGTTAGCAACCAATTGCAAACCACTTATGCCACCCAGGCTCCTCAAAGAACATTAGCAGATGAGATAAATATCATTTACACTAGTAAATGAGTTTGCCCCTACTGTGAGGCTATTAGTGTGGGAAATTTAGTAAATATGGTCAGAAATTGGGCTTGGTATGTGCTTTTGTTTTTCTTATCATTGCTTTTAGTACACCACAGGCTTCAAATTCACTAGTGGTGGCTCCATCATCATTTATTTAGTGTAGGATCTAAGATGCAGTATAATTTTTCTCAGCTTTCAACAACCACATCATTCCTGCACCACAGAGGGCACCTGTATCCACTCTTTTCCTTTTCCCTTATCCCAGATGCATTGGATACTAGCCGGACACCGAGGATGACAAGGCTTTTTGCCTCTTCCCCAACTGCTTAAGGATGTTCTTTGTTATGAGAGGATTCAAAGCAGCAGGTAGCATTTTTGCCTGTCCTCCAGAACCCACTGATCACCTGCTTGCCTGTGTCACTTTGGGAGGTAGAGTGAGTGGGGCTGTTTCTGTTCTCCTGTCCTGCCTCAGTCCATGGAGAAGAGCTTGAAAGTGAATGTGAACTCTCTTTGTATACGGTTGATGCTAGTTTATACACTATCCCACACTTGGCTTTCAGGAATTTCTTAACATTTTAGCTGCTCCTTACTTGCTTCTACAGCAGCCACCTCTTCCTCCCATACTCTACTAAAGGTAAAAAGTTTTTTTTATCTCTTTTGGAGGGGCTTGTTACTCTTTGGGATTCCATTCACTTGGCTGCCTTGAGACTTTAGCCTCTTATGAGTTCAAGGAAAGTTATAATGTGTAGATTATCCAGCTTTTTTTTTCATAGTTAGGATGGAAGCCATGTTCTCCAGTGGCTTTCTACATTCTGCTGGAAATGGGGATTCTCACCCTTTGAGCTTTCCACTTTATATCCACCTATCTATTGACTTTTTAGTTCCAGTTATTACATTTTGCATTTCTAGAAATTTTATTTGGTCCTTTTTCACATCTTTGTTTGCTTTTATAGTCTTATTCTTTCCTCATATCTCAAATTTTGCTTTCTTTAAATATCAAACATAGTAATTTTACAGTACTTCTGATAAATCTCATATCTGAAGTCATTGCTATTCTTTGCTGATTTCTGTTGTCTCTGCTGATTTTCACTCATGGGGCCTGGTTTGTTGGGTGATTTTTGACTGTGAGCCACTCATTTTATTTCGGAATTTATCTGTGGGAAACTTTGAGGACAGAGTTGAGGCTGCTTTATTTCAGAAAGCATTTGTATTTGTTTCTGCTAGTCACCTGAGGGTGCTAGCAAGTTAGGATGACTCTATTCCCTACCTTTGATTTTGGGGATCATATATCTACCATGAGTTCAAACATACGTGAAGATTTTTTATCGTTATAAATTCTTAAGGAAAATTTGAGATAAAAAAATTGTTCTTGCTTTCCCCTTCTGTGTACAGAAGTGAAAACCTTTCGGGTACCAGCTTTATATAAAGATCTCCTATTGATGCCCTACCGTTAGTATGTCCCATGCTTTACTCCTGTGTCCCTTACAACCTTCAAAGCAGAATCTTAGGGTCTCCAAGGCTTGGTAGAAACCCTGGGGAAAAAGTCTGCTTTGATGCTTGCTTCTTTGGTTTCATTTTGTTTTTGGCATCTACAGACTGCTTTTCAGAAAACCTCAGCAATGCATTAAAAATGATTTTTCTAAAAATAGTTTATTTTAGCATTTTGGTTGTTTTATATGGGAGGGTTGTTAAGAGTATTTAGTCTATTATTCTACTGAGAATGGAAGTTCTCATCTCTTGATCTCTCCACTTTTCGTGTTACTTCTTTACATTAGAAAGAAAATTCAAAGTCTATTTTTTTGTTTACTGTAATGGATAGTGTGAATTTGAAATATGTTTGCTATCCTATGTTTAGAATTGACATTAGTCATGCTGAAAAAAATATCTTTTCTTTTCTGATTCTTGGATTATCTTATTTTTTCCTAGCCGAAAGTAAGAATTCTAGTGAAGAAATATTTTGGAGTTTTTAAATTAAGATTCCAACCAAGGACCAAGTTTTCTCCAGAGCTTCCTGCCTATTTTCTTTGACATCATGAGTATCAGCAGAAGAGCGTGATTTGGGTTTATTTATTTATTTGTCTGTAAGATGACTGATTCACCCAGGGGCACTTCCTCTGTCTGATTTCAGCCACCGCTATCCGACATCAATACTGGAAAATACTGGAATCCTGGAAAACACAAGTATTTAATCTATCCCTGTTGTTCGTCTCTATGGGGCTTGTTTGAGGTACTTCCAGATGTGGAAGGGACTCCTAGTTCCCTTGCAGCTGGTGGAGGTTATTTCATTCCCCATGGTGGAGTTTCCAGATTGTAATTTGCAGGGCAGGTGCAGTGTAACTGGAGCAGTGAATGATACTTAGCAAAGCTAACCGATGTTCCTCATGCTTTCAAAAAACCAGGAGAGAGTGATACAGTAGAACTTGGAGGTAGATCTTAGCTACTTTTCCATAATGAATGTTCATGAACCTACTGGGATCCTTCATTCCATTCTGTTAGAGATGAGTGATGAGTGATTATGAAAGCAAGGACCCCGGTGCTCCCCAAGAAAGCGAAACAAACGTGCAGAATGCTGAGTTTTATAGTAGTATACTACTACTTCTCTCTCCTTTTCTGTAATGGAAAGTAGGGATTGAGTTTAGTGGAGAAAAACTGACATGAATGATACAGCACTTTGTTTTTGCTTTTGGTGGTTTTCTACTCCCATTCTCTGAAACAATGTTTAAAAAAGGAAATTGTTTGACCGGACAGGCTTTGGTAAACAGGAGTCTGTTGAAGCCATAGCTGGGAGCTCACTCTGCTGATTCCAGTCACAGGAGAAATTCAGAGACATGGGTCAAGGGCTGAGTCATTGGATAAATTAACTGCCCAAAATGCAGTAGTTAAAATGTTGTCCATAGTCACGTAGGTAACGATTAGGTAACGATCGAGGTCTCCCCTCAAGCTGGTATGCCTTTCCCAGCAACAGATGACTGCGTTAAAAGCTTGCATGCCATGGCTCAGAGGGAATCATGGTGTCCCAGTGTCCTATGCGAGCCTTTCCTGAAGCTGATTTTCATTGAACCCTGAGTCCAAGTGGCAGCTGTGGATTTTGACATCCCAGAATTTTATAGGGCAAGGGCATCCTCGACATGTAGTGATGCGTGTCCAGGTTGGAAGTGGCTATTCATGAAACTGACAGGATAAAGCCCTAATTGTAAAGACCAGCAGGACTCCCTGTACCCCAGGATGTTTCCACAGAGCTGTCACTATCTCCTCTCAGGCAGGATCATCGGGCTGGAACAGTGAATGAAAAACATTTTGTTCAATGCTCAACATAAATAACTTCCATCATTAGCAATGTGACAAGTGAAGGAGGACCTGCATGCCAAAAGACAAGGATTTATGTATGCATCGTGGTGATGAGTGATTCTGAAAACTTTGAGCTGCTGGGGAAGCAGCTTTCAGCTCCTGGAAGCTACTGAAACCGAGTAGAGTAAAATAGTATACCCCTCTGGTTTTCAGCAAGAGCTTAATTTGAGGTTTTGGGATTACATTGGTCTGGGAATGGGGTGGGAGGATCTGAACGTGAATCATAGTTCATCTCAATATTTTGCAAGGCTTTTTCAGTTCTTTGAGTCTCCATTTCTCAGTCTTTTGAAAGGGAAAGTTGTAAGGGACTATCTTCTTTGTTTGGATGTATAACGTAGCCCGGTTTGTTAAGTGTTCTGAACTCTTCGGAAAAAGCAAAGAATTCTTTCATACCAAATTGCACTCTGAGTGCATTTATGCAAACAGCATTTATTCCTTACGATCTAAAAGAAATGTAGCCAGATGGCATGACAGTTTTTTAAGTTGTTATGAAAAACAAGAATCCTTATCTTAATTTCTTTTCAATCAGTAACGACTCCTAATTTACGAGGAAGAGAAAAGTGGAATAGAAGCTGTCTTTCTTTGAAGTAAGCTGTGATGTAATGATTTGGTGGGCAACCTACATAGTTTAATTAAGCACTCTGATTAAATCAATATGTATCCAACAGTTTAGCCTGGCAATCAGCTTAATCTCATTAAATGTTGTTCAGGCCCCAATAATTGATTAATAATACATTATCACTTATGAATTATTGACTTCAAGTTATTATAATTGTGCCTGCTTTGTTCATAGCACCTGCTGCCACATGTTAATTGTGAAACGCTGAAGCACTTTCCTTGGAATAAATTTTAGAGATACAGCTGATTGGGTTTTTAATGAAGCAAGATTCTCTTTAGTTCAGAGCCAGTCAGAATGAGCTAGGGTTTCTCAGTCCTGTCTTGTTCATTAAAAGGGAGTAGGCATTTGACTTTTGTAGAGTTGAGGCTCTAAGACTTAAAACAGTTGGACACCACAACCACCTTAGATGCTGAGTGCAACCAAATGAGATGGGTTATGCCGTCTTACAACACCAGTTGCCACTGAGTCGTTTACAACTCATGGCAATCCCATGTGTGTCACAGTAGAATTGTGCTCCACAGGGTTTTCGGTGGCTGATTTTTAGGAAGTAGAGCATCAGGCCTTTCTTCTGAGGAAATGCTGGGTGAAGTCCAGCCTCCAACCATTTGGTTGGCAGGAGAGCATGTTAATCATTTGTACCACTCAGGGACTCTGATGTCATCTTAGGATCCCCAATTCCATACTGTTGATGGATTCTGCTTGTTGAGGCTATAGGGAAAGACCATGCCTTAACCAATAGGGGATAGGGTCTCACTTGAAAGAGATGAGTGCTCCTGTTGTCAGTTATCTAGAGAGGAAATAGACCCTTAGAGAGGAAATTAAAATTGGCAAAGTGAAGGGTGATTTTTAGACCGTGGCAGAGAAACAGCTCTTTGGAACTCCTTATGACTCAAGGAAATTTATTAGTCAATCCGCAGTTGACACTAGGAACAGTCTTCCCTTTCAGCTGAAATCATACCAAAGTTATTCCAAGAAAAGACACCTATTATGTGCTCTGATGGTTAATTTGATGTATCAGCTTGGCCAGGCTATGGTGCCCAGTTGTTCAGTCAAACATTAGTTAGATGCTGTTATGAAGTAGTTACATGTGATTAAATTAATTGCCCTTAAGTAAAGCAGATTACCCTTCATAATGTAGGCAAGCCTTATCCAACTAGTTGAAGGCATTAAGAGCAAAAAAGGAGTTTTCCCTGGGTGTATTCTGCTCTAAGACTATAAATAGACTTCTTTTTTTTTTTTAAAAAAAACTCCTGCACTCTTCGTTCTTCACCTCACCTATGGATTTTGGGACAGAAGACTGCAAGGAATCTCCTAACTGTCACAGATTTTGGACTTGCCAGTGCCCCCACCACAATCGTGTGAGCTAATTCTTCAAAATAAACGTCTCTCTTTCTCTTCTCATATATATATATATATATATATATATATATATATACATATACATATATATATAAAATGAAGGAAGCTGTGATTTAATGATTTGGTGGGCAACCTACATAGTTTAATTAAGCACTCTGATTAAATCAGTATGTATCCAACAGTTCAATCTTGCAGTCTTCTGTCCCAAAATCCATAGGTGAGATGAAGAAGAAAAGTCCAGGAGTTCTAAAAAAAATGTCTATTTATAGTCTTGGAGCAGAGTACACCCAGGGAAAACTCCCTTTTTGCTCTTAATGCCTTCAACTGGTTGGAAATATATATATATATATACTTATTTATACATATAGTATAAGTATATAAGTATATATACTTATATTTATACTCATAAGTATATAAGTATATATACTTATATTTATATAGTATAAGTATATAAGTATGTAAGTATATATACTTATTTATATATGGAACCTTGATGGTGCAATGGTTAAGTGCTTGGCTGCTAACCAAAGGATCAATGGTTTGAACACCAGCTGCTCTGCTGGAAAAAGATGTGGCAGTCTGTTTCCATAAAGATTACTGCCTTGGAAATCCTATGGGGCAGTTCTCCTCTGTCCTATGAGTTCTATGAGTTGGAACTGACTCAACAGCAATGAGTTTGGTTTTATATATATATGTATATATATATATATATATATATAATTTTTTGTTCTATTTCTCTGGAGAATCCTAAGACATGTACCGTGAACTGAATATACATAGACATCCTTCCTGCTCTTCTGGTACTCATAGTGCATCATCTTTGAGGTTTGGATATGCCCAAGAGTATTTGGGGTTTCTAGCAGAGAGATCAAGCCTCTGCTGGGTGGAAATGGGTTGAGTGAGAACTTAGGAAAATGCCCTTTAAAGGGCCTTGGGCTGAAGAGGAAAAGTTATCCCACCAAAACCTTATCCCACCTAAACACAATTCATGTTTGATGCTCAAGGGGAGGATGAAATTTGGAGGACAGGACCCAAGTCTGAGAATTTCTGTGGCTTCTTCCTACATGGTGAGTCTCTTTCCACAACCACTCTTGAAGGACGTAGGCTTGATTTTGTCCAAGACACTGTGAAAGGCATGGTTACCACCATCTGTGGTTCTTGGCACTTCAGGAGCCCTTCACTCCAGAATGAATTGGAGCTCTGACTCAGAACAGCAGCTGGCTCTCCTGAGATATTGCTTCCACAGTGGGAAAGCCCTTTGATCTCCAAGCACCCAGCCCAGAAACCACCAAAGTAAGAAATGAGATCTAATCTTTAAGCTCTATTTTTTCTGATTATGAATTCCATTAAAAAGCCACATGTTTTCCAGGAAAAAAGTAAGGCATTATGATAGAGTGGAAAAACATGGGTTTGTCACCAGACCGAGGTTGGAATCCTGGGTTTTCCACTTATTAGCAGTGTGATTTTGGAAAGTGGCTTAACCTTTCTGAAATTTAGCTTACTCATCTGTAAAAAGGGGATGATTACCACCCTTATAAGGTTGTGGTGAGAATTAAATACAGTAAGATACACTATCCTAACAGTGTTTAAGAGAGACAACTTATTAAATGCTCACATACATGTTCTCTCATTCCACCCTCCCCGTTTTTCTTTTTACTGTTGTAAAAATATAGATAATGCATTTGCCAATTAAACATTTTTCATGCATACAATTCAGTGAGATCAATTACATCAATCATGTTGTGCAACTGTCACCAAAATCCTTTGCCAAATTTTCCAAATTGTCCATCCCCATAAACAAAAACTCAGTGTTTCCTAAACAATATCCCTCCCCTTCCTCCCTCCCTTCCACCCCTGGTAACCACTATTAAACTCTGATCTCTGTATATTTGCCTCTTCTCGGTACTTCATACTAGTGAGATCATATAATATTTGTCCTTTTGTGATTGACTTTTTTCACTCAGCATGTTTTCACAGTTCCTCCGTGTTGTACCATGTATCAGGGCTGCATTTCTCTTTATGGCTGAGTAATATTTCATTATATGTATTTACCACATTTTATTTATTTGTTCTTCTGTTGATCCCTTCTTGTCTTTTGCAGGTTGAATTTTAATCACTCATTTTATATGGTGCCATTTTAACATTCAGGTTAACCCACAGCCTTCTGAATTGAGGGACAAAGAGTGAAACTCAAGCAGATAGACAAGTTTTCCAAATCTAATGTCAGAAACTACAGCCCTGAGCTTGGATTTTGGAGTTACACTGATTTGCACTCAAATCTGGGCTATCCCACAGTAGCTGTGTAAATTGTTGTAAAAATGTTGACTATTGGGCAAACTCTCTGAGCCTCAGTTTCTTCATCTATAGAATGAAACCAGTAATATTTTTTCATATAACTATGGTAAGGTTTAAAAGAACCAGTGCATATAAAGCACAGTGCCAGGCACACAGTAGGTGCTCAGTAAATATTAGTGCTCTGCTTCCTTCTTACTCGTTGTATATGGACATGTTGTTGTTAGTTACCCTCAAGTCGACTCTGACTAATGGCGACCCCCTGTATAACAGAATGAAACATTGCTATGTCCTGCACCATTTTCAGTATCATTAGTATGCTCTAGTTTACTGTTGTGACCACTCTATTTTGAGAGCCTTCCAACCTAGGGGGCTCACCTCCCAGCACTATATCGGACAATATTCTGTTATGATCCATAAGGTTTTCATTGGCTAATTTTCGGAAGTAGATCATCTGTCCTTTTTTCCTAGTCTTTCTTAGTCTGGAAGCTCCATTGAAACCTGTCCACCATGGGTGACCCTGCTGGTATTTGAAATACTGGTAGCATAGCTACCAGCATCATAGCAACACTCAAGCCACCATAGTACGACAAACTGACAGATGGGTGGTGGTTATATGGGCATACTATAGCTACTGTTACCTCTAAAGTGGTATTGGTCAAAAAGAAGAATATATCTTTTCCCATATTTAATCTCAATCAATATTGGTGGGCAGGAAGGCGCAAGCATTACAAAATATCCCAAACAGCCTAAAATCCCCAGAAGAAAACCTGTTTCTGATATACCGAGTTAAGGACACCTTTAGACAGAGACTAAAATATTATCTTATTCACGTTGTTTGAACGAACCCAAACATATATAATTTTAGCTTGGATAATGGACTTTTCTTCTAACCCTTACATTTCTTAATACCCAGCTTATCTACCATGTATGGATTTATGGAGAATTCCTAAATAGGTCCCATTATATTACTGTAAAGAGTTTAGATGAAATTACAAGGGAGGAGTATCCTGAGGATACTAAGAGATTGTAGAAGCAATCTTTAATAGCTTCAACTGCTGTTTCAGAGTTGAACTCTCAAATGATCCTGGTGTGAAGAACCCCTCTAGTGGCCACAGATAACTCCCTAGAACTTTGGTTTTTGAGTCATGCTTAATTTTTGTTGAGCTTTCTCTCTTTCTCTTGCACACAACTTGTACTAAAGAACCACACCCACTCATGCTATAGATGCTGCATTCCAAGGAGTGGAGGGTAGGGATGTAGACCCTGAAGTCGGACTGTTCCAGTTCTCATCTAAGATCTGCCACTTTGCAATTTGGGTGTCTGTTTCCTCGTCTGTCAATGCAAAGGTCGATCAGAGGTGATCCCAGCTCAAAGGATTCAGGGATCCGTGGGTCCCTTGCCTCTTCCTTGGCCAATATGTTCTTCTTATAAGACCTATCTGAAGTTGGGGAGCACATTTCTGGAAAGGAGGTAGCAAGTCAGAGGATCTAGAGATGCCAACATCACAGTTTCCATCTAGTCTTGTCCTGATTATTCTTTAGCTCTGTCTGACAGGGCCAGTCCGAGTTCTACTTTGTGAATCTCGATTTGCTCAAGTCCATGTGTGTCCTCAACCCTGATCTCAGTCGGGTACTAGATTGTGATCCTTGGCTTCCTGCTCTTTCCTCAGAGGGGAGACTGAATCCTAGCGGGATGATGCAGTTTCAAGAAAAGAAGTCCTCTTGTGTAGGATAATGGTGAAAGCTTGGACTGGGGCGTTAGGGATATGACTGTCCTGTGGGTAGACCGAGGACTTAGCCTGCAGAGCCTCTAGTCTGGCATCCTTCACTGTGGCCATATTTGTTCACATTTGTACTTCCTGGGGAGGAGATTTGCATGAATTCAGGCTCTCAGAACTGTTTTTTTTTTTTAAAGGAAGTGTCCACAAACCACTTTAAATCACCTAGTTTTAGCTCACCTGTTTCCATAGCTACCGATCATGATGTCACAAACAGAGGGTGATGACTTGAGGTGGGAATTAGGTGGCAAGAGAGCAGATGTGCTTTTGGAACAAAAAGAAAACAGAAAACAATATCCTCTTTACAAAGAGATTTCCTTGGTAAAAAAGAACAAGGGAGAGATAAATAAAGAAGCAATGAGAGAGAAGGGGAATCATTTCCAAACAGTGTCAGATAAATTACGAATGGAAATTAGCAACATTTATGAGCAGTGTTCCCAGGCATTATGACTGATGAATCCTCTTAACTCTTTTGGGATGATGAACTACATGTAAAATAAGGAAATAAAAACTTTGAAAGGTTAAGGAACTTGCTAGAGCTGTGAAGCAAGTCAAGGACGAGCTTTGAGAGGCGGATTGAGTTGAAATTCATAAAAAAAAAATAGTGCAAGGGTTGACAAAGTTTTCCTGTACCAGCCCAGATAGTAAATATTTTAGATTTTGCGGGTCACATTATCTCTGAGGCAATTACTCAGTTCTGTCTTTGTATTGCAAAAGTGGTGATAGACAACATGTAAATGAATGGGTGTGGTTGTTTTCCAATAAAGCTTTATTTACTGAGATAAGAGGTGGGCTATATTTGGCCTGTGGGCTGTAGTTTCAAACCCCTAAAATAGAAAAACGGTTGCCCTCAAGTCAGTTCTGACTCATGGCAATCCCATGTGTGTCATAGTAGAATTGTGCTCCGTAAGATTTTCAATGGCTGATTTTTCAGAAGTAGATCACCAGGCATTTCTTCTAAGGTGCCTCTCATTGGATTTGAACCTCCAATCTTTTGGTTAGCAGCTGAGCACATTAACCATTTGCACCACCCAGGGGCTTCCATAACATAGAAGATCATAGAATATAAGTCCCACATTTAAAGAGAAAGTTCCTTGATGTAGTACTGACAGCAACTTATACCTGGGGCTTAGTGGTTCATGTTTACGGTGTCCTGTGTGTAAAAAATAGATGGGTGCTGAAGTCCCAGCTTCTTCTTTTATCCAATAAACACGTGGTGTGGCTTCACTTCATGAAATATTTTGTTGTAGCATTGGGGATACCCAAAACAAAAACGAAAACAATCCCAATGCTGTTGAGTCGATGTTGACTCGTAGTGACCCATAGGGTTTCCAAGGAATGGCTGGTGGATTTGAACTACTGACTTGTTGGTTAGCAGCTGAGCTCTTAACAACTGCACCACCAGGGCCCCACTGGCGATATGGTAGTCCATATATCTTTGTCATCAAAAGTTTTATGTTCTAATTAGCTGTGCATCAGCTTGTGCAAGCCATTTAATAAACAACATCAGCCCAATTTTCTCTTTTTTTTTTTGTATTTTCCAACCTTTTTTTTTTTTTTTTAATTGTACTTCAGGTGAAGGCTTACAGAAAAAACAGTTTCTCATGAAACAGTAGTACACATATTGTTTTATGACATTGGTTAACAACCCCACAATATGTCAACCCTCTAACTTATCAACATTCTTTTTTGGTGAAAATATAAATAGCCAAAGATACACCATTTTAGAAATTTCTACATGCACAGTTCAGTGACATTGACTACGCTCTTCCAATTGTGCTGCTATTCTCACTT